>NC_061118.1:49250022-49463354 GCF_002878395.1 Capsicum annuum
GCCTTTTTGTCACTCATTCAAATTCAATCCTCTATAAATAGGTCCCTCCTTACTCAATCGTTCATTCAACTACACTCTATTTATTCATTGCATCTTGTCTTTCATATTACACCTTCCACCACTTTCTCTTCCCTGACTCAGGTAACTTTTTTTCTTACCAATTTGTAGTATACGTTGTATTACATTCAGATATTCTTTTCTCTACTTTTGTTTTTATGTTTTTTGTCAATTCATATGTGTTTTAGATATGGATGATCCACTTTGGGACGTTGCTTTTCTGCAAGACACCGTGAATGAACTTCAGATGCAGGTTCGTGACCTGTATTAAAAACTGAGAGCAGTTAGAGCAAGGATGCTCCGTGAGATCCGCAGGCTGAGGAGGGCCTTGCTGTTACCTGTTGAAGATTGGTCGATTGGCAATAATAATAATAATAATAATAATAATAATAATAATAATTAGATTATTTTTTTCTTTTAGTCTATGTATATGTATTTTTATTTGTTTTTGTTTAATAAAAAAATTATATTTGATCAACTTTGACGTTTTAATTCATATTTAATTTTTATTCTATCTATTATCTTCTCAACAAATATGTCGACGATTGGACGTAAGGAATAATTTTGAATCTAGTAGCAATAGCAAGAGTTCAAATATATTGGTTATCTGTTGGGTTTGTGGTAGGGGCTGATTTGTGTTATCCCAAATAGATTACTCATATGTTATAGTAGATAAGCAGTCTGATGCAACAAATAACTAGTCTGTTTCAATAAATAACTAGTCTATTGCACGACTTTGATGTTTTAATTCATACTTCCTCCATCTCAAATTACCCATCCCAAATTGAAATGGCACATTGATTAAGAAAAATAATTAATAACATGGCTAGTTTACCATAATACCCCTATTAAATGATGTTTACATTTTAATTTGAATAAAAAGAAATTAATGCAAAAGGTAAAACATGGAATTTTTTTTGTCTCTTCTTGATTAATGAAAAAAGACCAGTAAAAAGAGAAATCAAATTAGGAAATTTAGGACGAGTAATTTGAGACTAAGGGAGTATTTAATTTTCATTCTGTCTATTATCTTCTCAACAAACATGTCAACGATTGGACGTAAGGAATAATTTTAAATCTAGTAGCAATAGCAAGAGTTAAACATATTGGTTATCTGTTGGGTTTGTGGTAGGGGTTGATTTGTATTATTCCAAACAGATTAATCATCTGTTACAATAGATTACTCATATGTTGCAACAGATAAGCAGTCTGATGGAACAGATAATAAGTCTGTTATAACAGATAAATCTTCTATTTCAACAAATCCATCTATTCGATTCATGTTATGAGCACTATAGAAGCATAAACATGAAACCAATATATGAGTCTTCCATTAGAACAGATTACTCATCTGATGCACCAAATGAGTGATCTGTTAAATTATGGGCACTTATGTTGAATTCATAATGGGGTTCTATCCATTGGTGAAAACAAATAGTAGTAATTGTGTACCCAAATGACAAATTTGAATAAAAATCATAATTTTACTTACCAAAGTCACCTATTAGGTAATGCCAAAATGGAAAGTGATGTAGGAAACAAAATTTGACCTAACAACAACAGTAGCGGTAAGGACAACAATAACAATGTTCAACAAGAAAAAGATAAAGATGATAATGAAGTAGAAAATGATGATAATAAAGCATAAGATGATGAATAAAGCAGAAATAACAATGAACAACAATAATCGTGAAGAGAGAGAAAATAACAACGGATGAGAAGAGAAAGAAATGCGCCTTTTTTCCCTCCGTTTTCTATTATATTAACTAACATTTGGATCAAAGTGTAAATTAAAAAACTTATGGGTTATTTTCAAACATCTCCAACTTTCTTAATCCATAATAAAGTTATTGTCGCCTTCACTCAATTATTATGACTTGTGTCACCTACACCTCATTTTAAAACTCTTTTATCACCTACAGCCCCATACCCCTGGTTTCTTCCTCTCCATATCAATGTTGTGCTCATAGCAAAGACTGCACTTGCAATCATACCGTGCGTTGTTCTACTCTTGGCTTGATTGCACTTGCAAAAATAACACGTAATTTTTTATCCTTCCAAAACCCTTTTTTCTTTTTTTGATATAATATTGTCATTTTAAAATTTTATATTATTTTTAATAGATTTTATTTGAAAAATAAAAAATTATCAAAAAAAGACTCTATTTTAGGATAATTTTTTAATTTTGTTAAAAAGATGAGAAAATTGCAAAAAATAATTTCCATTTTATTTAGTCTTTTCTATATGAGAAAAGTTTAAAAAAAGTTACCAGTAAAATTGAGTCACTTGAAAAGATTTCTTTGGTCTAAAAATAATATTTTTAATTTTAATTTATTTTGCTATTTTGTCTTACCCACCAACTCTTTGCTATCCTACCTATCCACATACACACACACCTTAGTTAAAATACATTTTCACTAATATTCGTTCATCATCCCATCAGTACATCACCCACCAGACATCACCCTTTGCACAATACACCTAATATGACACATGATTCCAACAATGTGACATTTACCTCACCTTACTAAAATAATCCATACGAACAACTCCAATAGAGTACTACACCTACAAACTCCACATTTTTTCTTGGCTGATACATGTACTTCATCTTCATATATACCCATAATAACATACTCCCCCACCTCAAGCATCAACAAACAATTCCCCATCAACACTATTCATGCACATAGAGAACACACACCCTTTCCTCTTCCATTTGCAATATACATTCATCACCTTCATTTTTTAAGGGTGAAAAAATTCATGCATGCACACAAACTGTCTTACTAAGAATTCTCTCCTGCCTCGAGTACTAATCAACTTCCTCCATTAACAACAACAATATCAGACAACTCCTTCTTTAACCTTGAACCTCCGCCAATAACAACCCAACACCAAGAACTAACAATAATAACTCTTCCATTTTCTCCTCTAATTTTCAGCCATCACACTAACACCACTTCCTCTGTTCCATTCATATGAGAATACATCCACACACAACAATCATTTTTCCTCCATGATTCGTATAGTAATTAACTATAAAACAAATCAATTTCACCTCCAAACCAATGCCGATCATCTCTGCTGAACTTCATCCATCAATCAACCCACTGGCTAGTGTTCTCATTTATCACACAATATTACTAAGTCGCTACTCCCAACTCTAGCAAAATTCTACACCAAACAACCACGACGAATCTGAGTTTGTCGCCAGTGGTACAAAATAAAGCTTCGATCGAGGTTTTAGAGAATTAAGTATTGTTCGAATGTCAAATTCAGGTCTCTGGTTGAGGTTTGCGTCAAAGTTTTCTATCTGAGCTACTGATTGGGGAAGATTCTTTCATATTTAAGTTGTTGCATAAATTTTGAAAGATTCATATTTAATGAAAAAACTTTGAGGTCAAATTCCCTTTATCTTATTCGTACTAATAATTTTATTATGTTAGGTCGTTAATGTTTGGTTTGATGTTCATCACTCTTGGTTGCTTACTGTTGACTAGTTAATGGTTGCTTAGAAGATTGTTTATATATGTTCTTTGTATTCCTGAAATTGCTAACTAAGTGGTGTAAATAGATTTTTGATAGAATGAAAAATTAATAATTGTTAAGTGATTGGGGAGAAAAATTGAAAATTGATAAGTTCGTTAATCTACTATTTCTATTAATTCAATTTCTTTGTCGCTCGATAGCATCATATTTAACCTGGTAAATGTGATAGGCAAATTTTAGGAGAATTTTATTTGTTTTGTTTGTTTATTTCTTAGTTGGTTTGACTTATTGACTTCGATTCAAATGTATTTAATTTACCAGAGAAGTTTCTAAAGTGTCTTGTACCTGATGTCCGTTTGAGAGAAGATTGAGATATTGGGTGAAGAATAGTCTAGGCTAGTTAGGATGGTGTAGTGTACTTTTTTTTATCTCAGACTGTATAATCAGATAGAACTTTACCTTTATTCTAAACTTTGTTTGATTGTCTGTTTTGTGTGTTTCTATGAGTTTATTTATTTATAATATTAATTTAGTCGATACAACTCAACAGAGCGACCATGTTAAAACCGCAGGATCAAGGGGCGCCTAACACATTTTTCTCGGCCAATAGAATTTCTTAACCATGATACTTGTGTGTTGATCAGTTTAGAGTCAAATATTTTCAAAAAGAAATATTTTTTTGGTGATTTGGCACACCAAAACTCAATGTCAAGTGAAAACTCTAACTTTTAATCTAAATTTCTTCTTGAAACACTTTTAGTCACAATTAATATTTAAAAACTTTTTAAACTTTAAATAAAAATCTTTTTGGTTAAAAGGGGTGTGACCGCTCTGATGACTACACTAGGAATTTCAGAACTTGAGCTTCGTATGTTTATCATATCGGCTTAGTTGGCACTATAGTTGAATAGATACCTTTTTTATTGATTTTTCTCATTGTATGATGCCTACATGCTACTTATTTATTGTTTTTTAATTATTTGTTGCAGCTTTATACTTGTCATTATATGCATACCTGATGAGTGGTAAACTTGTCACTCATTTGCATCTAATTTCTTGCACACTATGATGAAATAATTGAATATATGAGACTAGTTCTGTGTAAAATACATTAAATTTTGGTGTTTGAGGTCTTACAAGTAAGCATGA
The DNA here is from genome assembly GCF_002878395.1 of Capsicum annuum. Lineage (NCBI taxonomy): Eukaryota > Viridiplantae > Streptophyta > Magnoliopsida > Solanales > Solanaceae > Capsicum > Capsicum annuum. Next base: position 49,254,721 of record NC_061118.1, read on the forward strand.
TAGAAAGGAGTTGAGACAAAGCTGGAAAGGAAGGAATATGGCCAAAAGAATGACAAAGGTTGAAGATAAGCTCCAGGAGATGACCCTCATGTGCTGCAATCGCAACCTAAGGGTCGCGATCACGATCAGTCTAAAAAGTCTGGGGTGGCTGTCGCAATATGATTCCATGTAATCAAGGAACCATGACCGTAACTGGGGGAGTGTGATCGCGATAGGTCGGGTAAATTTTAGGGAAAAATTTGGAAATTCACAAAGCTCAGTCCCAAGATATAAAAGGACCCTCAATATTTTTCATATTGAATTTTCAAGTTTTGGAGAGAAAAATACTTTATATTGAGTGAAGAAACAATTATTGGTATTATTCCAAGAGTGATTTGTTTGTAGAATGAAATTAAAGTTTGGATTTATGTTTGCTTTGCTTATAATGAATGAATTTTAAGCCAACTTGGGTATATTTCTTATCTTTACTTTCATGAGTAACTAAACTTATATCTTGGAGTATGTTTGATTAGGTAGTGAATAATGTATGGGTGTTAATTGTTAGTCCAAATAATTAGTTAATTATGATGAGTTTTGCTCTTACTCCATGTTTGACTTGAGAATTAGAAGTGAAAACCCCAATTGTCTTAGATCCCATATCATCCTTGAAAGAGGAATATGGTTGAGGAGTAATTATGAACAACAACTTGATTAGCTTCTTTTCTATCATCATCTTAGAAATAAGGGTGTTACTTGAGTTAGCTATTTTTATAAGCATCATCTTAGAAATAAGCATGCTAATTTGAGGTAATGAATTGGTAAACTTGTCACGCTCATAAGGTGGTCGAAAGAATTCATGAGTGAAATTTGGTGTTTTATCAAAAAACTCTAAGACTCAAAATCTATCCTATCAAAAACCTTAGCTAAAATTTAAACTAACTATTAATTACTCATGCATAAATACCACCTAGGATAGCATAATCCCAAGGTCATTCTCAATTTGGTAAAACCTATCGATTGTATGGTCTCGTATTAGTGTCATTTTTTATTGTGTTAACAAAGTTCCAAATCAAACCCCCCAGTTTATTTTCATGTATTGTTAATTGTTGCATTATAGGTTAACACATAGTTAAATCTCAACAAACATAAGATTTAAAAGCTAAGTTTGCACTCTTCGAGGATTTGACTCTGACTCATATTGGGTATATATTGCCAACGTCCGCCTTGCACCGAATTCATAGAGTAAGTTGAGCGTTATCAAAAATGAGTCGTTTCCGGGGAGTGAAACATAATTTTCATGATTATGGTGTTGTTAGTGAGCTTGGGTTAGTCGTAGTATTTTTGTTTACATTGTTCATTGTTTTTATTTTCTTAGGGGAAACCATATCCTATATGATACCATGAGCCAACATGGTAGCAATGTTAGTTTATTTAATGGGCTAGAAGATATGGATCAACTTGGAGATGCAGGGTGAACTAATGCCATCTGAATCTCACCAACCGAAGGAAATATAGTATTCCATGTGACTAGTGTGATGCTTCATTTTCTTCAAATGAAGGAATTATTCAGAGGTAAAGCCCATGAAGATGCGAACCTCTACTTGAAAATTTTCATTGATGTGTGTTTACCCTTGGATATAGACCACATCACTCAAGAGTTGATTCGATTGCATCTTTTCCCATTCTCTTTGATGGGAGAAGTGGTGTTATGGTTGAGGTCATTTCCTGTAGGACCTATCACATCATGGTCCAAGCTTACGAAAGCTTTCTTAGATTGGTATTTTCCTTCATCCCAGATGCTACAACTTAGAGATGAAATCACCAACTTCTTCCAACTCAATGGAGAACCATTGTATGAAGTGTGGCAATGCTTTAATGATAATTTGATGCAATATGGGGTCCTAGAGAAGATGCTTCTTCAAATTTTTTATAGGGCATTAGACCAACTCAAAAAAATGGTGGTGGATAATGCATTCGGTAGATCTCTTGTTAAGATATCTTATGGTGTTGTGTCAACTTTGATTGATCAAGCAATAAAACAAAATTGAGGATGGCATAAGAGGGACACCAAGATGTCTATGGAGGCCCCACAACATCTTTTGTGAATAAAAAGCAAAAAAAGAAGGATGAAGAACGGGATAAAAATATGGCTAAAGTAATGATCCAACTTAACCTTTTTACTAAACATGTGATGGGTGCCCCTCCTAAGGTGGTAAATTTTGTAACCTCCAAGAGCTCTAGGTCCTATGATGATGAAGAAGGGGAAAATCATAATGAGGAGATTATATTTTTGTCAAACAATTTGGGAGGTTCCCGCTCCACCTATAAAAGGTAATATGGGAATCAAGGTTGGAAATATCATGATTGAGAGAGAGAGATTGGAGGGATAGAGACCATAATTATGATAAAAAAAAATAGAGAGACAAAGAGAGGGACTATGATTAATTTATCCCTCCTCATGATAGACCCAAAGAGAAGGAGTCAAGCACTATTGACCCTGAACAACAATGAGGATGTCTTGGCTAGAATTCTAATATGTGTTGAAGGGACCGACAAAGTGTTCCTGGAAATAAAAGGTGACTTCTTGCAACTAAGACAAACTGTAACCTCCCGCTCGACTTCAATCAAGAAATTGGAAACACAAGTAGGCCAAATCTTACTGCAAATCAATACTAGGCAAAAAAGAGATTTGCCTAGTGATATAGTGGCCAAGTCCAAAAATAATCCAAGTTGAATCCAAGTGGGCATCGTGTCACGGCATTAAATCAAGCATTGGATGGAAGTCCACCCATCATTGCCACTAATTTGGGTTGTATCCATTGAATTTTGATTGTAAAAGTAGTTTTGTTTTTTATCAATCCATGCAATAATGGAACTCTGAAGGTGTATTTGAGAAATTAGGAAATGATAAGTGGGGTTGAATTGAGTTAAAGGAAAAATAGTTGGAAAACAATGGAATAGAACCTGGTCTCAGGTGTCGCGATCGCGATCTCAACCTCAACCTAGAGACTTAGGTCTGCCTAACTTTGCCTCAGGTATTGCAATCGTGTAAAGCTGACTTTAAAGCTTGATCATAATCATGAACCTGACAGTTTTAAATAGGAACTGTCTCCAAAACGGTTCCTACACTCAATTTCCTTTAAAAACCCACAAAAATTCTATTTTCATCATTTTAACCGGTTTTAAAGTGCATATCATCCCTATTTGCATTCGAGTATTAGGTATCTACTACGAATCCCCCACTTTTATGCTTAAATATGAGCCTTAGAAACATGTTTAGGGCCATGGCCTGAATTTGTGATTTTTGTGCTTAAATAGTGTTTAAATTGATATTTCTTATGTGGTTGGTGTTTTTGATGGTGTACACATCATTAGATAAGTCTTGAGTACCACAGATTGTCCAAACTAGGTATGAAATATAGGTGCACACCAAGTGTTTGGAAAATACCCAAACAAACTCTTTATAGTTTTCTATGAATTAGAGGACATAATTGAGTGTCTAGGAATAGTGTTTCATGCTTTCAGTGTTATTTACCTTTTATGAACACAAATTGGTAGAGAAAATTGATATTTTGGATTGTGAACAAGCCTTGGACCATGCCTCGAGTATCACGATTGAATTTTCTAGAGTGCAATCATGATTAAGCGAAATGCGATTGCGAGGTCTGAGGCCTGTCCAACAGGCCTCTCAAGTGTCGCGATCGCAACTCTAGTAAAGTGCAATTACGATATCTAAGGCATGTCTAACAGACATATTCAAAATCCTGAATTCTCATTTTAAACTAAAATCTGACCCATGAGCCATTTCTTGAGTTTAATTTAGTCGCATAACATTGTTTTCACATGATAATTTTGATAGTTAATGTCTTGTGTTATTTTTAAGACTTGAAAGCTGAAGATGGTAGATTATATCAAAATTGCTTCAGCTCTCTTGAGTGTCAGACTGTTTTGTATAAGGACTTGTCCAGGAGAAAGTTACTCCAGAGTGGGGCATATCTGTAGAACAAGTGCCCGAGAAGCTCCCGGCATTCTATGGGAGATTGGAGGCAACGAGATAGAGATGTTTTGCCCCAGATCTGTGCCAGGTCATTGAGCAATGAGTTCAAAAACTCTACGCAAATATCAGCATGGTGAAAATCTCCAATCTAGTTATGAAGATTTGGAGCAAAGAAGTTCATTTTGGAGTCGAACAGCTCAATAAAGTGTACGGGTTGTCAGATACTGATATGAGATAATTCGAGGCCAAGGATTATGCTTTAGGAAGCTGTTTGGCTACTCAATTGTGCCCAGGAAGATAAGTCCCGTGGGCCTCCACAAAAATAAGGATAATATTAAATGAGTTCAAGGCTGAAGCTTGGATTTTGTTGACCATCATTTGTAGCTGTCTCTCTGACCACCAACATGACATATGTCTCAGTTATTCAAACCAGATGGTAGACTTCCTTTTGCACAACATTACTTTGAATGTTGGTTACTTCGTGGTTTCAGAGATCAGACATTTTAAGAATAAAGGTAGCCTCATGCTTATGTTTTTATCTTTGATCATGGATTTATGCAAAAGGTAAAGGTTGAGGAACACCTGGGGGACAACTAGATATCCCCGAAGACACCCATTTACCCATTCAAGATGTGTGGGAAGGGCGCAACTTAAAAGAGAAAAAAAGAGAAAGATCGATTTAGGTAAGTTGATGGATGATGATATTGATTCTTGTAGACCATCTTTTGTAGGGACATTTGAGGAACTCTCAAGTCAGATGTGAGTAGTGCCGGAGTTGATGTCTAAGTTGCCTATGGGACCTGGAGAACTTCTACCACCCGCTACTCCTATGTCGCCCAGAGTGATTTTGAGAGGTTCCTTGAGAATCAGAAGACACAGAGGGCCACCATATCCAAACTTGAGGGGTCCTACTCATCCTTGGCACAGTCACATTGGGATCTGCGTGACTCTTACAATAAGATGTGCAAAAGGAAGAAGAAGAGAGACAAGTCTTTCACTTGCATATGGAAAGGGGTAAAGGGCTTGTGGAAGGTCCTGAAGCTCAGAGAGAGAATTTTCTCCCCCAGAGAGGATACTAATGATGAAGATCCGACTAGGTGGTCAGAGGATGATAAGCCAAAGTTTGATGATGTTGATGAGCAGATGGAAAGTGATAGCAACACTTGATGCAGTTTCAGAGAGCCCCTTAAACTTTTTTTATGCTTTCATGATATACAGTGAGGACACTGCAAGCTCTTTATTTGGGGTGATTGTCTCCAAATTATTTCATATTCAATTCTTGGGTTTTTATTATTTGGGTGATTATTCAGATGTTTTGTGTTTTATTTGATGATTTAATTTTTATTTGCTATGGATAATTTGATAATTTCTGTTGTAATGTTGGGTATCCTGAGGGTGCCTATGTTTGGTGGATTAATCATTTTTTCTTTTTATTTTCCTTTTTGATATTAATGTTGGACGAGCTTTTCTCTATGATAGATTGAGTAACGACATTCTTAAGGGAAAATTATCGTAATGAGGTGTTGGAGTCATAAATGCAGGAAAAGTTTAAGTAATCATGGAAAGATATAGGGGAAGTCTGAGTACCCGTGGCCTTACAAATTAGGATTGACATCACAATTATGGTGAAGCCCGAGTGGCCATAAGTATTTCCCTCATTTGAGGCCAAATTCAAAATGGCGACTTGATTGGTGCTAGCGATAGTTAATATTGCGTGGTGAAGTACAAAATGAGCAACCCCCCTTTTGTCCAAAAAATTTTTGATAATCAAGGGCATGGAATTGAATGGTTTTGTAATAATGCTTTGCCTCTTTTTATGACTCCAAATTCTTTAGTTGGGAGCAATATAATAAATAACTCCTTTTGTTCTTGAGTAGGAAATACAATCACACCTTCTAGAATAGTTTGCATGCTATGTGTGGGGAGCATTAGTCGAATGATTCTTATGCTTACTTGTGTCATCTAGAACTTTCTCCGTTGGTCTTTCAAAGCCAATCTTGATTATCCGCGGTAAAGAAATTATCTTAGGCCACTTTTGTGATTATTCAAAGTCACTTTAGCCTAAAATGTCTACCTATGTATGAATGATATCCTTAGTCACAATTTTATATCTTATAAATGTTTCGTTGGGAACCATATTACAAGTCTCTAACCATTTAAAAGTTACCTCTCTCTTAAACCCTACCCTTTTTGAACTTAAAATTGGAAACTTGAGGCTAAAACCCTAAGTTGGGGGTGCGATGAAACTTAGAAAAGGTGATCATAGTCGTGGTCTTATAAATGAGTGCCTAGAAGCTAACCAATGATAGAAAAAGAAAATAAACAACAAAAGAAAGTAAAACCACGTGATTGCAATAAGAAAAGAAATGAGAAGAGAATGTTTTCAAAAGATGAGTGCACTAAAGAGAAACAAAGTAGGCACATGTGTAAATTAGGAATAAATGGAGTGACTAATGATCCTAGATTTCTTTGGTTAGAATGTTATGTAGAGTTTATAGAGTATGTAGTGAAACACCCCAAATTTTTGTCCCTTGCAAATTTCTTGAGCTTTGGGCTTACTTCTTGGGTTACAATTGGACCCTCGGAGTCGTACGGTGTCGTGATGACTCATTGGGAAAAGTTGTAACCGAACCAGTAAGTTTGAGGCTTGATTTTGCTTTGAGTACAAGTGGCTCGCTATGAGCCGTAAGGATATGTCACGAGTCATAGGTTCAAATTGTAGCCGATATTCAATTTATTTGAGTTTTATGATGCTCATGAGTAGGACCCTGCGAGTCATGGAGTAATATTACGAGTTAGTGGGTTGAGTCATAAGGACAATAGTGTTGGGGGTCCTGGAGATTTTCTTGGTTACGATTCGTGGTCATGAGTCGTAAGGTGTGACTACGAGTCAAGGGGTTGACTCGTAACCAAAGACGATGCTTTTTCATCTTTTAAGTTGGGGGCACTTTAGACATTACTCACTTAAAACCCTTTAGATCCCACATCCATAAAACACCTTTGGGGCATTCATTCAACACTTAACCGACTAAACACTCTCTTTAAATCCTCTCAAATAAGTCAAGCTAGAGTTTCACCAATTTGGTCATCTAAGGACTTGAAGGTTGATTTCTCTCCATAAATCTTCATGATTCGGACATGTTACTCTTCCCTCATTGTTAATTTTGCAAAGGTATGTGATTTAAAGTATTGTTCATAAGATTATCGTTTGGATTTGAAAACAAAGGTTGGGGTTTTTGTATGTAATGAATTGAACTATGCTTTTCGTGGTTTATATATATAATTTTCATGCTTTTAATATGGTTTTGAACTTTTGGGTGCATGGGTATGGTGAATGAACTAGGGAATTGTGATTTTCCCAAACTTGTGGCTTTGAAGTGGTTACAACCCCAACCCCATAATGTTAAATTGGTTTTAGTTATGAGAATTACGGGAATTTATGAAATTGACCTAGTTTTGAACTATTTCATGATATAAACAAGTATTTGAAATACAATGGTATGATTTAATAAACAAAGGGAGTCGATGTTTCCCGATGTGTATTAATGAACAAAGGAAGTTATTCTCCCCAAGTTAATTGAAATTGTTTTGGCATGATGTGTTACCTTGCATGTGTTCTTGGTATGACGATACCAACAATGTATGCCTTAAAGTGTATTTTGGTTCATTGATTGGGAATGTGTGACAATTGTTTTAATTGGGCTTTAATAAGGGTTGTTGTCATGACCCGAGACTGCCCCTAGTCGTAACACGGTACTTAGAACCACAAGTGATCCCAAGATAGCCCATGAACTGGCATGATACTTTAGCATCGGAGTTAAATAAATTATAAAATCTAAATTTTCTGAATGGAAGCACAATCATAATAAAATCTGAATATATGTGATACTAAAAAGGTTTACAACACGATAAATCTAAAGGAAGAACTTGAATTACATGAGTAACTCTGACTAACTGTCTATGAAGCCTCTAATATACTGAGTGTAGGTGGCTGGTACATGCCTCCAACTACCACAAATCAATACATAAGAATAATAAAAATATAGTACATGAGCTACAACTGATTGGAGTCCCTAAAATAAGAGAACTCATCACCTGCTAGCTAGAAGCTGTGAACTATCTAATTATGATGTGTGGGCTACAACTGGTACCTACATTATAAGACAATATAGCACATAGACATATATATGGATTAATACTCCTGGAATGTACTGAGTAAGTGGGGGTGAATACAATAAGTAAAACTAATTACATACATAATCTTAAAACATGCATGTTAAGTGCAAGTAAACCCACCAAGATACTGAAATAAACTGAAAGCTGAAGCATCTTAAAACATGAGTAATAAACATAATCTTATAAGCTGGTGAATCACTACACTTAGTTTCTTAAAATCCTTATTTTTTTAGAATAAGTAGAACTGAAGCTAGGAAGCGGTAAAAACAGGAATACTATATGTCAATCTCATGTAAAGTTGAACATGTCATAAAACTGAACTGAGGGTCATATATGGATATTGGGCATGAAAACCTGAATATGTAAAACTAACAATGCAAGACCAAGTAAAATATGTACTGAAATGATCTAAATAACTGAATAATCTTATTACTTTGTCAAGCAAACCTGAACTTGTATAGACTGACTACTAACTAAAATAGTGAAAGCTATCATGTAACCGACAAGCCCCAATCTAAGCTAATTGGGGTCTAATCTATAACCCCAGTTGGAAGGGAGTCAGTACCTTGACATGGGTACTAACACATGGTTGTGTGGTTCCACTAAACTAGTGTCCCAAAGGACTAGGGAGTCACCCTCTACTGGCAGGAAGACCTCTCATACCTAAGCTAGCTACATAGTTCTGGAACTCAAGGACTTCTACTAAGGGTCACACCCTTTACTGGCAGGTGATCCCCTATTCCTGGGTTCGCTCGGTGCTAAATCCTACTACTAACTGAATGACACTGTATTATTATGGTCTAACTTGATGTGGTATTTTATTGATAAGTGCTCAACATGAACATTGTAGTCTGAATAAAATAATAAAACATGGTTTGACTGACATATAATTTGAAATGAAAACATGTAAAACACATAGGTTTCAGATTTTCACAACCCGCCAGCACTAAATGATTACTAACTACGATAACAACGTTAAAACAGTGATATAACTTCATAGTTCAAAGACCCAAACATGAGACATTTCATGAAGCTGGAAAATTTTATGAATTGAAATATGGGAATGAGTTAAGCTTGGCAAGACAATATACACACATGGATTAATGCATGAATTGGATAATTTATCATGGACTCAATTTAAATATACATAAAAACTTGGAATTCAAAGCATTCCATAACCTAGTTTTCATGGAATCGTATGTAGACATAGATAGAATTCAAATTACAAAGGGATAACATGGATTAAATTCATCTTGAACATATGAAATTCTATAATGAAAGAGAAATTCATACTTTAAATCAAATAGAGGGTTTTTGGGCTCAATGGGTGAAAGGAACCTATTGATGAATACCCCACATACCTTAATTAGAAAAATTCTTGAAGAAATCTTGAAATCAAAGCTTAAATTCATGAGTTCTCGAGAGAAGAAGCTTGAATTTTTGTTCTTGGGAAAAGGGAGGGTTTCTACGTGAGTTATTCTGATGATACAAGGCCAATAATGCCCTTTAGGGTGTTATAAGTCGTGTTTTTGATTATTGGGGTTGAGGAGAAAGGACCAAATTATCCCTTGAACCCTTTAATCAAGAATAATGAGGGAATAGCCTCCACGGCGCGGACTTTCTTCTAGGGAAATAGCCTCCGCGACACAAACCTATCGTAGAACCTTACTATTTATTACAAAAATGGTCATAACTTTTCGTTCGGGTATCGAAATAAGGCAAGATTGGTATCATTGGAAAGATAATTCAATTATATACAATTTGGGGGGTTTTGACTTGCAAAATTCCATATATGTCAAAAGTTATACATGTTTATAGTTGACCCTTGTAGAATCGAATACCAAATTTTGGCCGAATCGACGGCTCTTAGCTAAACTTTTCTCTAAGTAATTCCTATAAAATATTTTCACCTCATAAACACTCTTCACACTAGGATAATGATCATGACATATATATTCATATATAAATCATGGTATTTGAGTTTATACACGTAGGAACGACGGTTCAAAGTCAAGCTCAAAGGATGTTACATTATCTCCCCCTTTGAATCATTCATCCTCGAAAGATGGATAGAATTTGTTAAAGTCTTATAGGTGTGGAATGATTTACACATGACATGTCTGGTAATGAAGGTTATAACTTTATCATGAAATTGATTTCTGAGTTGACTTGACTTTATTTACTATAAGGAGTTGATTCATGTTGAGAGTTTAAAACTCGCTTGAAATATTCATGATATGAGCTTACATATAGAACTGCGAAGTGATAACTGATGCAATAAAATTCCAAGAGTTATTAAGGATGGAATAAAGTATATAAATTCTCATTAGGAATTGTTCCTCAACAAAACATGTATAGGAATCAAAAGAAAAGGGCTTCACGGCATCGCCAAGTACATTATGTAAGCACGAATCACGAGATTATGTGACTAAGGTTGTACAAAGGGTATTACAATGTCTGAGCTGGAATACTTGGAAAAATGAGATCATGCACTGAACACTTATGAACTGAGTCATGACTAAATAGCTAAATCTGAAACATGATGCATGAAATGAATTGGATTCATAACTTACATATATGCGAACAAATTACCTTATAGAATAACCATATTCATAAAACTTCGGGTGGTAAAACTAGATAAAAAGATGGAAAACAATTGGAGCTTATCTGTCTGAGTGCTAAACTAAATTGTTGGCTATAGGGACTGACTCATACTAAAAGTTTATACTTAACTGGAGTATTTCTTCAACACTCTTTGTAAGAAGTTCTAATAACATTAGGGAGCAAAGAATTATGGACATGATCTGAATAAGATATCTGAGTAAGGAATCTTAATATGGCTATAACTCTGTAAAATGGAACATAGGCCTATGAAACATAAGATAGGATATGATTACTAGGCCTAGGCAATGCAACTGTCTAATTGAAGCTTAGCCTCGCTCCTTCAATGCTCACATGGGTGCATATAACTACTCCAGCCAAAGTCTGATTTGAACTACCTTTTCTCACCATGTTCAAGCCTTACTCAAAATCATAAGTTACTTCATATAGCACCATAATACTAGTCTAAACCATGAATTCAATACCCCATGCATTTTCACAACTTCTCATCTCAAGAATAATTCTTCTTACCACTTCAACAACTAAATTTAACCTCTTACTAGAAATTTACTAGCGTACAATGCACCCATCCACTTATATACCAACATGACATTCAAGCCTATCATTATAACTACATATGAACTTCTAGGAAAATACCCATAAAAGCATCTTTCTCATATTCTCTAAACTTTATCAATAACAACGCCCAAGAGCACACACAAGTGTACGTGGTCTTATCAAGTAGTAAAGTGGCTTCAAGAAATCCCAAGTATCGACCTTTCAGGGACTTGCTTTGTCGACTATCTAATTCTAGTTTAACCAATTGAAAAGAGTAAAAAATAGAGTTTTAGAATTATAAATTAAAAATAAACTAAACTAATACGGAAAAGTAATGACTTTGGATAATCAATGGACAGAAGCCCAGGGTTAAGGTTTACAAACAATCATACTACGTTATTGAACTTCATTCGTTAAATCGCTTATCTTGGTTGTTGATTTGTAGGGTTAATTGAATGATTATGGTCTCCCAACCTCTAACCTTTTCTCTAATTTGGATATTATAACTATATCATTGTGCGGGAAGGAAATAATCCAATTAAGTGTTTTAAAGCTATCATTCTATATGTGAATCAAGTAAGGCTTCTAAGTACATTCCTATCCTAGATGCGAATTCAAATTTCTTATTTTATAAAGAAACAAGAACCATACTTGATCTATTCTCATATTTTATCTCCCTATTCCCTCTCCCGAGATCACAAGGTCGACAATATATATATATATTTTAAGGGTGATCAATCCTCAAAATAATTAAATCAAGAAAGACAAACAACCATAATGATAAGCAATTAAATAAAATTAATTCAAAATGAAAGTAGTCATAATCTTGGCCTTAACCCTAAAAAAAAGAGTTTTAGACTTTCATAGAAATATTCATCATCCAATCCCTTGGATTGATGATACAAACCATAAAAAAACTAAATTAAAGAATGATAAAACCTAAAAAGAAGTTATGGTAGCCTCCAATGCTCCAAGATGTCCAAAAGTATATAAAACATGATAAAACATGTATTTATAGTATAGGAGTAAGCCAAGACCGTGTATGAGTTGTAAAACTTTAGTTATTGAGCCCAGGAGTGGAGAGGGTGCTCCCCTGGCTATAGCCCCACTCCAGGCAAGGCTGCACCCTAGTTTTAGCGTAGCTCCAGGCAAGGTGTCGCCTCCATATCGCCTTAGTTCACTGTTTTGGTGCCTTCTAAACCATTTGAAGTGCTGCACAATCCAAATCTCCTTCAAATGCACCATCACTCTCCCTGGACATTCCAGGTGTCCAAATTGGTGTTAAGTAGCGTATTGTGCTTCCGTGATCCATTCCAAGACTTTTTGAGTTGTTTCCACTTGATTTGAAGCTTGTATATCCTTCATATATCATCATAATCCATTCAAAAAGAGTCATATAGCATTAAACACAACAATTTAGATCTCAAAACAACACAACATCCAAGACGGAGAACTAGAAACACTAGCTAAGCATAGGCTTTATTCACTTTGATTTCTAACTTATTGTTTTGACATTTGTCGTGATCCAATTGATCCTTGAACATTACCAACAAGTTTTTTCACATATAAATACATAATAACAACCTTAGGAACTCATTAAATATGTTAGAACCTAACACGATAGACTAGACAAACACCTAGCTCAAGCTAGTCACACTAGTTTTCTTGGTTGAATTCTAACTGATCAATTTGAATCAAAACTTGTTTGAAATCATCATTAATCATTGTAAATACATACTTGGACACTTATATACATATTTATATCATTATCAACACACTAAGAACATGAATTATCCTTAAAACAAGGCTAAAAAAGACTAGAATAGTGACACAAAAATGCATAAATACACCCAACATCACTCAAATAACCATGACATATACCAAAAGTTTTGACTCAATATTTATTCAACCTTATAGCCTTATATAAAAAAAGCATACAACAATTTTTCCTCAACAAGGAACATTTACTCTCTTCCATCTAAGCAATTGATCATCAATTTTTCATTACCTTAACCTAAGGAGAGGCCACTGAAAAGTTAGAACATGGGATCCTGAAGACTGAAAGAATACTATTCCTAACTTTGACATTTAACTGACGCTTGGGGAATAGAGTATCAAAGGCATGAATTCATTAAAGGGATCAAAATTGAGGGAATACATGACATAATCTAAATTTTGCTAGTCATTAAGGGTGTACCATAAGTACCTGGAATTGAATATTCTGTAAAGCATGAGTACATGAGTTATAAGCTACATGACCTGAGTTTGAGTTCATAATTTCATGGAATATGATTTGTACTGATGAGTGAACTGGAACTCCTCATACTAGGAACTGGAAGCGTATATGATTATATGGAAAATGCACAAATATAAGCTATTATCATGGAGATAAAATGTAAAGAACGAGTAGATGTCATGATAACTAAAGTATAAAACTTTTCACAGAGATAGGAATAGGTCGGGCATCTTCCTCCCCTACTGATGTTCTACAATACACTGGCATCACTACTAGAATCTAAGAGTCTGACCTGGTTTCTTATTCTATCATCTCCCCCTTAGATTAAAGCCATCATCCTAAGTCTGTGGACCTTATAAATAAACTCTAAACTGAACTGCAACCATTTTACTCTAGGGTTCGATATATAATAAAACACATTAATAATAAACTCGCCCTAAAAGACTACACCTGAAATTGTAAACCCACTTCTAATACTTCTTTCTAAGATACAACTTTAAGCTTTATATAGCCTATAAATTAGCTGGTAATAACATCATATACTACATTACTATCCTCATTCGCACATAGCAACTCAAGGGTACTATCTAAGCACATACATTAAGAAAAAACTTAGGAATAATACAATCCCATATTGCCTTGGGTACACCTCTAGATCATAACCATACTATCATGCTTAACTTTGAAACAATAAACTTAAATTCTTACGTAACACTGTTTCAAGCCTATTAGTTCACCTTTCATACAACTAGCCCCACGGATACATAATCTACTAAATCTAGATAAACACTATCCCTACTTTACTGTTGCTAAACTTTTGGGTTTATGCTTCCAACTCTAGATCGCATACTGTCATAGGATTTTGAGAAGGGATTTGAGGGAACATTTAACTTCGGCTCAATGCACGACTTTAAATGAATAAGAATGAACACTTTTAAAGTTTAGAACATAAGGTCACTGATGGGATACTTTCAAGCCCACATGTAATCCCATAGCTATCTATGAGGACTATCTAAAAACATAATATCAATAGGAATTTAAGCTTCACTATTTCTATTACCTTGAAAATAAAGAAGATCTTACATGAATGGAGCATGATGAGAATCTATATAAATTTCTTAGAGAACCTTTCTATAGCACGATCTGAGGAATGAAAGAAGGGAAATATTTCTTAAATGCCCTATAGCCTATCGAAGAAAAATACAGATGTCTCCATACTATTTTGGAAGACTACTGGACACAACTTCATAAACACCCTAAGACACTTAAACTCTGGGCTCTGATACCAAGTTTGTCATGACCCAAGACTACCCCTAGTCGTAACATAGTGCTTAGAACCAGAACTGATCCTAAGCTAACCTATGAGCTGGCATGATACTTGAGCATCCAAGTTAAATTAATTATATAAGCTAAATTTTCTAAACGGAAGCATAATCATCAGAAAAACTGAATACATGTGATACTAAAAAGGTTCACAACACGATAAATCTGAACGGAGAACATGAATTACATGAGTGACTTTGACTAACTGTCTGTGAAGCCTCTACTATACTGACTGTAAGTGGCTGGGACATGCCTCCAACTACCATAAGTAAATACATAAGAATAATAAAAGTATATTACATGAGCTATAACTAATTGAAGCCCCTAAAATAAGAGAACTCATCACCTACTGAATGGAAACTGCGAACTGTCCTATTATGATGTGTGGGCTATAAATGGTACCTACATTATAAGACAATGTATCAGATAGACATATATGTGGATCAGTACTTCTAGAATGTACTGAGTAAGTGGGGGTGAATGCAATAAGTAAAATTGATTACATACGCAATCTTAAAAACATGCATGCTAAGTGCAAGTAGACTCACCAAGGGACTGAAATAAACTGAAAGTTGAAGTATCTTAAAACATGAATAATAAACATAATCTTATAAGCTGCTGAATCACTACACTTATTTTTTTAAAATATTTGCTTTTGTAGAATAAGTAAAACGGAAGCTGGGAAGCGATAAAAATAGGAATACTGTATGTAAATCTCATATAAAGCTGAAATGTTGTAAAACTGAATTGAGGGTCATGTATGGATACTAAGCATGAAAGCTTGAACATGTAAAACTGAGAATGCAAGACCAAGTAAAACATGTACTGAAATGATCTGAGTAACTAAATAATCTCATTACTTGGTCAAGCAAACCTGAACTTGTATAGACTGACTACTAGCTGAAACTATGGGAACTATCATGTAACCAACATAACCTAATCAAAGCTAATTAGGGTCTAACCTATAATCCAAGTTGGAAGGGTGTCAATACCTTGACACGAGTACTAACACATGGCTGTAAAGATCTACTAAACTGGTGTCTCAAAGGACTGGAGAGTCACCCTCTACTGGCAGGTGCCCCTAAAAGAGTGTCCACCCTCTACTAGTAAGAAGACCTCTTATACCTATGTTGGATATGTAGTTTTGAAACTCAAGGACTTCTACTAAAGGTCAGACCCTATACTAATAGGTGAGCCCCATCCCTAGGTTCGCTCAGTGCTAAATCTTACTCCCAACTGAATGGCACTGGTATTGTTATGTATCTAACATGATGTGGTACTGTACTGATAAATGCTCAACATGAACATGGTAGTCTCAATAAAATAATAAAACATATTCTGACTAACTTGTAACTTAAAAATGAAAACATATAAAACACATAGGTATCAGGTTTTCATAACCTGCCAGCACTAAATGATTACTAAATATGATAACAATATTAAAACAGTGATATAAATTTATAGTTCAAGGGCCCAAACATGAGACATTTCATTAAGCTGACGAATTTCATGAATTGAAATATGGAAATGAGTTAAGCTTGGAAAGACAATATACGCACTTGGATTAACGCACGAATTAGATAAGTAATCATGGACTCAATTTTAATATACATAAGAACTTAAAATTCAAAGCATCCCATAACCTAGTTGTAATGCCCCATACTTTACCTAGCTTAGTTTTGCCCCTATAATGTCAAGGGTTAGCTTTAAAAATGATTAACTCTTGATACGTGTAAAATTTTCCAGCTCTAGACCACCAATGTGTAGATAATTGGGTCATTTTTCCAATGATACCAATTTTTCCTCAATCTGATACTCGGTTGAGAAGTTATGGCAATTTTAGTGAAGACAGTGTCTCAAAAAGAACAGCACCGCATCGCAGTGACATGAAAAATAACACTTGTCCAATTTTCAGTGGGCCACCACGATTGGCCTGCTTTATGGTAAAGTATCAGTTCCCATTTGTCAATTTTCAGTATCTCACCACGATGGTACCGCATCACGATGATAGCCCTAATGGCATTTGTCAATTTTTAGTGACTTACCGCGATAGCCCCGTGTCGCGATGAAGTTTCAGTTTGCAATAGTCAATTTTTAATCAGTCATCATAATAGTGGCATATCGCAGTAGGATGCCAAATCTGGATTTTTCCTAGTTTCGAGTAATTTTAAAAAGGGCAATCTAGTCTTTTTTCCAAGCCCCCAAATTGTGAATAACAGAGGATTAATCCAATTCTAAGCATTATATGCATATTTTTCATCAATTTTCTCTCAAAGAAAACCCTAGAACTCAAAACTTAAATCCCAAGAAATCCAAATTCCACCATTCTTTCTCCAAGGAAACTCAAAATTCAATGTTTTCAATTCAAGATATTCAAGAATCCATCTCCAAGAACACAAATAGGAATCCAAAATCAAGTGTTCTCATCAATTGCATCAATTAAGGTGTGTGGAGTTTTTCAACAAGGATAATCATTTCATCCTTGTGCCCAAAATTAGTTAAAGATGATTTTGTATGACATTACATGAGTTTTAAATTAGGGGTCATACCCAATATTTCTATTTGCAAGGTTATGAGATTTAAAGTAACTGAGATGATGAATTTGCATGTTTATTTTTGTATTTTCATGCGTATTGCAGTAATTTCTAGATTTAGACTGAATTATCAATATTTTTATTACTTAGCATGAGTTTGATGATGACTTGACATGTATTTGATGCATGGGTTACTAGCCCAAGTTTGAATGTTGTTATTTCAAGAAAAGATATATTTTTAAGTATCCCATGGCTTGTTATATTTAGATTTTAAACAAAGTTTGATCTTTTGATCTCAGCTTAGCTATGGAATCCACTTTACAGATTTAGCTACAATTTATAGTAAACAGATTTACAAGAGGTTTTTATTGTAAACCCTTATTTAGTTTTTAAAAGTGGATTTCCAACAGAATGAGCATACAGATTAAAGGGAGTAGTATTTAGCATGGAGTGGGATATGTTTACATGCCTAGAAGTATGAGCCAATACAGGTTCAGATTATCAGATTATTCCCATTTCTATATGGATGATAGATACAGATATAATCACTTAGATTAGGTTATACTCCTTGGCAAGAGTATTGACACCTCTCCCCAATATGAGGTTTACCCATAAGGGAACTAGACGTTGGATATTATGATAGCTCACATAGTGTATGTTGATTAGAAGAACCTTTCTACAGAAAGAGTAATCCTAACAGTAAAGACTACAGAAAAATTGAAACAAAATAGTTTTTAGAAACTAAGTGTAAAGGCTCACAATTTCATTCAGATATTGTTTTATTTAAGTCATTTGCTACTAGATTTCATACTTCAGATTTCAGCTATAAAAGTGAGTCCCTTCTACACTTATACAGTATGATTTAAAGATAGAATACAAGGACATATTTTAGAAACTAAATGTTATGACTGGCTAGAATTATGCAATATGTTTTTCTATTCATGATTATGTTTTTTAGTTATCAGATATTCCAGCTTATGCGAGTCATCTACATTTAGCATGCATTTTTTTACAAATTTATAATAATATTGAGATATTAATTTACTTGTAAATTCACCACCATTTACTCAGTACAATCCAGAAATACTAATCCACATATATGTCTATGTGCTACATTATCTCATAATATAGGTTTAGGAGCTCAGTTTCAGCAATGTGAGTGATTTCGAGCATCTCCATCTACATTCTGACAGTTGGTGAGTCCTCATAGTTCGGGGACCCAGTCCTTTAATTTTTTAGCTTATTAGTATAGATGATTCAGTATTTTCAAACAGTTCGAGTCAGCTGGGGGTTTGTCCTAGTAACTCTCTAGCATTGGTAGTAGAGGCTTGTCAGGCTGCTAGATTTGCTTTAGATTTTTTCTATTGATTTATCAGGCTCTTGAGTTAAACATTTTTAGATATTATATTCTAATACTTTTAGCTTATCCCATAAAGAATTCTATATTTTAGCTTGATTATATATCTATACTTCCCTATTATGAGTTTTAGATTTAGTAGATGGCTTACAGGGTTAGATTAAAGATACTCGTAGTCTTAAGAACTGTGTGACATATCGAGACCCATTTTTGAGGTGTTACAAACTTGGTATTATAGCCTAAGGTTATAAGAGTCCTAGGGAGTCAGACAATTCATATTATGTAGAGTCTTAATCATGGGTGTGAAGCGTACCATATTTATGAGAAAGAGGTTATGGGACATTTTAGGAAATTATCTCTTTCTTTCATGATCTATCTTTCTTATAGAATCTCTATTTGCTTTTAATTTATGCTCTTACATCACAATTAAATATGCCTCCTTGTTGAGCTAACGCCTGCAGAAATAATAACCAGCCACTCTAGTCTGCTAACCTTCTGAATGAGAATGTATCCCATGCTGATTTTTGGGCCGCCTTTCAGGCATTGAACCGAGATGTAACTGTTAATGTTCATGGCAACCATCAGGCGATAGTCCCATTTCAGCAAAATGGGGATTTAGTAGAAGCCAAAATCCGAGACTTCATGAGAATGAATTTGCCAGTGTTCTTTGGGTCAAAAGTAGGTGAGGACCCACAGGTTTACATAGATGAGGTGAAAATGATCACCTAAATTATGTATGTTTCTGAAGAGGAGAGTGTGGAGTTAGCATCCTATAGATTGAATGATGTAGCGTATGATTGGGTTGTTATTTGGAAGAATGGTAGAGGTGAGAATGCAACTCCTATAAGTTGGTAGGTGTTTTAGGATGCGTTTCTATACAGGTTCTTTTCATGTGAAATGAGAGAAGATAAGGTAGAGGAGTTTATGAACTTGAGTCAGGGCTCAATGACAGTGAAAGAGTACTACCTTAAGTTCCACTAATTGTCTAAGTATGCCCTCGATACGATAGCTGACCCTAGGGTGAGTATGAGTAAGTTTGTTGCTAGAGTATCTGGTTTGGTAGTCAAGGAGTGTAGGACTGCCATACTTATTGGGGAGATAGATCTTGATAGGTTGATGATTCATGCCCAGTAGATTAAGGCAGAAAATTTAAAGAGAAGAGAGAGGGGAAATAAGAAGGCTAGAACCAGGCAGTTTAAGTATGGCCAGACAAAGTATGGAGGGGGAAATCATTCAAAGTTTTAGAATCATTCATCTATGCCAGTATCATCTTCGGTCAGTGCTCCCACTCCCATAGCTAGACAGAGTAGTGGGATAAGACTTTTATGTCTAGATCTCACAATAGTGTGAGTGGAAAACCCAGTTATCCTCTATGTGCTAAGTGTGATAAGAATCATCCTGGTGAGTGTTTGTTGGTTCAGAATGGCTATTATGAATGTGGTAAGTTGGGATACGACATCAAAGAGTGTCCGCATGCTAATCAAAAAAATAGAGATGCTCGCCCCTAAACTCAGGCTACTAGTGCACCAGCCTCTCTAGGTCGTCCAGTCCCTTCTTAGGGCACATTATCCAGTACCGGTGGTAGTCAGTGCCAGAATTAGTTTTATACTTTACCATCCCATCAGGAGTAGGAGGATTCACCAGATGTTGTTACTGGTATGCTTCATTTCTTTCATCTTGATGTTTATGTATTGTTAGACCCTGGGTCGAATTTCTCTTATGTGACCCCATTAATTGCAGTAAATTTCAAAATAGGTCCTAAAAAGATCCATAAGTAATTCTTAGTTTCTACCCTAGTGGTTAGTCAGTTGTTTCCAAACAGATTTATAGAAAGTGTCCTATCATTGTCTTTCATAAATCATGTTAGCGGACACTATCCTTCATAAAATTATGTTAGCGGATTTAATAGAGTTAGATATAGTTGACTTTGACCTTACTCTTGGTATGGATTGTCTCTATTCCTGTTATGCATCCATAGATTATCGCACCTAACTAGTGAAGTTTCAGTTTCCAGATGAGCAGTCTTTGAGTGGGAAGGTAATTCAGTGTCTCCCAAGAGTCATTTTATATCCTACGTTAAAGACAAAAAGTTGATCTCAAAAGGGTATATCTATCATCTAGTTTGGGTTAAAGATACTAAGTCTGAGACCCCAACAGTTTAGTTAGTCAGTGTAGTCAATGATTTTCCTGGTGTTTTTCCTGAAGATTTGCCAGGGGTACCTCCTGATAGGGAAAAATAATTCGGTATTGACCTTCTTCCAAATACTCAGGCTATCTCTATTCCTCCATATCGTATGGCCCCAGCCAAGCTTAAAGAGTTAAAAGAGCAACTTAAAGACCTCTTAGATAAAGGTTTCATAAGGCCCAATGTCTCTCCATGGGGTGCTCCCATCCTATTTGTGCAAAACAAAGATGGTTTTTTGTGAATGTGCATTGACTATCGTCATCTGAATAAAGACACAGTCAAAAACAAATATTCTCTTCCTAGAATTGATGACTTATTCAACCAGCTTCAAGGTGTAAGTTACTTTTCCAAGATAGACCTTAGCTCCGGCTATCATCAGCTTAGAGTAAGTGAATATGATATCCCAAAGACAGCTTTCAGAACTCGATCTGGTCATTTCAAGTTTCTAGTCATGTCATTTGGTCTTACAAATACCCCAACAGGCTTCATGGACTTGATGAACTGAGTGTTCAAACGGTATTTGGACATGTTTTTCATAGTCTCTATAGATGATATTCTTGTTTATTCTCATAGTAAGGATGACCATCCAGACAACCTTAGAATTGTGTTGCAAACTCTTAGGGATCACCAATTGTTCGCTAAATTCAGCAAATGTGAATTTTGACTAAGAGTGGTAGCTTTTCTTGATCATATTATTTCTAATGATGGTATTAGAGTTGATCCCCAAAAGACAAAAGCAGTGAGAAATTGGCTAAGACCTATTTCTCCATCAAAGATTAGAAGTTTCTTAGGTTTTAGATGGCTATTACAGATATTTTATTGAGTTTTTTTCATCTATTGCATCCCCTATGTCTAGATTGACACAAAAGAAAGTTAAGTTCCAGTGGTTAGATTCCTATGAGAAGAGATTTCAAGAGTTGAAAACTCTACTCACTTCAAGTCCAGTTTTAGCACTACCTGATGGTGCAGATGGATTCGGTGCAGATGGATTCGTTGCATATTGTGATGCTTCTAGAATTGGTCTAGGTTGTGTTTTGACATAGAGAGGTAAGGTTTTAGCCTATGCCTCTAGACAGCATAAGCCTCATGAGAAGAACTACCCTACCTATGACCTTGAGTTAGCTGTTGTTTTATTTGCGTTGAAAATTTGGAGGCACTATCTTTATAGGGTACATGTTGACGTGTTTACGGATCACAAAAGATTGCAGTATGTGTTTACACAGAGGGAGTTAATCTTTGTTAGAGAAGATCATTAGAATTATTGAAGGATTATGATATGAGTATGTTGTATCATCCAGGCAAGGCCAATGTAGTGGCAGATGCCCTTAGTAGATTGTTTATAGGCAGTGTTGCCTATGTGGAGAATGATAATAGAGAGTTAGTTTGTGAAGTTCACCGGTTGGGTAGATTAGCCATGAGGATGGTTGACTCAGCTAAAAGGAATGTTTGGGTTCAGAGTAGTTTAGAATCTTCTCTAGTGTCTGAAGTGAAAGAAAAGCAGAATAAGGACTCTAGTTTGGTCAAGATGAAGGGTTCAGTTAAAGACCAAAGGGTAGAAGTTTTCTTCCAAGGAGGAGATGGTGTGTTGAGATACCAGAGTAGATTATGTATGCCATATATTGATGATTTGAGGCAGCGGATTATGGAAAAAGCGCATAGTGCATGTTATTCTATTCATTGAGGATCCACAAATATGTACCGTGATCTGCAGAAAGTCTATTGGTGGAGTGGTATGAAGAAAGATATCACTGAATTTGTAGACAAGTGTGCAACTTGTCAATAGGTTAAGGTTGAGCACCAAAGACCAGGTGTCACTTTGCAGGAATTTAGTATTCCCACTTCAAAGTAGAAAGAGATGAATATGGACTTTGTGACTAGATTACCCTATTCACGTCATCAGCATGATTCAATATGGGTTATTGTAGAAAGATTGACCAAATCAGCTTATTTCTTGCCAGTTCACATGTCCTACACAACTGAAGATTATGCGAAGCTGTATATCAAATAGTTGGTTAGATTGCATGAAGTTCCTTTGTCCATCATCTCAGATAGGGGTACTCAGTTTACCGCTCAATTTTGGAAAGCCTTTCAGTAGGTCTTGGTACCTAAGTTCATCTCAGTTCAGCTTTTCATCCGCAGACAGATGGTCAGGAAGAGAGTACCGTTTAGATCTTAGAGGATATGTTGAGGGCATGTGTTTTTTACTTCAAAGGCAGTTGGGATGACCATTTATCATTGATTGAGTTTACCTACAATAACAGTTACCCTTCCAGTAATTAAATGGCCCTATTTGAGGCTCTTTATGGGCGGATATATAGATTACTAGTCGGTTGGTGTGAACTAGGTGAGGCCACTTTGATTGGGCCGAATATGGTGTTTGAAGCCATGGAGAAAGTTCAATTGATTAGAGAGAGATTAAAAGCAGCTTAGAGTCGTCAGAAATCTTATACAGACGTAAGAACGAGAGATCTTGAGTTTAAAGTAGATGATTTTGTGTATTTAAAGGTTTCACCCATGAAGGAGGTAAAGATATTTGAAAAAAAGGGGAAACTTAGTACCCAATATGTAGGCCCCTACCAAATTTTAAATTATGTTGGGAAGGCAGCATATGAGCTTGAGCTACCCGCAGACTTATCGTTAGTTTATCCAGTATTCCATGTGTCCTTATTGAAGAAGATCATGGATGATTCAGCTATTATAGTCCTTCTAGAAAGCATAAATATTCAGAATAGCCTTTCATACGAAGAAGTTCTGGTAGAGATTCTTGATCATCAGATTCGTAGACTAAGGAACAAAGAAGTTCCCTTAGTCAAGGTTCTGTGGAGAAATCAGTCCATTGAGGGTGCTACTTGGGAAGCAGAAGTAGGAATGATTACCAAGTATCCTAACCTTTTCTCCATGAACTCAGATTCAGCCAAAGGTAACAGTCTTCCTTAATTCAGTTCTTTTCCAGTCTCAGATTCAGCCATATAGTTATCTTCATGTAAATTTATGCACTCGCAGATTAGTTCAATAGCTCAGCATGTTCTAGATTCAGTTACGCATTTTGTTCAGTTGAGTATGTCAGTATATAGCCTCAGTTCCTCAATATTTTCAGCTTAACTAGCCACATTCGAGGATGAATGTTCCTAAGAGGGGAATAATGTAATACCCCATACTTTTCCTAGCTCAGTTTAGCTTCTCGAATGTCAAGGGTTAACTTTGGAAATAAATAGCTCTTGATACGTGTAAAATTTTCCAGCTCTAGACCTACCAATGTGTAGATAATTGGCTCAGCTTTCCAACGATACCAATTTTGCCTCAAGTTGAGAAGTTATGATACTTTTAGTGAAGACAGTGTCTCAAAAAGACCAGCACCGCATCACAGTGACAAGGAAAATGACACTTGTCCAATTTTCAGTAGACCACCATGATTGGCCCATGTCGTGGTAAAGTCCCAGTTCCCATTTTCAATTTCTAGTAGCTCAGCGCGATGGTACCGCATCGCGGTGATGGCCCAAATGGCATTTGTCAATTTTAAGTGGCTTACAATGATAGCACCATATTGCGATGAAGTTTAAGTTTGCAATAGTCAATTTCTAGTGAGCCACTGTGATAGTGGCGCGTCGTGGTGGGATGCCAAATCAGGATTTTTCCTAGTTTCCAGTAAATTTTAAAAAAGGCAATCTAGTCTTTTCCCAAGCCCCCAAATCGAGAATAACAGAGGATTAATCCTACTCTAAGCATTATATGCATCTTTTCATCAATTTTCTCTCAAAGAAAACCCTAGAACTCAAAACTTAATTCCCAGAAATCCAAATTCCACCATTCTTTCTCCAAGGAAACTCAAAATTCAAGGTTTCCAATTCAAAATAATCAATTATCCATCTCCAAGAATACAAATAGGAATCCGAAATCAAGTGTTCTCATCAATTGCATTAATTAAGGTATGTGAGGTTTTTCAACAAGGATAATTATTTCATCCTTGTGCCCAAAATTAGTTTTAAAGATGATTTTGTATGAAATTACATGAGTTTTAAATTAGGGTTCATACCCAATATTGCTATTTGCAAGATTATGAGATTTGAAGTAATTTAGATGATTAATTTGCATGTTAATTTTCATATCTTCATGCGTATTGCAGTAATTTCCAGATTTAGACTTGAATTATCAATATTTTCATTACTTTGTATTAGTTTGATAATGGCTTGACATGTATTTGATGCATGGGTTATTAGCCCTAGTATGAATGTTGTTATTTCAAGAAAAGATATGTTTTTAGGTATCCCATGACTTGTTATATTCAAATTTGAACAAAGATTTGATCTTTTGATCTCAGCTTAGATATGGAATCCACTTTACACATTTAGCTACAATTTACAGTAAACAGATTTACAAGAGGTTTTCATTGTAAACCCTTATATTAGTTTTTAAAAGTAGATTTCCAACAGAATGAGCATACAAATTAAAAGAAGTAGTATTTAGAACTTAGTTGTGTATGTTTACATTCCCCAGAACTACGAGCCAATATAGGTTCAGATTATCATATTATTCCCATTTCTATATGGATGACAGATACATATGTGATCACTTAAATTAGGTTATACTCCTTGGCAAGAGTCTCCCCAATGTAAGGTTTTCCCATAAGGAAACTAGATGTTGGACACTATGATAACTTACATAGTGTATGTTGGTTAGAAGAACTTCCCTACAGAAAGAGTAATCTTAATAGTAAAGACTACAGAAAAATCATAATAGAACAGCTTTCAGAAACTAAGTGTAAAGACTCACGATTTCATTCAGATATTATTTTATATAAGTTATTTGCTACTAGATTTCAGACTTTAGATTTTAGATATAAAAGTGAGTCCTTTCTACACTTATACAACATAATTTAAAGACAGAATACAAGTACTGCTTTTTGAAACTTAATGTTATGACTCACTAGAATTATGCAATATGTTTTGCCATACAAGATTATGATTTTTAGCTTTCAGATATTCCAACTTATGTGAGTCATCTACATTTAACATGCATTCTTTACAAATTTATAATAATTTATAATAATATTGAGATATTGATTTACTTGTGCATTCACCCCCATATACTCAATTCAATCCAGAAGTACTGATCCACATATACGTCTATGTGCTACATTGTCTCATAATGGAGGTTCAGGTGCTCAGTTTCAGTAGCGTGGGTGATTTTGAGCATCTCTATCTACATTCCAATAGTTGGTGAGTCCTCATAGTTTGGGGACCCAGTCCTTCAATTTTTCAGCTTATTAGTATAGATGATTCAGTATTTTCAAATAGTTTGAGTCAACTGGGGGTTTGTCCCAGTGAGTCTCTATCATTGGTAGTAGAGGCTTGTTAGACTGCTAGATTTGCTTTAGATTTTCAGCATTGATTTATCATACTCTTGAGTTAAGTATTTTTAGATATTATATTCAGATATTTTTAGCTTAGCCCATACAGAATTTCATATTTTAGCTTGATTATATATCTATACTTCCCTATTATGAGTTTTAGATTTAGTAAATGGCTTACAGGCTTGGACTAAGGCTAATTGTAGTCTTGAGCACTGTGTGACATCTTGGGACCCATTTTCAGGGTGTTACACTATTTTACATGGAATCATATGCAGACATAGATTGAATTCAAATTACTAAGGGATAACATGGATTAAATTCATCTTGCACATGCGAAATTCCATAATGAAGGAAAAATTCATACTTTAAATCAAAGAGAGGGTTTTTTGGCTCAATGGGTGAAAGGAACCCATTTATGAATTCCCCACATACCTTAATTGGACAAATTCTTGAAGGAATCTTGAAATCGGAGCTTAAATTCTTGAGTTCTTGAGAGAAGAAGCTTGAATTTTCATTCTTGGGGAAAGGAATGGTTTCTACATGAGTTATTCTGATGATACGGGGCAAATAATTCCCATTAGGGTGTTATAAGTTGCACTTTGGACGATTTGGGTTGAGGGGAAAGGACCAAATTACCCCTTAGACCCTTCAATCAAGAATAGTAGGGGAATAGCCTCCGCAGCACGAAACCTATTCTGGAGGAATGGCCTCTGTGATGCAGACCTTATTCTGGAGGAATGGTCTCCACGACATGGACCTATCGTGAAACCTTACTATTTCTAACGAAAATGGTCATAACTTTTTGCTTGGGTATCGTATTAAGGCAAAATAGGTATTATTGTAAAGCTAATTCAATTATCTATAATTTGGTAGGTATTGAGCTACAAAATTTCATATATGTCCAAAGTTATACATGTTTAAAGTTGATCCTTGTAGAATTAAATACCAAATTTTTTTCGAATTGAAGGCTCTTAGCTCAACTTTGTTCCAAGTGATTCTAGTGAACATTTTTCACCTCATAAGCACTCTCCACACTAGGATAATGATCATGAAACATGTATTTAAATATATATCATGGGATTTGAGTTTATACACATAAGAACAATGGTTCAAAGTCTAGCTTAAAAATATGAGGTGTTATAGTTGTGTAGCTGAGTCATGAAAGTGGAGGTTCGAGTGACCAATAATGGTAATTATGCTTGCTGACATGGGGGTCAAAATGTCCAGGGAGGTTTGAGTCTCCCTTATTATTATTTCATGATTAGGGAGGTTCGAGTCCCTCATAAATCATTATGTAGTCGAATGCTTAAGTCACCTTGGTATATGTTGGAGGGTTCGAGTCCCCCATGTGCATATATATGAGATTATTCTCTGACTTATGTAGCTATATACATTGGGGACCGACCAGAGGGTGAGAGTTGGGGACCATATAGTTTGTGGGTACTATTATATAACAGTTGACCTACAAATCCAGGCTAAGGTTTTTAAATGCATGTTAATCCTTGTTCCCTATAGCGACATGTTATATATATGTATATATATATATATGTTTATGGATATGATTATGTGTACTGGCTTTGAATGATTTTTTAAACTTTTGATCATATCATTATGTTATCCTTAACCCCGAGTTATATGCTAGCATTCACCCTGCTAACCGTCTTCGAATATTGTATACCTAAGCGACGCAGGAATTGGTCATACTTCTACTCCTACTTAGTGGCTTAGATTTAGGATCAGCTAGCAAGTCATATTGAAGTGGTGAGATTTTATACTTCGAAAGACCCCATTTCAAGTTTATGGTTTCTTTTACATTTTGACTATTTCATTGGATTTAGTTTTTGGCTATGGTTGGGGGCATGTCCCGGCTGGATATTCCTTGGTTTTGATTAGAGTCTTTGTGAGACTACTGCTGGCATGGGCGGTGTCGGTATCAATATTGGTGCTGGTATTGGTATTGGTATTGATACCGGTATCGGTTGGTTTTGGTTGTAGACTTATTTTAATTTATTTAAATCAATATTCTCTTATCTTGTTATATGTTTGAAATTCAACCTACTTATGGTGTGGTATGTTTAGTTTAGTTAGGTATAGGGGGTGACCTCCGATTAATATGGGACTTGAGATACCCATCATGGCCAGGCCCTAGTTCAGGTCATGACAAAGGTAGTATCAGAGCCTAGGTTTGGTGTCATAGGGTGTCCGACAAATCTATGTCAAGTAGAGTCTCTTTAATGGGTGTATAATGCATGACACTTATATGGGAGAGGCTACGAGACATTAGGAATGTTTCCCTTTCTAGTTATTCTATTTTAAGCTATAGATTCTTAGGTCTTGAGTCTCTCTAATTCTCATTTATTTTCTTTTTAGATTATGCCTCCCAAGTGATCTGAAGCTCATGAAAACTCCTCTATCCTACTTCAATGCTGATGAGACACGCCCTGCTTATGGGGTACAGACTTGGTCTATGATCCTGTTCTTGATTTCCCTTCTAAAGTTCCATTGATCCCCTCTAGTCCTCCTCGATCTCTTAGGGATGATATATTGAATGCAGAATTTTATCAGTCTATTCATATGTTAGCTCAGTTGGTAGCTTCTCAGTCTGAGTATGTAGCTTCTATTACTCTATCTTTTAAGGCTATAAGGGTTGATCAGTTTATGAGGATGAGCCCTCCTATGTTCACTGGTATGAAAGTTGAGGAGCATCCTCAAGGATTTATTAATGAGATAGAGAAGATCTTTCACATTATGTATGCTACTAATATGAAAGGTGTAGAATTTGTTGCCTATCAATTGAAGGATATAGCATACCAATGGTATAAGGAATAGGAATAATCTAAGGGAGATGATGCTAAATTCGTACAGTGAGATGATTTATCTAGTGCTTTTCTGGACCATTTTTGTCCTCGAGAGATAAGGAAGGCAAAAGCAAAAGACTTTGTTAATTTAAAGTAAGGTAAGATGATGGTCAAGGAGTATGCCTTGAAGTTCCATCAGTTGTCCCGTTATGCTCCCGAGTTAGATGTCTAGCATGAGAGCTAGAATGAGAAAATTTTCTTCTAGGTTGTCTCGTGATTTGATTCTAGAAAGTAAGATTGCCTTGTTGAACACGGATATAGATACCTCTAGATTGGTTGTGTATAGGCAGCAAGTTGAGGAATGGAAGAAGAAGCAGGCTAAAATTGGGGAAAGGCAAAATAAGAATTTTAGATTTCTTGATCAGGGAAGAGGCCAGCAGCAGGATGGTAGAGATGGTAAAAAAGTGGTCTAAGAAAAAGTGGGGGAGTTCTAGTTCCTATTCTACTGCTATTGCTCTTTATCTAAAGTCATCGAGTGATTATCACTCTCAATATGATAGTGGATTTAGGGCGTAGGCTCCCAATGACAGATTTGTGGGGCTAGTTCTGCTTCATCATATCCTTCTTGTACATTCTACAAGCAGGTGCACCATGGGTTTTGTGAACAAAGTAGGAATAGATATTTCAAATATGGTCTGAGTGGCCACTTGCAAAAGAATTGTCCTTCTAAGGTTGATTTGGGGAAAAATAAGATTCCTGTTGCCACTTCATCATCTCCTGCACCAAAGGGTGCTACGTCTATTCTAGTGCTGACACTGGCTAAAATTATTTGTATGCCCTTGATGTCTGCCAGGACTGTAAGGCATCTCGTGATATTATCACGGGTATGTTACGACTCTTTTCTCATGATATGTATTGCTTGCTTGATCCAGGTCTACTCTTTCTTATGTGACCCCATTTGTAGCTGTGTATTTTGGTTTTGGTCTCGAGTGTATCTCTGATTCCTTTTCTATTTCAAGATTGGTGGGTGACTCTATGGTTGCTAGGAGAGTCTATAAGGGTTGTGTGGTATCTGTTGGTGGTAAAGAAACTCTGGTGTATCTAATAAAGTTATACATGGTTGATTTTGATGTCATAGTAGGGATGGATTGGTTGTATTCTTACTATGTCTCAGATTGTCAGACTCGTAAGGTCATGTTTAAATTCCCTAATAAGTCGGTCATTGAGTAGTAAGGGGGTTCTCTAGTACCTAAGGGAAGGTTCATATCATATCTTAGAGCTGGGAGGTTGATTTCTAAGAGATGTATTTATTATTTAGTTCAGGATAAAGATTCTAACTCGGAAGGTCCTTTATTGCAATCCATTCTCGTGGTTAGTGAATTTTCTGAGGTTTTTCCTGATGATCTTCCTAGTATCCCCCTGATAGGGAGATTGATTTTGGGATTAACCTTGTTATAGAAACTCATCCTATCTCTATCCCTCTATATAGAATGGCTTCGGCTGAGTTGAAAGAGCTTAAACAGCAATTGAAAGACCTCTTTGACAAGGGATTTATCCATCCTAGTGTGTCTCAGTAGGGTGATCCTATTTTGTTCATGCGTAAGAAGGATAGTTCCCTTCAAATATGTATTGATTACCATCAGTTAAATAAGGTTATGGTGAAAAATAACTATCTTCTTCCTCAAATTAATGATTTGTTTGACCAACTTCAGGGTGTTAGATGTTTCTTTAAGATTGATCTTAGGCCCGGTTATCATCAGTTAAAGAATAGGAAAATGAATATCCCTAAGACTACCTTTCGAACCCGGTATGGTCATTATGAATTCTTAGTTATGTCTTTTGGTTTGACTAATGCCCTGGCAACATTTATGGACTTGATGAATAGGGTTTTCCATCTGTTTTTGGATTTGTTCATTATTGTGTTTATAGATGTTATTCTAGTGTATTCCAAGAGTGAGGCAGATCATACTGATCACCTTCGTATTTTGTTGCAAACCTTTGAAGATCAATATTTGTATGCTAAGTTTTCGAAGTTTGAATTCTGGTTGAAAGTTGTAGCTTTTTTGGGTCATGTCATTTCTAGTGAAGGGATCATGGTGAATACGCAAAAAGTTGCAGCGGTTAAGAAGTGGCCTTGGCCCATGACTCCAACAGTTATTTGGAGCTTCTTGGATTTAGCCGATTACTACAGGAGATTTATAGAGAGTTTATCGACCATGGCTGCCCCATTGACTAAGTTAACTCAAAAGAAGGTGAAGTTCTTGTGGTCTGATGCTTGTGAAAGGTAGTTTTAAGAAGCTAAAAGATAAGTTGACTACAGCTCTAGTTCTGACTCTGTCGGAAGGCACCGATGGTGTTGTTGTCTATTGTGATGCATCCTATGTGGGACTTGGTTGTGAATAGATGCATTATGGTAGGGTGGCATATATTTCTAGGCAGTTAAAAGTTTATGACAATAATTACCCAACTCATGACTTAGAGTATTAGTTGTGGTGTTCGCATTGAAGATTTGGCATCAGTATTTATATAGAGTCCATGGAGATATATTTTTTTATCATAAGAGTCTGCAATATGTATTCACTTAGAAGGAGTTGAATCTCAAGCAGAGGAGGTGGCTTGAGTTGCTGAAAGACTACTACATGAGTCTCCACTATCACCCAGGTAAAACTAATGTGGTTATTGATGCTCTTAGCAGGTTATCCATAGAGAGTCTAGCTCATGTGGATGAGGATAAGCGGGAGTTGGTGAAAGATATTCACCGTTTACCTAACCTTAGAGTTTGTCTCTTGGACTCTGAGAATAGTGGTGTGTTTGTGCAAGAAGTGGCAAAGTCATCCTTTGTTGTTGAATAAAGGAGAAGCAAGTATTGGATCCTGTCTTAATAAAGATTAAGGAAGAAATGGGTCAGCAAACTGTTGTAGCTTTTGAGATTGATGGCGATGGTATCTTGAGGTACCAAGGTAGATTATGTGTTTCCAATGTAGATGGGTTAAAAGAGAGGATCTTGGCTGAGGGTCATGAGTCACATTATGTTATTCATCCCAGTTTGATGAAGATGTATCATGATCTTAAGTAGATTTATTGGTGGAACAATATTAAGTGAGATGTGGCCAGTTTTGTGGCTAAATTCATGGTGTGTCAACAAGTGAAGGTTGAGGACATGAGGCCCAGTGGGTTAACTCAAGATATTGAATTGCCTATGTGGAAGTTGGGAGTGATTGATATGGATTTTTTCATCGGTCTTCCTCGATCACAGAATTAATTTGATTTAACTTTGGACAGCATGGATAGGATGACTAAGTCTGCTTACTACTTGCCAGTGAGGACTAATTATTCGATAAAGGATTATGTAAAGTTGTTCTTTCAAGAGATCGTGAAGTTGCATGGGGCACCTATTTCTATCATGTCAGATTATGGTACTCAATTCTCATTGCATTTTTGGAATTTATTTTTAAAAAGTTTAGGAACTAATGTGAGACTTAGTGCTAATTTCTACCCACGATTAGATGGGTAAGCAGAAAGGACTATTCAGACATTGGAAGATATGTTTTGGTCTTGTGTGATTGACTATGGCGGTAGTTAGGTTGATTATTTGCCACTTATAGAGTTTACGTATAATAATAGCTACCACTCTAGTATTGGGATGGCTCAATTTGAAGCATTGTATGATAGGAGGTGTAGGTATCCTATTAGGTGGTTCGAGGTTAGTGAGATGGATATGTTTGGCCCGGATTTCATTAACCAAGCGATGGAGAAGGTGAAGGTAATTCGACATAGACTTAAAACCAGTCAAAGTCGCCAAAAGTCCTATACAGATATGAGGCATAGGGATTTAGAGTTTGAGGTTGGCGATCGGGTGTTCTTGAAGGTATCTCCTATGAAGGGAGTGATGTAGTTTGGGAAGAAGGGGAAGCTCAGTCCCCAGTATGTTAGCTCGTACTTGATCTTGAAGAGGATTGGTAGTGTTGCATATAAATTAGAGTTTCCCTCTAGTTTGAGCTCATTCATCCAGTGTTCAATGTGTCAATGTTGAGTAAGTCTATGGGTGATCCATCGATGATTGTGCCTATCAAGGATATTGGTATTTTAGATTCCTTATCGTATGAGGAGGTCACTATTAAGACTTTTGATTGACAAGTTTATCGGTTGTGGACGAAGGACGTTGCCTTTGTTAAGGTTCTATGGAGGAACCACAAGTTTAAAGAGGCTACATGGGAAGACAAAGAGGACATGAAGTCCAAGTATCCATCCTTGTTTTCCACTCCGGTTCTTAACATCTTTATTTTCTGACTTAGTTAACGAAAAGATTGGTTTTCTGGGCATTTTTATTTTTTGAGTTTGTTAAAGGTAAGAGTAAGGGAATGTAGAGTTAAATCATCCTAGCAATTGCCTTGTCCCATTATTCGAGGACGAATGATCCAAGTGGGGGAGAATTGAAACACCCCAAATTTTTGGCCTTTGCAAATTTCTTGAGCTTTGGGCTCACTGCATTGGTTATGACTGGACCCTCAGAGTCGTAAGGGTTCATGAAGATTTATTGGGTGAGTCGTACCCAAACCAGTAAGTTAAGGCTTGATTTTGCTCTGAGTATGAGTAGCTCACTATGAGCCGTAAGGATATGTCATGAGTCATAGGTTCAAATCATAGGATGTCTAGTATTTGATTCATTTGGGTTCTGTGTTGCTCACGATTAGGACCCTACGAGTCTTGGGGTCATATTACGAGTTAGTTGAGTCGTAAGGACAATAGTGTTGGGGGTCTTGGAGACTGTCCTAGTTATGACTCGTGACCGTGTGGCTATGAGTCAAGAGGTTGACTCGTAACCAAAGACGATGGTTTTCTAGATTTTAAGTTGGGGGCACTTTAGACATTTTTCACTTAAAACCCTTTAGACCCCACGTCCATAAAACACTTTTGTGGCATTCATTCAACACTTAAATGGATTAAACAATCTCGCTAAATCCTCTCAAACAAGTCAAGCTCGGGTTTCACCAATTTGGTCATCTAAGGGCTCAAGGGTTGAAAGTATTATTCATAAGATTATTATTTGGTTTTGGAAACAAAGGTTGGGGGGTTGAATGTTAGGAATTGAACAATGTTTCTCATAATTTATATATATATGATTTTCATGCTTTTAATATGGTTTGAATTGTGGGTGCATAAGTATGGTGAATGAACTAGGGAATTGTGATTTCACCAAACTTGTGGCTTTCAAGTAGTTATATACCCAACCCCATAATGTGAAATTGGTTTTAGTTATGAGAACTATGGGAATTTATAAAATTGAACTTGTCTTGAACTATTGCATGGTATAAATAAGTATTTGAAATACAATGGTATGAATTAATGATCAAAGGAAGTCGGTGTACCCCAATGTGTATTAATAAACAAAGAGAGTTGTTCTCCCCAAGTTAATGAAAATTGTTTTACCATGATATGTTACTTGCACATGTAGTTGGTATAACGATACAACCAATGTATGCCTTAAAATGTATTGTGGTTCATCGAATGGAAATATGTGATAATTATTTTAATTGGGCTTTAATAAGAGTTGTGTAGCTGAGTTGTGAAAGCGGAGGTCTGAGTGACCAATACTGGAAATCACGTTTGTCGATGTGGGATCAAAGTGACTAGAGAGGTTCTAGTCCCCCTTATTATTATTTCATGATTAGGGAGGTTTGAGTCCCCCGTAAATCATTATGTGATCGGGTACTTATGTCACGTTGGTATATGTTAGAGGGTTTGAGTCCCCCATGTGCATATATATGACATTATTCTCTGGTTTATGCGGCAACAAGCACTAGGACCCGACCAGGGGGTGAGAGTTGGGGCCCATATAGCCCGTGGGTACTATTATATAACGGTTGAGCTACACAATCCATGATAAGGTTTTTAAATGCATGTTAAGCCTTGTTTCCTATCCTGACATGTTATATGTATATATATGTGTGTGTTTGTGTGTGTGTGTGTATATATATATATACATATATATATATATATGTTTATGCATTTAATTATGTTCACTGGGTTTGAATGATTTTCTTAAACTATTGATCCTATCATTATGTTATCCTTATCCCCAAATTATATGCTAGTGTTCACCCCGCAAACTGTCTTTGGATGTTGTATCCCCACGCGATGCAGGAACTGGTCATAGCGATGCAGGAACTGGTCATACTTCTACTCCTCCTACTCATTGACTTGGATTCGGGGTCAGCTAGGGAGTCAGATTGAAGTGGTGAGCTTTCATACTTTGAAAGACCCCATTTTATGTTTATGGTTTCCTTTATATTTTAACTATTCTTTTGGATTTAGTATTTGGCTATGGTCAGGGAAATGTCCCGATTAGATATTCCTTGGTTTTGATTAGAGGCTTTGTCAGTCTACTGAGGGTGGAGTCGGTATTGGTATTGGTATTGGCATTGATGCCGATATCGATTGGTTTTGGTTGTAGACTTATTTTAATGTCTTTAAATCAGTATTCTCTTATGTTGTTATATGTTCGAAATTCAGCCTAATTTGGGTATGGTGTGTTTGGTTTAGTTAGGTACAGGGGGTGATCTCCTATCCACGTGGGACTTGAGATACCCATCACGGCCAGGCCCTAGTTTTGGTCGTGACATGTAGTCACTTTTATCCCAAATACTTATCCTACCCTTCCCTCAACCTGCATTACAATCCTAAACTGTCCTTCAGAATCTCTAGCCAAATGTTTTTTAGTTAGTAGCGATCGAAAATCAGGGCAAGTACATAGCATGGTACTTGTTCGTATTGAGAAATTCTTTATGAGTGTGAGTGCTTGCACATGCGTCCCTTATTGCATATTAAAAATTTGGTGTGTTGGGACTTTCTTTTATGAGGAGGCACGTAGAGTAGGATAAATTGGTGTAATTGGCATCTTCCTAAAGCAACGCAAGGGAAAAATATTTAACGTGCTATTAATGAAGAGTCACTTCTTGAGAATTGGTTGTTGTTGCTCAACTATTCTTAAAATTTCCTTGCATCCTTGACCATGTGATTGATTTTTAGGTGGTTGTGCAACTAGCGCCCCTCATGCTTGATAATTAATCACTAATCAAGTTCAATATTTTGGTGGCCATGTGATAAAATAATGTGAGCTTCAAAGTTGAGCACTCTCATTGAGTGTAAAGTAGTGTTGCTTGAAGACAAGCAAGATCTTAAGTTGGGGATGTTGATAAGTGGCAAACTTGCCACTCATTTACATCTAATTTCTTGAACACTATGGTGAAATGATTGAATATATGAGATTAGTTCTGTGTAAAATGCACTAAATTCTGGTGTTTGTGATTCTACAGGTAAGTTTGATGAAAAAGAGTTGAGAAAAAGCTGAAAAGGGGAAGGGAAATGGCAAAATATTGATAAAGGCTTAAGATAACCTCCAAGAGACGACCCTTGGATGTTGCGATCACAACCTGAGGGATCGTAAAAATGCGACTGCAACTAGGGGAGTGTGATCGCAACCTAAGGGAGCACAAAAATGAGACTACAAGTGAGGGAGTATGATTGCGATAGGTCAGACAGATTTTAGGGGAAAAATCAAAAACTAACAGAGCTCAATCCCAAAATATAAAATGATAAATCCTCAACATTTTCCATATCAAATTTTCCATTTTTGTAGAGAAAAACACTTTATATTGAGTGAAGAAACAATTATTGGTATTATTCCAAGAGATATTTGGTTGTAGATTGAAATTGAAGTTTGGATTTATACTTGCTTTGCTTATGATGAATCAATTGCATGCCAATTTGGATATATTTCTTATCTTTAGTTTCATGAGTAACTAAACTTATATCTTGGGGTTATATTTGATTAGGTGGTGAATAATATGTGGGTGTTGATTGTTAGTCCAAATAATTAGTTAATTATGATGAGTTTTGCTCTTACTCCATTTTCAAATTGAGAAATAGTAGTGAAAACCCCAATTGTATTGGACCCCATATCATCCTTGAAAGAGGGATATAGGTGAGGAGTAATTGTGAACAACAACTTGAATTAATTTCTTTTATAGCATCATCTTAGAAATAAGGGTGTTATTTGATTTAGCTATTTTCATAAGCATCATCTTAGAAATAAGGATGCTAATTTGAGGTAATAAATTGGTAAACTTGTCACGCTCATGAGGTTTTCAAAAGAATCAATGAGTGAAATTTGGTATTTTATCAAAAGGTTAACACTAAGACCCTAAATCTAGCCTACCCAAAACCCTTAGCTAAAACTTGGACTCACTATTGATTACCCATGCATGAATACCACCTAGGATAGCATAACCCCAAGGTCATTCTCAATTTGGTAACACCTATCAATTGTTTGATCTCGTATTAGTGTCATTTGTGATTGTGTTTAACAAAGTTTCAAATCAAACCCCCAGTTTATTTTTATGTATTGTTTAATTATTGCATTACGGCTTAAAACATAGTTAACTCTCAACACACATAAGCTTTGAAAACTAAGTTTGCACTCATCGAGGATTCGACCCTGACTCATTTTGGGTATATATTAGTAACATCCGCCTTGCACCAAATTCGTAGAGTAAGTTGAGCGTTATCAATACCCATAGTCATTCTTTCGAAATAAGTCTGGAGTATATTGTAAGCATACATAACCTTTTATTGAGTCATCCAAATTTAGAAGGGCCAGCATTAAAGCGTGATGTATCGACCACATACAACCCAAATAGCCTTATCTTGTTAGTGAACCCCCAGCCTAGATCAGCTTTTAGGTCATTTTTATTTGTGTGATGCTCAGACATATGGGAATGAATTGATCTTTTGTCGGAGACACATCCCAAAGCATCCCTATGTGTTGCTTGTTGTATCTTAAAGGGTAAAAAATAGGTTATTTAAGGGTAAAAACACTTCTATATTACTTCTAGGTTGGGTATATAAACACTTCCTAGTTTGAGATCTTTTATTTTATTTTCTCTTAAGATAATTACTTCTAGGTTGAGGTGTTGTTTAAAATTTGCAATTTCTAATAACTCACAAAAATTCTCTAATGTAAACTGGGGAAAAACATTATTTGTTTTTTTATTTGTGATGTCTTACAGGTTTCATCCACCAAAAATAGTTTGATTCTTATCTTTTCTAGAAAATTCGATCTCAATGACAGTCAGAGCTATCATGTAGTGGCGTAGAATTCGACATCTATTTCTATCCAACTACTGATCATAAAAACAAACATTCAAGAATATCCTTAAAGGTTCATTTGAAAAGTGTCATAGTGTCAATTAAGTTTGAGTATCAAATCTCAGCTTCAAGATCAAGATGCTCAAAATCAAGATGATATATGAAGCTTAAGACTCAAGTGAAAATTCAAGTCAAAATTCAAGAGAAGTTGCATAGAGAGAATCTTGTACTTACATTTTTATTTTTAACTTTTACTTTTCACTTTAATGTAATTACATGAGTCGCGGATCAGAACCTCAAAAGGACCTCACTTAGCTCTTTATCTCAGTATATTCTATTTTCACCTCTTACTATCTTGAACTACACATGACTTGATTTTCTTATAACCGGGGATTTGTAAGTTGTCCAAAATTAGGACTCGATCGCATCTCTTTTCTCTTTATTTTCCTTTCAAATAACGGTTGGATCAAAACTTGCCTCATTGTCTACTTTTTTATTTGAAAACACTTTGTGTTCCCAAACAAAGAGGGGCAACCGTAGACATGTAATTTTTTATCCTCCCTAAACCTTTTTCTTACATTATCATAACCTTAAATATTTTCTTATTTCGACATAATCTTGTCATTTTTGAGTTTAATATTATATTAAATTAACTTTTATTTGAAATGTGAAATTTATCAAAAAAGAATCGTATGTTAGAATAATATTTTAATGTTGTTAAAAAGATGAGAAAATTGTAAAAAAATACTTTGCATTTTATTTAGTCTTTTTCTAAGAAAAATATAAAAATAGTAATCAATTAAACTGAGTCGCTTGAAAAGATTTCTTTGGTTCAAAAATAATATTTTTTTTAACTTTGATTTACTTTGCTATCCTACCCGATCCACATATACACCTTAGTTAAAATACACCATTTGATTAATATCGTTCATCATCCCATTAATACAGGACTCACCACACATCACCCTCTGTTCCATAGTACACCTCACACACACGATTTCAACGTGGCATATAACTCACCTCACTGGAATATCCCACACGAATAACTCCAATAGAATACTACACCCACAAACTCCTCTACATTTATTTTTCTTGTTTGGCACCTGCACTTCATCTTTATATATACCCACAATTACACAATTCTCCACCTCAAAAAGCAATTAAAAATTCTCCTCCCACACAATTTATGCACACAGAGAACACACACTCCTTTCTCTTGTACTAGCAATATACATTTACCACCTCCATTTTTCAATTGAAAAAAATTCACAAACATGCCACACATGTTTAATCAAGAATTCTCTTCTGCCTCAAATATTATCAACTCCCTCCATTAACAATAACACTACAAAAAACTCCTTCTTCAACCTTGAACCTCATCCAATAACGACCTAACACCAACGACTAACAACAATAACTCTTCTATTTTCTCTTCAAATATCCAACCAACACACTAACACCACCTCATCCATTCCATTCATCTAAGAATACATCCACACACAAAAAATATTTTTCCTCCATCATTCACTGCAGGAATTAACCATTAATCACACTAATTTCACCTTTAAACCAACATTCGCTAGCTCCATTGAACTCCTTTAACCAACAAATCCACCTATTAATTTTCTCATGGATCACACAATATCACTAAGTTGTCACCTAACTCCAGCAAATCCAGATCAAACAACCACGGCAAATTTGAGTTTGTTATCTAATGGTGCAAAACAATGCTTTGGTTGGGGTTTTGGAGAATTGGCTATTGCTCGAGTTTTTAGATTTGTGTCTCTAGTTGAGGTTCGCATCAAAGTTTTTGGTTTGAGCTACTGATTGGAGAAATTCTTTCATATTTAAGCTGTTGTATCAATTTTGAAAGATTCATCTTTAATGAAAAAACTTTGAGGTCCAACCTTTTTTATCTTATTCTTACTAATAATTTTATTATGTTGGGTCGTTAACGTTTGGTTCGATGTTCATCTTTCTTGGTTGCTAATTATTGGATAGTTAATGGCTACTTAGAATATTGTTTATATATACTCTTGGTATTCCTGAAATTACTAAGTAAGAGGAGTAAATCGATATTCGATAGAACAGAAATTAGTAATTGTTAAGTGATTGGGGAGGGAAATTGGAAATTGATAAGGTCATTAATCTACTTATACTATTAATTCAGATTTTTTATCACTTGATAGCAACTTATTTAAGTCAATAAATGGATAGGTAAATTTTAGGAGCATTTTGATTGTTTTTGTTTGTTCATTTCTTGGTTGGTTTGATTTATTGCCTTCGATTAAAATGTATTCATTTTATAAAAAAAATACCCTAAAGTATCTTATACCTGGTGGTTTTTTGAGATAAGATTTGGAATGTCGGGTGAAGCATAATCTAAGCTAGTTAAGATGGCATAGTTTTATTTTTCGTTCTTTTTTTATCTTGGACTGTATAATCGAATTGGACATTATTTTTATTTGAAATCTTCCTTGATTATCTGTCTTGTATGTTTCTATAAGTTTATTTATTATAGTGTTAATTTAGCCGATATGAGCCAACAAAGCGATTGTGTTAAAATCATGGGATCGAGGGGTGCCTAACACCTTTCCCTTGGTGAATAGAATTTCTTAACCAGAATCTCTATGCGTTGATCAGTTCAGAGTCAAAAATTTCAAAAAAAATATATATATTTGGTGACTTGGCACACCAAAACTCAATCTCAGATGGCGGCTCTAATTTTTAATCTAAATTTCTTTTGGAACACTTTTAGTCATAATAAGTATTTGAAAATCCTTTTAACCTTTAAGTAAAAATCTTTAAAATGGGGTGTAATAACAATAACATCACCAATCCACAGGAAAGTTCTTCATATAGTTTCAATCAACTTCACCACCTTCTTAGGGAATAAAGGAATTTGGGCTAGTAAGTTTTAATGCCAAACACAAAAGATTTTATAAGTTTCACTCTTCCGGCATAGGAAAGCAACTTAGCAAACCAATGTATAACCCTGAAAGTAATACTTTCAACTAAAGGCAAATACTTATTAATACAAACTTTTTTGGAGTCGAAAGGTATTACCAAATATCTTAATGGAAGTTTACCCTCAATGAACCCTAAAGACTCCGTAATGTACAACCTAGTAACATTACAAACTCTGGCCAAGTAAATAACAATCTTATCCATATTTGCTTATAATCTAGAGGCATGACAAAACCTAATGAAAGCCTTATGAAGGAGCCTAATAGAACCCAAATCTGCCCTACAAAATATGAAAAGATCATACGCAAGGTAGTTTTGGTACTATCTAGCTTCCAGCATTTAGGATGAAAACGAAAATTCCCATTCTTATTTAATTAACCAAGCTCCCTACCTAAATATTTTGTAGCAATAATAAACAAATAAGGTGATATTGTATTTTCTTATCTAATACCCTTTTTACTCTTAAAAGATTTTGTTAAGGCACTATTAAGCACTAAAGAATAAGAAACAGTAGTAACATAAGTGATAATCCACTGTGTAAATTTCATTGAGAACCAAATTAGTAAGCATTTTCCTAAGAAAGTTTCATCCCAGTGTATCATAAGCTTTTCTAAGATCTATCTCAACACACACCTTGGGGATATCCATTTTCTAGTATAACTATTAAGCAATTCATGACTAAATAAAATATTGTCAATAATACTTCTTCCCCCTATGAAAGCGGGCTTAAAGGATCCAATGATCCCATCAAGCACCAGTTTTATTATTTTAGTTAAAATCTTAGCTATCACTTTATATAAGTTGTACAATAGGTAATAGGTCTGAAGTCGTTTACTTTTCTAGGTGATGGATCTTTTGGCACCAATGTGATAGTTGTAGTGTTGATCAACTGTTGCATCTTGCCAATTGCAAAAAAAATCCTTAAAAACTACAATCAGGTCATGCTTGATAAGGATAAAAGAGTGAT
Organism: Capsicum annuum; assembly: GCF_002878395.1. Lineage (NCBI taxonomy): Eukaryota > Viridiplantae > Streptophyta > Magnoliopsida > Solanales > Solanaceae > Capsicum > Capsicum annuum. The sequence continues at coordinate 49,296,896 of NC_061118.1, forward strand.
CAAACACTGAAGGATTCAAGAAATCTTCCTCTATATATCCATACTGCTAAATCCATTAAAAATTGCCCTAGGCCCAATCAATCTTGTTATAGACTCTAGCATATCCATGCTTATTACACCAACTGAAATGCCACTCTTTGGACTTAAGTGGAGTGAGTTAGAGTGTATCAATCATATCTTGAAATCCTTGAGTCTCAGCTATAGTAACTAGAGACCCTATTTTATCCTTAGAGCTCAGGACATTGTTAAAATCTCAACTAAGAACCAATGGCATTTGCACAAGAACATTTAGTTGTTGAAGATCTCTCCAAAAATTTTCCCTTTACTGAATATTATTATGTGCATACACCACACTGTTAACTAGTAAAAAGTAAGTACTTTGTTCCTCAACCTCATAGTGTATGAGATGGTCTGAATCTACAAGGATCTATACCTGAATATTACTCTTCCACAATAACCAAAACCTTCTATTTGGCATACTAGGGTAGTTACAATACATATTCCACCCATGTGCCAACTTCTATTGAATTTTCTGAGCTCAATGTACCTAAACTTTAGTCACTGTACGACCTAACACATCCACTTTATTCTTTTTAAGAAAGAGTTGCAACACTTTCTATTTAGAGGCCTGATTCAGGCCCTTAATATTTTTGGTACCCAGATTCATAATGGATCAAACGCATTAGAAGTAGAGCAAGTAAAATTCTCCTCTTTAGGCACCCCGGCAATACCACTATGGGTTGATTGATGCTATTATGTACAACAGCCTCTTTCACTCTAGACATACAATTGAAGATGGTTTCTCTACACCTAGTTGTGTACTAGGTTATTCTACTACTGCTGGCAATCTTAGTTCTCTTCTTGTTGCACTAGATCATCAGGTTTAGGTGCACACCACACTTTTTTAATAACAAGAGTCTTCTTATTCTTATTTCTTCTCTTTTTTTAGGTACTGGTTCCTCCTTCATTATTGTAGTCTTCTCAATATTTTCCTGATTATACCAGTGATTAGCAGAGTCATGGCCAAATTTAATACATTTATTGCAAAAACTAGGGTTTTAATCATACTCAATAGGCTACTTTAAGGGACCATAAGGATTTTTAATATACATATAATTAGTTAAGGGGTATGAGGCATCCACTTCAATAAGAACCCTAGCATATGAGATCATTTCAAAGTGAGCAGTAAATTTATTAATATATAAAGGTTTTCCCACTACATTAGCAACCTTATTTAATGATTCAATGGACCAATAACCCACTGGTAATCTAGGGAATTTCACCATAGAGGCACTGTGCTAAGCAAATCCTGATCAAAAGGGAAATCTATTTCCCACAGTTTAAGCACTAGAGGTCTATTCCTAAATGTTAAGGATCCAGATTGTAGAATCAGATCTTGATACTCTATGGACTTAAATTTAAGATATAGTAACCTTACGTATCTAAGATTACTTGAGGCTTCATGACTAAATTCCACACATTTATAACATAATTATCCATAGCTAGTTCATAAGGAGTATCTCTAATCAAATATCCAATTAGGATGTCACCTACTTGGGATTGCACATATGCGTCATCAATTTTCACAATTATCTGACCTCAAGTTCAATAGGTAGAATAAAGGTAAGGACTTACCCATTTATGCACTAATATTTCCATGAACAACATCCACCGCAGTTAGAGTGGGATTAGTAGATGTATTTGCCCATGAAAATTGAGCCTACGAGCTGTCGGGGTTTCCTTCTTCTTAACTATGTAAAGCTGGATGTCCTCATCAGATCACTGTACCCTCTAAACTTGATTTTGTAATTTTGGGTTTGGATTACATTTTGACCCAATTTTGATGGATTTTGGGCTTTTTTTCCACTTTATTTGATTAATTTAGCAATTTAGGACTCCTTATTATTCTTTATAGTGGTACTTTTAAAAAATTACAAACATAGCAACTCTATCTATTTTCATAGCATATGTATAATATGCACATATTTGTATATCTAAAAAGCATAGTAGCGATCACTCTTTCAATAGAGATAACAATTAATATCTGACCACATACACTTCACATCTATTTTACATACAATTGGTAACACTTCACATATTTGTTACATACTCTTCATATACAATTTTTCTTCCATAGGATACATAGGATCTAGTTGGACATATGCACATATAGTTGATGTCTAAATATACATACATACATATACACCAATATTTGCTTTGAAAACACCTACATATACATACAACTAGAATCAAAAATTAAATTTGTGTGGCTTTCACTTGGATATATGTGTGTGTGTGTGTGTGTGTGTGTGTGTGCCACTGAGATCAAAAATGTAAGACCAATTAGGAGTTCGAATATATTCCTAGGATTGCACAACTTCAGAGAAGTCAATCTGGGTATATATATAAATATATACATATATACATAAATATATATATATATATATATATTGTATGTGTGTGAATATTTTGGTAGATACAATATTATCATTTTATAAATGATGCACATGCTTGAACCTTGTGAAAAAATACACACTTTATCTTCGAAGATAGGCAGTAACAAGCTATTCCTACTAAAGCAATTGATGAATTTGAGAACAAATCCTATTTTTGATATATTTTAAGGGTTTGCTTTTTAGGAGGTGTGAGATTGGTTATAGAAGGACTTAGGAGAGGTAGAGTGTAATACCCCGTATTTTCGTACTAAAATTCTAACCGTCGTTCCTACGCGTCAAAGCTCTAATCCAAATGAGTTGAATGTGAATACAAGTTTCATGATCATTATCCTATTCTGTGGGGTAGTTTGGAGGTGAAAAATGTTCATAGCAATGACCTAGAACTAAGTTGAGCTAAGATCAATTGATTCGTCCAAAGTTTGGCATTCGATTTCATAAGGGTCTACTTCAAACATATATATCTCTTAATATACATGGAATTTTTCATACCAAGACCTATCAAATTGTATATAATTGAATTAGCTTTCCAATGATACCAATTTCGCAAAAATCAGATACCCGAGCGAAGAGTTATGCCCATTTTCGTGAGAGGCAGTAAGGGTGTGCGATGGACAATGCGCCGCCCAATCAAATGTGTGCGATTGGGAGTGCGAGGCATACTTAAATGTGCGACATAAGGTGTGCGACGCACACCTTAAGGTCTGTCATGGGTTGTGCGCCGCATACCTCACTTCCAAGTGCCAAAAACACCCCTATATATGTCTATAACACGGGATTAAACTCCCATAACACCAAAATAAGTTTACTTTCTCTCAAAATCACCAAGAACATTCATTAGGGTTTCAACCTAAAAATTCAAATATCTCAAGATTCAACCATGAGTTTTCAATAATTCTTCGAGATTCGGAATCCCCATCCCAAGGGCTACAAGAAACACTCATTATTTTCACGAATAGAGTCCCAAGGTCAAGAGTTCATTCAAAGCTTCAAGTTTAAGGTATGTAAGGTTTTTCAACAAGAATACCCTTTCGTTCTTGTGCCCAAATTGATTTTTATTTTATGAATATACATGATTTTACATGTTTTGATATGAATTTGAAGCATGAATTTATACCCTATATGGTTTTACATGAGATTATGATACTCTCTATGTTTTGGAAGTTGAATTGAATGAGAATGATAACATTTTTGTACATAAAGCTGAATTTTCCAGATTTTAAAGTAAGTTATATATATTTATGATGAAAAGCATGAATCATGAGAAAATTTAATATGATTTTGATGTATGAGACCTTGAGTCCTAATTGGGATTGTACTTTGAGAAATTATGTGCTACAAACACAATGAGATTTGAATCCCAAAGCTAATTTTCTTTACCAAGATGTATGATTATAAAGCTGAAATTTTAAGTTTTAAGAGATTATTTTTGTGCTTTTGTCATAAAATATGAAACTTTGGAAGGTTTTATGGTGATATTGATGTATGAGTTTTTCGAACCCTATTTGAGATTATTATTTTGAGAAAATCATGTGTTATAAACACCTTGAGTTTAAATAATTTGAGATGATAAAGAAGCTTTGACCTTTTGGTAGTAAAAAGGGTTGTTTTTGAAACTGAGATGAGAAAAGAAATCCACTTTTATTGATTTATTATGAAAGGGGTAGCATGATGGCTCCCGTTGTGAATTGTTAAAATATTTATTAGTGGATTTTCTTTTGAAAAGATCTGAGCTAAGTTCCGGAGTAGTTTTTAGCACCGAGCGGGAGGTATAGCAGAATTGGTACTTTCCTAGAACTACGTGCCCCCATAGGTTGTGAGCCTGAGGCTGATTTATATATAGTGATCACTAGTGAATAAAAGATTAAGGTCCTACCCGATGGCAAGGATGGGACAACTCTCCTCAACGTAGGTTGGACGTTGGACTCCATGTAGCTTACATGGTTTATGTCGGTTATGAGAGACTCCCAATATGTGTGCATGTATTCTCCTATCTAATATGAAAAGTCTTATTCTTCTATATGAGATGAAAATGTATTTGTTTGAAAGACTGAGTTTGAGAAAGTCATTGTTTTCGAAAGATTTAATGAACAAATATTCCAAAGAGAATTTTTATGAGATTTGATTGCTTTGATGATTTGGAATCGAGATGGAAGTGAATTGAGATTTATTATGATGACTCACATTTTTCACCCGATATATTTTACTCTCTTATGATTATGATGATTTTAATTCCAGCTAAGTGAGTCATTTATATCAGCATGCATAATTTTATAAACTGTGATGATAGTAAGATATTATTTTATGTATGCATTGCACCCTCATATACTTGGTACGTTTCCATGGTACTGACCCACATATTCATATATGGGCTATATTTTCTCCAAATGTAGGTATAACGTATAGTGTACATCTTTAGATCCAGTCTGTTCGCAGCATCTAGTCGGCAGGTATGAGTCCTTTTGATTCAAGGGCTTGAGTTAGTTTTACAGTTCGAGAAGTGTTGTATTTTCTTTATTCAGTCGTATTAAGTTGGGTTAGTCGGGAGTCATGACCCAGCTACCTACAGTCAGTACTAGTAGAGTCTTCATAGATAGTCAGTAGAAGTTGATGTATTCCATTTCAGTTTTGGTTGTAAAAGTAGAGTTGTAATCTTGTAAATTAAGTTTTGCATCTATCATATTTAGAAAAGAGTTATTTTTTGTAGATTTGTTAGATTTATACTTTTTGTTCAGTTGCTTATGAGTTATGCCAGTAGAAGGGTTAGCTTGGGGTTACTTGTGATCCTAAGGACCGTGTGACATCTCGGCACCCGATTTCGGGGCGTTACATAGAGGTAGATCAAAAAGGAACTAGGGGAGGTGATAAGAAAGCAAACGACACAACCTCAAGTTACTACTTATGATATGACTTTAGATAGAAAGGTATGGAGGTAGAAAATTAGGGTTGAATGTTTATAGGTAACCTATTGTTGTCATTCGTTAGGTAGAAGAGGCTGATGCATGCCCCATGTCCTATTCTCCTTATTATTTAGTAATCATATAGTTTCTTATTCTTCTCTGTGTTTCTACTATATATATGTGTTTCTTTATTTTACTTTGTATTTTGATATTTTTTTGTCATTTTTTCTCCTTACAACGTCTCTATAATAGCTTTTATTCTAAGAGGAGGGTCTATCAAAAACAATCTCTCTATCAAAAGTAAAATGAAGAGAAATAAAAACATAAAAGCATCTAGTAAAACTTGTGTAAATTCAAGTTATCACCATAAAAGTTTTCTCTCTATATAATGTGATTCTTCATTAACAATTGATGAACATCAAACAGAAAAATAAAGTTAGAGAGAGGGGACAACAAGAGAAAGTTGGTTCTCAACTAAACTACTGTGTAGCCACAAATTCTACTATCTCATTTTTCATGTCACTCCACCAATAAACTTCCCATAATCAAATACATCTTAGTGGGACTTTGGTGAATAAAATTGTAATGACCATCCAAGTCATTTTTCATATTTTTGATTATTTTCACTGTTAAAGATTTTACAGTGCTGACCTATTGTGGCAAATTAGAGATTCTATAATCAGGAGACTTAAAGAAAATGAAGAGTGTGGCGGTACTACAAGGATTAACGATGCTTAACCTGCCATTGACATCGAAAGATGTATCACCAATTGGGAGTGTAAATACATTCTCAGGTATTGTGTGGTTTCAAAGAATTTAGTCTGGACAGATATGGTAGAAAAAGAAGTAAATCTCAAGGGGAATAAGGGACCGATGGAAACCTTAAGCCCCAAATGCAAGGTACAAGCAACTACATAGATAAAAGTGGTAGGAACTCTATAGAGTGTGGAAAGAATTAATATAACTCAAGTAGGAAAGCCTGGTAATTCCATAAAAATTACTATGGCTAATATGAGTGATGAAACTAAGTATCAGTTCATGGTGGTTATTTGCTATGAAGTGGGCTCAAACCCTTCACATGTATATGGAAAGAAAGAGGAATAGAAAAAGTGGTGCAGGTGAATAAATGTCCATTTCTGATGAGATTTGGGATTTTTAGATAGGGAGAAAGTAGTAGAGGAAGGTGTACAATTATTTGATTGTAAATCAATTGTGGTGAAGCCATAAACAGTTGATGCTAATGTGACCAAGGAGAAAATGGAACAGAATCCGATATGGATCAGGTTAATAGGTTTGGATGTGAAGTATTAGGAAAAAACTGGTTTAACAAAAAATGCAAGCTTAGTAAGGAGACATATTAGAGTTGTCAAAGCAATATCTACAAAAGCAAGAATAACATTTGCAAGACTACTAGTAGAAATGCCAATTAATTAGAAATATCGGAGTGTTATAATCTTTGAAAATGAGTATGGATATATTATAGAGAAAAGGGTTGATTATAAATGGAGCCAAATCTATATACCTAAGTACAGAAACTTTGGCCATAATATAGGGGAATGTTGAAGAGGAATAAGAGAATAATCAGGGGTGGATAAACCCAAGGAACGGAGAAACAAGCAGGAAAATACTAGGAAAAACCAAGAAGGTAAAGATGCACAGATACAGTGTAAGAAGGGGTGGCAACATGTCAAACTAAAAGGTGGGAGATACATAGAAAAATGTGCAGTTAATACATAGTACCATGCTATAAAAAGTATACAGAACTCTTTTGAAGGGTTGGAAGATAAGGAAGGGCATCAACAGAATAAAAGACTTCCTAATCCAAAGGGAGGTAGAGTGGGTACAAGCCCTGAAAAAGGAAGGGTGGAGAACCACCTACCCCAAATGGATAGAATAGGATTTTGGAACATCAAAGGATTAAATATAGTTAATAAATAAAGAGAAGTGCAGTTGTTATGCACAACTCTAAAATTAGCCTATTTGCCCTCCTAGAATGTCACGACCCAAAAACTAGATCATGATGGTACTTATCACGGTACGGCCATGATAAGTAAGTCGATCACCCAAACTAATAAAAGAAAGTAAAAAAGGATAATAACGTAAACTCAGCCGAGACTTATAGAACAAAGTCAATCCAATCATGATAGAATATATATATATATATATATATATATAATAAGTGGAAATCTGAAGAAATAACATAAACCAACCAAAACCTAGTGTCATAATATAAGAGCAATATAAGTACAAATTCGAAACTAAAAGTACAAAACTCTGTCTTTGATTCAAATAAAAACATAAGTAAGATAGAGTGAGATCCAAAAATCTGCCCTAAACACTAGAACAATCCAGTCCTTAAATATTATGACACAATCTCAACCTTTTCATATTGTACTTATGCTAGGATCTATACTGAAAAGGCACAGTAAGTCTGAGTATGATCCACTTGTACTTAATAGGTATCATCAGCCAACTGAGCAAAGTAGAAAATAAGATACGTAAAATATAGTATGAGCACGTCACCTGCAAGCAGAAAAGTCCCAAACTGTAGCTCACATCATTTTTACTAACTAACATATAAATGTACAAAAAACAGTAATGACACGACAAAAAAGAGAAGTACACGGCAACCAAACACAAGTCAATGAAACTAAGGGAAACAAGCAAGATGCAAATTTAAATGTAATGCAATACAATGGGTATCGGATGAGTAATGGAGGTTGTCGCATGACTTTTCATATACACCCACCAATCTTGCATCTACTAAGTAGGACCCATGGGGGGTTCGCAACCCATATACTGCATCTCATATCACAATATCAATCTCAATCTCAACTATCCTTTACATCTCGTGTTCACGAAGAGGGTTTTCATAAAAATGTCTAATTTTCTTTCAAAAATAGTGATTCTCAGTGGTACCAGTATCTCCTGAATGTATATGTATGGTATGAGGATGTAATGCTCATAATTAACCTAAAATGAGGATATCCAATCCAATCAAAACAAAAGTATATATCGCAAGCCCAAAAAATCAACTCAATATGTCCTCAATTCATGATTATTAACTCAATGTTTGGAACTATGAAATAAATATGCATAAAAGATATTATTTATATCATATCAACCCCAAATTCGAATATAACTATCATGATAAAGGCAATCAATACTCAAATAAGGCCAATATTATAAACTTAATTCACTGTATGGGCATTATATCTAGAATGAAGGAATATTGATGCATAGATAAGGCCAATGATTTAAAATAAAGCCCCTACATAGGCAACACAAATATAAGATACCACAAGTCAACAAAAACAGAATATAAGCCTCCACACGAGCACACAACAATAAGAATAATCTCCATAGTTACTTTTTCTAACCCATATCATACTTTATTGATATATTAACTATCCAACTTAATCTGAAAGCAATTAAGTTATAATCTACCTTAAAACGATAAAACCATGATCTAAAATGCCCCAACACGAGACCTTTCCCTTGTGAATAGCCTAAAAATCAACTACAACATTCAAAATAACATCTACGCATTAAAAAAAGCTAATGATGCCCATATTCGGACCGAGTCCAACATGTATTTGAAAATTAAAGAGGTAAAATTAGAATTTTATTTCAAAACACACTCCCCAAGGTTATAGGAGTCTACAGGAGAAAACCCATGTCAAAACGAATTAAAATTGAGGTTAAGAACTAAGAAAAACCCTTTTTAAATATTATCGATAAAACCTCCAATTTTTCATTTTGAAATCATGATTTAAGGGTTTTTGGAGATAAAATCAATAATAAATATAGGAATTATGAGTTTAGAAGTTACCTACATAAAAATCAACGTTGAAACCCTCAAAAATCGACTATCCCGAAGCTTAGAGGTCCAAAAATAGAGTAACTGCAAACAAAGACTTTTATATTGTTCAATGAACAGTGCCTCACGATTGCAGGCCTCCCTCATAATTTCTAGGGTCAACATTGATTGGTAATAAGGTTGGTCATCACAATCACGCATCTGGGCCTCACAATCGCGATGAGTCAACTCGACTCGGTCCATTTGAATACTCATTATGATCGCGGTACCACAACACAATCACGATGAAGGGAATCATCAAGGCCCACAATTACAACACATGTTCATATGATCATGATAAAGGGCCTGATGCACCAGAAATTGCTACACCAGTAGTAGAAGCCAAGTTAAAATTATCACCAAATGGACCCTCAAAGTTCATTCGGGACAAATAGAAGAAAACTAGACATACTACTAGGCTAATTTTGATGTTTTGGACTCAATAGTGATGTCAAATTTTTGAAAAATTATTGTTCTCAATAAATTATCCTTTGAGACTCTATTTTACTATTTTTCAAATGAATGGTCGAAATGAGATATAAAAGTTTCAAATCTGAACTAACCCTGCTACTAACCCAAATTTGATAATTCTAGATCTGTTGGCATAGTCTATTTTTCCATCCTACATTCAGAACAACAAATGTTGACCAAAGTCAACTATATGGCTTCTCAAGCCTCTAAAAACTTACAACTCGCACAACTCATTCTCGATTGCATCAGAAATTATGTAAACCATCTTCAAACCTAAAAATCAATATGTAACAACTATGGAAAAGAAAAAATTATCAAAACACATAGAAAATTAGGCCATTACAAGAAATAAGGGTGAGTAAAGACAAAGATTAGAGAGTTTGTCTTCAACTTTGTGATGGATGGTCTGTTATAACTAATTTTTTAGCCCACCTAAAAGGGAAAATACAAGTAGTTTGAAAACCTAATAGATTTGAGGTGGATATAAAGAGTATGATAGATCAGATGATTTATTGTAAGTTTAAACAGAAGGGGACTGGACAGATGATGGGGATAACCTTCATATATGGTTTTAATATCCAAGATCAAATGAGGGATGTGTGGGAGAATTTACAATGGTTATATAAATAGATCACTAATCCCTGGGTAGTAATAGGTGATTACAATTATGTATTAAATCCTGGCAATAAAGTAGGCAGACTACTCACAGCTATAGAAGTTAGGAATTCAAGAATTATGTTATGGTTTATGGTTTGAAAGAGTTGAGGTCAACTGGATGCTACTATACCTGGACAAATAAACAAGAATGGGAAATTAGGGTGATGAGTAAAATTGATAGGGTATTGGTCAACTTGGAATGGTATCTATGATTACCTACTTTAGTGGTATATTTTATGAATGAAGGAATATATTACCATAGCCCAGCAATCAAAAGATGGGAGGAGCATGTCCAACCACCATAGAGGCAGTTCAAATACCTCAATATTTAGAGTTTAGCTCCAGCTTTTCAGGAAAAAGTGGAGGAGAACTAGAGATTGAATATACAATGGTCATGATATACCAACTGATGGAAAAGCTGAATAGGGTAAAGAGTGCACTCACAAAGCTGAGCAGAAAAGATCCAATGCTATTGAAGTGCAGGATACATAGGTTGAGAAAAAGCTACATAATTGTCAGGATAGGTTACAACTAGATCCTAGAAATGTTGTACTGAAACAAGAAAACGACTATTAACCAAGGAATACTGGAAAAGGAGGTTAGCTAGGAGATACATAGTCCAGAGTGATTTTATTATTGGGAGATACGTAGTACAAAACATATTAATTTATCAAGATCTGTTCAGGCTGTACATAGGAAGAACACAACAAAGAGTTACATGATTAAGATTGATCTTAAAAAGGCATATGACTTTATTGAATGGGACTTTATCAAGGAGTTATTGTATGAACTAAATTTTCCTACTAAATTCATAATGTGGATAATGGAATATGTGACATCCCTATAGTACTCTATAACTCTTAATGGTGGGGTGTATGGATGTATTAAGGGACAAAGAGGATTGAGACAAGAATATCCAATCTATCATCTCTTCTTTGTCATATGCATGAAATATTTTACCAGATTAATTAAATGGGTGTCATAGCAATAAGGATTCAATTATCATACAAAGTGCAGGAGTCTAGGACTAAATCACCTTTGCTTTGTTGATGATCTACTCATTTTCAGCAAAAGTGACATACAGTCTGTGGTATTGAGGCTAAGAGGTATGGACTTTTCTTCTTGACCTCTGGTTTGACCACCAATGATACAAAATCTAACATTTTCTCAGCAAACATGGATAAGAGAAAGTTGGAGGACATATGTCAACTTACTGGGTATGTAAAAGGCAAGTTACCATTCAGATTTTTGGGAGTGCCCATATCGACTAAGAAACTATCTTTGGTGTATTGTGAAGTGTTGATGGACAAAATGAAAAGTAGAAATCAGTAAATGGGGATCAAAGCACCTGACATATGCTAGAAGCTTAGTTGATAAACTCTATATTGTTGCAAATATATATCTACTGGTCCTATATGTTCATAGTAACAAAGGTCGTGATGAAATAAATAACTGCATTATGTAGAAGCTTTTTATGGACTGAACTACTATAAACCAACAAAGTGTCTTTAATGGCACAAGACTTGGTGTATAGACCGAAACAAGAAGGGGGTTGGGGATTACTGAAGAGGTAACTTGGAATGAGGTAGCAGTTACAAAATACGTATGGCATGTTGTTAGGATTTGCGCTGAATTGCCTATTTTACCTAATTTTCTACCATAATTAGAATTAATTTTCTTGATATAAAAAAGGTTCCTTGTTGGAAAAGATCTCTTTCCTATTAAGTTTCTTCTTTCTTAGAGGAAGGATTTTGTGTTTCTATAATAGAAGATTTCTCTTCTCAATCCACAACACAATAGCATCCACAATGTAGTTTCTTAAAGAATTTTGTTTAAAGGATATTTTATCTCTCATTAGTTTTAAATTTTTAACATTAGGTTTTATATGTAGGTCAATTTTTCAAATCATAAATAATATTACGCTTTTGAGTTTAGTTTTGTGTCATCTGAATTATCGCTTCTATGGTTTGCTAAATATTAGCTTCCACTTGCCGCCCTCTCAATTTCGAACCCAACAAGTGGTATCAGAGTCTATGGTTCAATGGTCTGATGATTGAGATTAAGGTTATGTGAAGATCAAAGTCGCAATCAATTCAACGATAATGAAAGGTTTTGTCAAAAAAAAGGTCAAGACACTACATATGCAGAAAAAGTTCAAACAAATTTTCAACTATCCTGCTGTTAATTCAACTTTAGAACCAAAATTAATTTTCAACTCATAATGCATGGGCTCCAACTTTCAGCCCTTGCTAACTTTTATACTTGGGCTTCTATAAACTTATCACGTAAGCTCCACTTTTAACATATGCTTACTTTCAATGCACAAGACTCTACTTTCAACCCTGTTCATTTATAAAACAGGACTAATAATATAATCCATGCTTTTATGTTTAATGCATAGGGCTTCAATTTTTAACTCATATAAACTTTTAATCATGGTAAGCAAAAGTGATATATGAAGATTACGTGAAGAAGTAGATCAAGTTTGTTTTGCTAGAAAATTCAGGTCAAGAGGAGATTTGTTAGGATTTGTATTGAATTTCCTACTTTACCTAATTTTCTAGCATAATTAGAATTACTTTTCTTCATATAAGAAGGGTTCATTGTTGGAAAAGATTTCTTATCTCTCTTCTCAGTCTATAACGCAATAGCATCCACAATGTAGTTGTTTAAAGAATCTTATTTAGAAGAGATTTTATCTCATATTAGTTTTAATATTTTCAATCTTAGATTTTATGTGTAGGCTAATTGGCCAAATCACAAATAATATTATGCTTTTGAGTTTAGTTTTGTGTCATCTAAATTATCTCCTCCATGATTTACAAAATATTGGCTTTCATGTGACATCCTCTCGATTTTGAACATAAACAAGACACTTTGGGTTAACTGGATTAATCACATGTATCTATCATGGCTGATAACCTTTCGGTTAAGTGGATTAAACACATGTATGTCAAAGGAGTAACATGGTGGGAGTATACGACACCAACTGATTGGCGATTGCAACTGGTATTACAAAAGAATTTGCAACATCGAGGATCAATATTAAGCAGGGTATGTGGGGAATAATTGGTTAAAACCAAATGGTGTGTATATAGTAAACAGTGTCTACTCATGGCGTAGAGGTACAGAGGAGGATTAGTCATTGTTTTTGGGGGTATGGTGTTCTGTGAATGTCCCTATAAATAGTTTTACAAGAGGGCTAACAATGCATATAAATTATTGACCCGAGAAAAATTGGTACAGTTTGGAGTAGTCCCTGATGCTAATTGTTTACTTTGCGGAGCTCAAGTAGAATGTATTGACCATTTTTTCTCTTAGTGTGTCTTTTCACAAAGGTGTATAAACAGTTTGTTGGACTGGCTGAACATTAAGATGAGGAATCAAGATATATAACGATAGTGGTCAAGAATTGCACGACGAGCAATGGGGAAGACAAGCAGAACCCTGATTTGGGCAGTCGCTGCAACTAGTATATACAGTATTAGGAAGGTGTTATTTACAACATTTTTGGGTACAAGAATCTGTATATACATGCAACAATAACCTTAACACAAGTTCAAGTCTAAGACTAGAACACTTATGAAGTTTCTTAACACTTTCAACATAAGATTATAAATAATCTATCCAAAAAGTATGTAAGCTTTCAAAAATGAGATGAAACAGAATTTTAAGGCCAAGTCCCCCGACTTCACGGAGTGTCCTTGAGGAATAATTTTCCTTACTGTACTTGAGGTAATAGAATCTTCCTCCCAAGATAAAATGGCAAAACAAACCAACTGTAGCGGTACCTCGAACAATTGAAATCTCTTCGAACTCACTCAACGGTTTGATTGATCACATAGAATATTTTGAAGACAAGAAGTGTTTATATTTCATAAAATTTTCGTACCTAAACCTATGGATAAATGTAGGTTTATATACCCATCAAGTGCCCCTTCCAAAATGTGGCAATGGTTCATCTGAAAAGGTGTATCCTTTGGAAGAGTCATGTCTGTTCATTAGAAACATTGTGTCTTTTTTTGAACTGTCACTCCTTTTCCAAAACAATATGGCCTTTCCTCAAAAGTTGTGTCCCTCCATTTTCCATTCACTCCAATTGAACCCAACAATCCCCTACATGAATGGGGAATGGCGATTGTTTGTAAAACTTTATGGACAAGTATGTGATCATCAAGCAAAGACTGATGGCATCTGGATAAGTGGGTTTCCCTTTGAACTTTATATAGTGAACATGCATCTGATGCACTCAGTCAATTGGTGTATTTGATATCTTTGAACCGTCAAGATTTAATGTACACCTAGACAACACATGCTACACAACCATCCTTTTACAATTTGTGGTCCTCACGGTTTTGTTCGTTTCATCCATGAACATGTCCCAGTCTCATGAGAACTTAGAGAATAGGCCTTTACTAACATTCTCCTTGAAGCGGCTTCAACTTCACCCTCACATAGGTGATTTCTAAACGTTCAATCCTATTGATTAAACTATTTGGTCAAATCTACTAAATTTAGTAATCATTAAAAGACTTCACACCATAAGTCTTATCCTTGTTTACTAAACATTGTCCACATCATGAGAATGGGTTGGGTATTTGACAATGTTGAACCTGTTTGACACAACTTTGTTTGATCTCCTTGAACCTAACTCTTGGGATCTCCAGTATGCTAGGTAGAGTTACTGTTATTCTGACTTGTCCTAGGACCTAAACCCTTTCCCTTGGATGTTCTCTCAACTCCTTCTATAGATAGGCCTTTTGTAAGTGGATCCGACACACTATCCTATGACTTCACATAGTTAATAGTGATAATTCCACTAGAGAGAAGTTCTCAAATGGTATTATGTCTCCATCTTATGTAACAAGATTTACCATTGTACATCATGTTCCCTACCCTACCTATTGCCGCTTGGCTATCGCAGTGTATGCATACCGGTGCCACTGGTTTGGGCCAGTAAGGAATATCTTCTAAGAAATTTTGAAGCCATTCTGCTTCTTAACCATCTTTATTCAATGCAATAAATTCAGATTCGATTGTAGAGCGAGCAATACAAGTCTGTTTGGATGATTTCGAAGAGACCAATCCTCCACTGATAGTAAATACATATCCACTCGTGGATTTTACTTTGTTCGATCTGGTGATCCAATTTGCATCACTATATCCTTCAAGTACCTCGGAATATTTATTATAATGCAAAGCATAGTCTTGAGTATATTTAAGATACCCCAAAACTGTTTTCATTGCCATCCAATGTGTTTTATTAGGATTACTCGTGTACCGACTCAACTTACTTATAGTGCATGCTATTTCTGGTCATGTACAGTTCATTATATACATTAAACATCCCAATACTCTTGCGTACTCCAATTATGAGTCGATTTCACCTTCATTTTTTCGAAGTGCAAAGCTCACATCCAATGGAGTCTTGGCAATACCAAATTCCATATACTTGAATTTGTCAAGTACCTTTTCGATATAATGAGACTGTGACAATGCCAACCCTTGTGGAGTTCTATGGATTCTTATCCCTAAGATCACATCTATAACTCCAAGGTCTTTCATATCAAACCCTCTCTCGAGCATTCATTTCGTTACATTTATGTCTGAAATGTCTCTACTGATTATCAACATATCATCCACATATAAACACACAATGACTTAGTGTTTTAGAGTGTCTTTGATATAAACATATTTATCACATTCATTAATTTTGAATCTTTTTTTCAACATAGTTTGGTCAAACTTTGCATGTCATTGGTTAGGTGCTTGTTTTAGTCCATAAAGTGACTTAACAAGTTTACACACCTTATTTTTTCTCCTGAAAGCACAAAACCCTCAGGTTATTCCATGTAAATTTCTTTTTCCAATTCTCTATTTAGGAATGCGGTTTTCACATCCATTTGATGAATTTCAAGACCATATACCGCCGCCAAGGCAATTAATATTCGAATCGACGTTATCCTTGTTACCGGTGAGGATGTATCAAAGTAATCAAGGCCTTTCTTTTGTTTGAAGCCTTTTACAATAAGTCTTGCCTTGTACTTATCAATAGTACCATCAGATTTCATTTTCCTTTAGAAGATCCATTTAGAACATAAAGGTTTATTTCCCGGAGGAAGATCAACCAAATCCCACTTATGGTTGCTTAAGATTGAATCAATCTCACTATCGATTGCCTCTTTTCAAAAGGATGAGTCCAAAGATGCCTTCGCTTCCTTAAATGTTTGAGGCTCATTTTCTAAGAAAAATGTTACAAAATCCGATCCAAACGAAGTTGACGTTCTTTGATGTGTACTACATCTTGGATTCTCTACATTCTTACATGGTTTATCTCTAGGTCATTTAGACCCTCCACTAGATTGTGCATGTCTAGTTTTATAGGGTAAATATTCTTAAAGAATTCAGCATTATCTGACTCAATTATCATATTTTAATTGATATTCGGATGTTCGGATTTATGAACAAAAAACTGACATGCTTTACTACTTTTAGCATATCCTATGAACACGCAGTCCACCATCTTAGGTCTTATCTTAACCCTTTTAGGCATAGAAACTTAGACCTTTGCTAGACACCCCCACACTTTGAAATATTTCAAGTTGGGTTTCATTCCTTTCCATTTTTCATAAGGACTTCATTGTGTCTTACTATGGGGAACTCTATTGAGTATTCGATTAGCTGTAAGGATAGCCTCCCCCCATAAGTTTTGCGGTAAACCTGAACTTATAAGTAAGGCATTCATCATTTCCTTCAAAGTTTAATTTTTCCTTTCCACAATTCCATTAGATTAAGGTGAATACGGGGTCAAAGTTTGATGGACAATTCCATTCTCTACTCATATTTTGGCGAAGGGAGATTCATATTCTCTGCCCCTATCAGTTCTTATCATTTTTATCTTTTTCTCTAACTGATTTTCAACTTTAGTTTTATATTGCCTAAACGCGTCAATTGCTTCATCCTTATTGTTTAGCAAATAGATATAACAATATCTAGTGCAATCGTCAATAAAAGTTATGAAAGATTTTTTCCCACCACATGATGGTGTAAACTTTATATCACAAATATCTGTGTGTATTAAGTTTAAGGGATTGGAATTCCTTTCAATGGACTTATAAGGATGCTTTGCATACTTTGATTCAACACGTTTGACACTTTGATTTATTGCACTCAAAGTTTGGCAAAACTTCTAAGTTAATCAATTTTTATAATGTTATGTAATTAACACGGCCTAAACATTCATGCCACAAATCATAAGATATAAGCAAGTAAGAAGAAATTGAACTTTTATTGATTTCAACATTCATTACATTCATTTTGAATAGGCCCTCATTTAGGTAGCCTTTTCCTACATACACTTCTCATTTACTAAGTACAATTTTTTTGAAAATAAATACACATTTGAATCCATTTTTATCTAGAAGTGAAATGGAAATCAAGTTCTTTCGTAACTCCGGAACATACAGGACATTGTTAAGTGTCAACACTTTGCTGGAAGTCATCTTCACGCACACTTTTCCTGTTCTTTCTGCTTTTGCAGTAGCAGAGTTTGCCAGGTAAATATTTTCTTCCACTTGAGACAAAGCAAACATCGAAAACAACTCCTTGTTAGCACAAACATGGTGTGTGGCTTAAGAATCCATCCACTATTCGTAAGGATTTCCCACCAAATTGCATTCGAAAAGCATAGCACACAGATCATCTATTTCTTTCTTAGACATAGCCAAATTTGCTTGGTCCTTCTTCTTCCCTTTCTTCGGGGTATGAAAATCCGTAGACTTGTGGATAATTTTTCCACAGTTGAAGAACTTTTCCTTGAATTTCTTCTTGGGTTGATTGCTTTCATTTCCAGCTTTCTTTCACTTTTTGGAGTTGTTTTGGTCATCTTCTACAATGTTTGCTCCATTCATTGCAGAATTGACTCTTAACCTTCTTTCTGCAGCCTTATTATCTTCTTTAATGCATAGTCATACAATCAGATCTTTGACTGACATCTCTTTACGTTTGTGTTTCAAATAGCTCTTGAAGTTTTTCCACAAAGGTGGTAGTTTCTCTATTATTATTGCTACTTGAAACGCTTCATTCACAATCAAGCCTTCCACTAGGAGATCATGGATGATCACTTGCAGTTCTTGCACTTGGGAAACAACAGACTTATTGTCTACCATTTTGTACTCCAGGAATCGTGCAATAAAGAACTTTTTAGTTCCAGTATCCTCCGTCTTGTACTTCCGTTCTAACGTTCCCCATAACTCTTTTGTAGTCTTGGTTCTGGAATACATATTGTAAATGTCTTAGCTCCCCATAACTCTTTTGTAGTCTTGGTTCTGGTATACATATTGTAAATGTCATCTTGGAGACCACTCAAGATATAATTACAGCAAAGGAAATTTGAGTGTTTCCAAGCCTCCACAATCATGAAGCGTTCTTTTTTGGGGGCTCCCTCGGGCACCTCCGGGGCTTCCTCAACCGTAAGCCTTTGAAGATCGAGAGTAATGAGGTAGAAGAACATTTTCTGCTTCCATATCTTGAAGTCAATACCCGCAAACTTTTTGGGTTTCTCCACCGGTGACATAGCTTACGGAGCATTAGTACGACTCATCGTGGCAATACTAGTTGCCGCCATAGTCGTTCCAGCATCATGCATTTGACTATCAGTCATCATTTTCATGTCACCACAAGACAATACCTTTAGTATATTGAAATACTTATTAAAAATTTGCAGCAACTCTAAACACTTCTTGTTTCTAGTTAAACGATGAAGTTTTTATAACTTTCAATCATCAACCGAGTGATCTTTAACTTGTGATGAAGATTTTATGTCTTCAAATCACTAGTTAAGTTCAAACGGAGTAGAAAGCTTAAAGCTTTAATCTCCAATAACAAGCTATACAAATTTTTGAAGTGTATTATTCCTTAAGATTGTTATTTACAATGTTTTCAGGTACAAAAATCAGTATATACATGCAATAATAACTTCAACACAAGTTTAAGTCTAAGACTAGAACACTTATGAAGTTCCTTAACACCTCCACACTTATGAAGTTCCTTAACACCTCCAACACAAGATTATAAATAATCTATCCAAGAAGTAAAACTTTCAGAAATGAGATGAAATAGAATTTTAAGGCCGAGTCCTCCGACTTCACGGAGTGTCCTTAAGGAATAATTCCCCTCATTGTACCCGAGGTTATGAAATCTTTCTCCTAGGGTAAAATAGCCAAACAAACCAACTATAGTGGTACCTCAAATAATTGAAATCTCTTCGAACTCACTCAATGGTTTGATTGATCATACAGAATATTTTGAAGACAAGAAGAGTTTGTATTTTAAAAAAAATCGTACCTAAACCTGTGGATAAATGCAGGTTTATATACCCATCAAGTGCCCCTTCCAAAAGGTGGCAATGGTTCATCCGAAAAGGTATGTCATTTAGAAGAGTCATGTCTTTTCATTTGAAACATTGTGCCTTTTTCTGAACAGACACAACTATCTGAACAGTCACTCCTTTTCCAAAACAATATGTCCTTTCCTAAAGGGTTGTGTCCCTCTATTTTTCATTCACACCAATTAAATCCAACAATCCCCCACATGAATGGGGAATGGCTATTCTTTGTAAAACTTTACGAAAAAGTATGTGATCATCAATCAAAGACTGATGGCATCTGGATAAATGGGTTTCTTTTTTAACTTTATATAGTGAACATGCATCGGATGCACTCAGTCAATTAGTAGGTTTGATATCTTTGAACCATCAAGCTTTAATGTATTCCTAGACAACACATGCCACACAACCAGCCTTTTACCAATTATGGTTCTCATGGTTTTGTTCATTTCATCCATGAACACGTCCCGGTCTCATGAGAACTTAGAGAATAGGCCTTTACTAACATTCTCCTTGAAGCAGCTTCAACTTCACCCTCACATAGGTTATTTCTAAATGTTCAATCCTATATATTAAACTACTTCGTCAAATCTGCTAAATTTAGATAATCATTAAAAGACTTCACACGATAAGTCTTATCCTTGTTTACTAAACATTGTCTACATCATGAGAATAGGTTGGGTATTTGATAATGTTGAACCTATCTGACATAACTTTGTTTGATCTCCTTGAACCTAGATCTTGGGATCTCCAGTCTGCTAGGTAGAGTTACCGCCATGCTGACTTGTCCTAGGACTTAAACCCTTTTCCCTTGGATGTTCTCTCAACTTCTTCACTAGATAGGCCTTTTGTAAGTAGATTCGACACATTATTCTTTGACTTCACATAGTCAATAGTGATAATTCCACTAGATATAAGTTCTCGAATGATATTATGTCTCCATCTTATGTGACGAGATTTACCATTGTACATCATGCTCCCTGACCTACCTATTGTCACTTGGCTATCACATTGTTTGCATACTGGTGCCACTGGTTTGGGCCAGTAAGGAATATCTTCCAAGAAATTTCGAAGCCATTCTGCTTCTTCACCGGCTTTATCCAATGCAATAAATTCATATTCTATTGTAGAGCGAGCAATACAAGTCTGTTTGGATGATTTCCAAGAGACCGCTCCTCCACTGATAGTAAATACATTTCCACTCATGGATTTTACTTCGTTTGATCTAGTGATCCAATTTGCATCACTATATCCTTCAAGTACCGCAGGATATTTATTATAATGCAAAGCATAGTCTTGAGTGTATTTAAGATACCCCAAAACTTTTTTCATTGCCATCCAATGTGTTTTATTAGGATTACTCGTGTACCGACTCAACTTACTTATAGCGCATGCTATGTATGGTCGTGTACAGCTTATTATATACATTAAACATCCCAATACTTTTGCGTACTCCAATTGTGAGTCACTTTCACCTTCATTCTTTTAAAGTGCAAAGCTCACGCCCAATGGAGTCTTAGCAATATTGAATTCCATATGCTTGAATTTGTCAAGTGCCTTTTTGATATAATGAGACTTTGACAATGCCAACCCTTGTGAAGTTCTATGTATTCTTATCCCTAAGATTATATCCATAACTCCAGGGTCTTTCATATCAAACCCTCTCTCGAGCATTCATTTCGTTGCATTTTTGTCTGAAATGTCTCTACTAATGATCAATATATCATCCACATATAAACACATAATGACTTGGTGATTTAGAGTGTCTTTAATATAAACACATTTATCACATTCCTTAATTTTGGATCTGTTTGCCAACATGGTTTGGTTAAACTTTGCATGCCATTGGTTAGGTTCTTGTTTTAGTCCATAAAGTTACTTAACAAGTTCACACACCTTATTTTCTTTTCCTGGAACCACAAAACCCTTAGGTTATTCCATGTAAATTTCTTCGTCTAATTCTCTATTTAGGAATGTGATTTTCACATCCATTTAATGGATTTCAAGACCATATACCACCGCCAAGGCAATTAACATTCGAATCGACGTTATCCTTGTTACCGGCGAGTATGTATCAAAGTAATCACGTTTTTTCTTTTGTTTGAAGCCTTTTACAACAAGTCTTGCCTTGTACTTATCAATAGCACCGTCAGCTTTCATTTTCCTTTTGAAGATCTATTTAGAACCTAAAGGTTTATTTTTCGGAGGAAGATCAACCAACTCCCACGTATGGTTGCTTAAGATTGAATCAATCTCACTATCGACTGCCTCTTTCCAAAAGGATAAGCCTGAAGATGTCATCACTTCCTTAAATGTTTGAGGCTTATTTTCTAAGAGAAATGTTACAAAATCTGATCCAAACAAAGTTTACATTCTTTGATGTGTACTACGTCTTGGATTCTCTACATTCTCACATGGTTCATCTCTAGGTCGTTTAGACCCTCCACTAGACTAGTCATGTCTAGTTTTATATGGGTAAATATTTTTAAAAAATTCAGCATTATCTGACTCAATTATCGTATTTTCATTAATATTCGGATGTTTGGATTTATGAAGCAAAAACTGAAATGCTTTACTACTTTTAGCATATCCTATGAACATGCAATCCACCATCTTAGGTCCTATCTTAACCCTTTTAGGCATAGGAACTTGAACCTTTGCTAGACACCCCCATACTTTGAAATATTTCAAGTTGGGTTTCCTTCCTTTATATTTTTCATAAGGACTTGATTGTATCTTATTATGGGGAACTCTATTGAGTATTCGATTGGCTGTAAGAATAGCCTCCTCCCACAAGTTTTGCGGTAAACCTGAACTTATAAGTAAAGCATTCATCATTTTCTTCAAAGTTTAATTTTTCCGTTCCGCAATTCCATTAGATTGAGGTGAATGCGGGGTCGAAGTTTGATAGACATTTCCATTCTCTACTTATATTTTGGTGAAGGGAGATTCATATTCTTCGCCCCTACCACTTCTTATCATTTTTATATTTTTCTCTAACTGATTTTCAACTTCAGTTTTATATTGGCTAAATACGTCTATTATTTCATCCCTACTGTTTAGCAAATAGACATAACAATATCTAGTGCAATCGTCAATAAAAGTTATGAAATACTTTTTCCCACCACATGATGGTGTTGACTTCATATCACAAATGTCCGTGTGTATTAAGTCTAAGGGATTGGAATTCCTTTCAACGTACTTATAAGGATGCTTTGCATACTTTGATTCCACACACGTTTGACACTTTGATTTATTGCACTCAAAGTTTGGCAAAACTTCTTAGTTAATCATTTTTCATAATGTTTTGTAATTAACATGGTCTAAACGTTCATGCCACAAATCATAAGACTCAAGCAAGTAAGAAGAAATTGAACTTTTATTGATTTCAACAATCATTACATTTATTTTGAATAGGCCCTCATTTAGGTAGCATTTTCCTACACACACTTCTCATTTACTAAGTACAATTTTTTCGAAAACAAATACACATTTGAATCTATTTTTGTCTAGAAGTGAAATAGAAATCAAGTTCTTCTGTAACTCCAGAACATACAGGACATTGTTAAGTATCAACACTTTGCCGGAAGTCATCTTCACGCACACTGTTCCTTTTCTTCTACTTTTGCAGTAGCGGAGTTTGCCATGTAAATCTTTTCTTCTACTTAAGACGAAGAGAACATCGAAAACAACTCCTTGTTAGAACAAACATGGTGTGTGGCACCAGAATCCATCCACTATTCGTGAGAATTTCCCACCCAGTTGCAATCGGAAAGCATAGCACACAGATCATCCATTTCTTTCTTAGACTCAGCCAAATTTACTTAGTCCTTTTTCTTTCCTTTCTTCGGGGTACGAAAATCCGTAGACTTGTGGATAATCTTGCCACAGTTGAAGAACTTTTCCTTGAATTTCTTCTTGGGTTGATTGTTTTCATTTCCAGCTTTTTTTTACTTTATGAATTTGTTTTGGTCATCTTCTACAATGTTTGCTCCATTTATTGCAGAATTGACTCTTAACCTTCTTTTCGCAGCCTTATTATCTTCTTCAATGCTTAGTCGTACAATCAGATCTTTGACTGATATCTCCTTACGTTTGTATTTCAAATATTTTTTGAAGTCTTTCGACAAATGTGGTAGCTTCTCTATTATTACTACTACTTGAAATGCTTCATTCACAATCAAGCCTTCCGCTAGGAGATCATCGATGATCACTTGCAGTTCCTGCACTTGGGAAACAACAGACTTATTGTCTACCATTTTGTACTCCAAGAATCGTGCAACAAAGAACTTTTTAGTTCCAGCATCCTCCATCTTGTACTTCCGTTCTAGCTCTCCCCATAACTCTTTTGCAGTCTTGGTTCCGGTATACATAGTGTAAATATCATCTTGGAGACCACTCAAGATATAATTCCTGCAAAGGAAATCTGAGTGTTTCCAAACCTCCGCAATCATGAAGCGTTCTTTTTTAGGGGTTCCCTCGGGCACCTCCGGGGCTTCCTCAACCGTGAGCCTTTGAAGATAGAGAGTTATGAGGTAGAAGAATATTTTCTGCTGCCATCTCTTAAAGTCAATACCCGCGAACTTTTCGGGTTTCTCCGCCGGTTCCATAGCTTATGGAGTATTAGTACGACTCATTGTGGCAATACTAGCTGCCGCCATAGTCGCTCCAGCATCATGCATTTAGCTATCATTCATCATTTTCCTGTCACCACAAGACAGTACCTTTAGTATATCAAAATACTTATTAAAAAGTCGCAGCAACTTTAAACACTTCTTGTTTCTAGTTAAACGATGAAGTTTTTATGACTTTCAATCGTCAACCGAGTGATCTTTAACTTGTGATGAAGATTTTATGTCTTCAAATCACTAGTTAAGTTCAAACGGAGTAGAAAGCTTAAAGCTTCAATCTCCAAAAACAAGCTATACAGATTTTTAAAGTGCACTATTCCTTAAGATTGTTATTTACAATATTTTCGGGTACAAGAATCTGTATATACATGCAACAATAACTTCAACACAAGTTCAAGTCTAAGACTAGAACACTCATAAAGTTCCTTAACACCTTCAACACAAGATTATAAATAATCTATCCAAGAAGTATGTTAACTTTCAGAAATGAGATGAAATAGAATTTTAAGGCCAAGTCCCCCCAACTTCACAGAGTGTCCTTAAGGAATAATTCCCCTCACTGTACCCGAGGTTATGGAATCTTCCTCCCATGATAAAATGGCCAAACAAACCAACTGTAGCGGTACCTTAAACAATTGAAATATCTTCGAACTCACTCAAAGGTTTGATTGATCACACAGAATATTTTGAAGACCAGAAGAGTTTGTATTTCAGAAAATTTTCTTAGCTAAACCTGTGGATAAATGCAGGTTTATATACCCATGAAGTGCCCCTTCCAAAAGGTGGCAATGATTCATCTGAAAAGGTGTATCCTTTAGAAGAGTCATGTCTGTTCATTCGAAACATTGTGTATTTTTCTGAACAGACACAACTATCTGAACAGTCACTCCTTTTCCAAAATAATATGTCTTTTTCTCAAAGATGGTGTCCCTCCATTTTCCATTCACACCAATTAAACCCAACAAAAGGCACGGAATGAGACCCTTTGGAGTTGAAAGTGGTGAAACCATCTTAAAATACATAATAAATGTAAATATAGATGTAAGGGGGTTCTCAATGGAAGGCAAATACGTCAAGATTGGGACTGGATAGATAAGATACTACACAGAGTCAATGTATAGAGTAATGGAAGGTATAATGAGTAGCTGAAGCTTATATTCAGTTTTGTTAGGGGTTGTAAATCTAGATGTACTTACCAATTTTGTGAATAGAATATGTTGGTTTGTTAACCCAACAAAAAAACTCTCTATCTCATTAAGGTAGGAAAAAAATCTGCATACATCTTATTCATTTCAAATCCTACTTATTGAATATTACTATGTTATTGTTGTTGTATTAATCGTTTAGAATGGATGTTTATTATGCTCTGCTAGATTATACTCTTGAGGAAGTACTCTACGTGCTTCTTTGATCAATTCAGCTCTCGAAAGTGTGGCGACCATAGAATATGCCAAGATTGATGTTCTGGACAAGAAAGGAATGAAAAAAATCTCAAGCCCATTCCATTTTTATGTTTTTACATTAAATGTTTTGGTTACTAAAGAGTGGAGTAGAAGCAACTTTAAAAAAACAAGGGCAGTCCAGTGCACTAAAGCTTTTGCTATGAGCAGGGCTTGGAGAAGGCCCTACCATAAGAGTGTATTGTATGTAGTTTTACCTTACATTAATGCCAGAGGCTGTTTCCAAGGCTTAAACCCATGACCTCCTGATCACATGACAGCAACTTCACCAATTACAGAAAGACAAAATAAAGATAAAAGCACGCAAGTTAAGTCCAGATATGTGATTACTGTGATAAGAAAGATCATATCAAAAAGTTATATTTCAAGCTTAAAGAGAAAAATGAAAGAAGAAAAAAAGAAGAATGGTGAGTGGGGATATGCAAGTCGGTCATGGGTCCTTCAAGTTTTAAAAATTAGGTAAAAGGAATAAAAAAAATTCAGTTCTTTATCGCTCCAACAACTATAGATGTTGTTTCAACAACTATAGAAGTTGTCCCAACAACTATCAAAGTTGTTCGATAACTGTGCAAAGTTATTGAACAATTGAATAGTTGGTGAGACAACTAATGCAGTTATCGAATAATTATCTTTAGTTGTTTGAGCGACTTTATCTTTTTAACTTAATAATATTGTGGGATCCACTTGTCACTTTTAGTTAATTGAAAACTTGAGAGGCATTCTCAACTCATTTTTCCTTATGACAATATACAATAGTTGTGATGCTACTATTTTATTATTGTTTTTTATGTGATAAGTATGTCAATAATTTAGTTCGAGTCCATACTTAGATTAAAACAAAACCTTTTTATATGAGCTCATACTTAGATATGAGTTCAAAAAGGAATTCAATAGAATAACTTCTTGATATGAGTTCACACTTAGGTATTTTGGGCTCACCGGTGCTGTACTCATTATAATTGAAGTCTGATGGAAGCAATAGCCCTTTTTAAAAAACTATAAAAACTATAGAAATAACAAGATAGTTGGCTTTCAAAAGCCGAATATTAGATTTGTGATTATTCATTAGGATTCTTGATTAATTTAATACTGTTTAGAGACACATTATTAGAGGGAATAGAGAGCAGAACAAAAACACGTTGGTTGGTTTTACTTGTGTTGCTTATCTTAAAAAAGTTTTGCCCTCTTTTAGTCATGGTGCTTGGTTGCATTTCAACTTCAACATAACATTTTGTTTTTACTCTCTAATACTCCTACTTCAGAGCAAGAAAAGAACAAATATGGATATTTAGCAGCATGTCTTTTCAACCTCCACTTGCCCAATTTGCTAAATGTATATACTATTGTTCAAGATCTATATAAATGCATCGGCAGACCTTGTGCACTAAGTACGGGTTCGGACGTACTCAATGATTGTTGCTTAGATATATATTTGTATAATCAAGAAATTCATCTAGTAAATAAATATTTAATTGTAAATTCAATAAATACGACGAGATAGGAATTAATTGGATAATAAGTTCAAAACTAATAAAATTTAAATTTTAATTTCATGCTGCCTGCCTGGAGCACATGATAGATGTATAAACTAATCTAACTTGCTGAGGGATTGTATTTATCAGCAATAGTGTTATAGTTAAGGAAACAGGTGTATGTCATGCAAGTTGAGACGACAACTCTACCGTTGACTTGTCACCTGCCTTCACTTAATGAATATGGTTGGGAGAGTTATGTATCCCCCAAATAGAAAAATATCATCTCTATAATTTATCCACTCCTATTAACTGGTATTTTACCTTCATTTTGATTCAAAATCAACAAGTGTTTTACGTCATTAGGTATAGCTATTTTTTACTTTATTTTTTTTGCAAATTTATTCTTTTTTAAATAAGTGGATTTATATGTCACGATCAAATGTTAAATAAGTACTACTTACGATTTAATTAAGGTAAAATAGCTCGGTGGACCCTTATATTTGTCTAAGTTTATAAAGTAAACGTCTCAACTTAGCCTTTTATCATCTGAACTCCTAAATTCATTAAAACGCAATATTTCAAACTCTATTTCAGTATGTATAACACAATTGCTGCCACATCAACTTCCACGTTATTTTTAAATGTTGCATTAAATTTCACGTCATTTTTAAAATGTCACATAAGAAATTAAATATTAAATAAATTTAAATTGAGAAAGTAAATTAAAAAAAAAAAAGGTGAATTAAAAATGAAAAATTTAAATAAAAATTTTTTCAATACTTCCTAAAACTGTGGCGATTTCCGGCGGGTTTGTCGTCGGAATCGACAACAGGGGTCGGGTTTAGTGGTTTGAGGTTGTTAATGGAGTTTTGGATCCGATTTTTGGGGCGATGGAGTAGAAGACGTGGTTTTCCGGCCGATTTCCGGCGAGAACTCGCCGAAAACAGTGAGCTTCTGTAGGTTTCTCCCCTCTCTCGCGTCTCTCTCCGATCACTCTTTTTTTTTCTCTGTTTTCTCTCTCAATCCTTTCCTTCTTTGAATCCCTTTCTCGACTTCTCTATGCTCTCCCTCCATTTTTTTTGCGTTTTCTCCGATTTCCCTCCTTTTTTGCTCAATTTGCATGTGTGAATCTGTGAATCCGGTGTGTATATATCAGCTTATGTGTGTGTATGGCGTGGTTGTGTGTATTCTATTTAGTGTGTGATGTGTGTATTTATACTTATTCAATGGGTACAGCTTGGGGCTGCAATGGAGAAATGGTGATGTGTGTAGAGGGGGGCTACACATGCCTGCGGAGGAGGGAGGGGGCTCTTTTTAAAGTTTTTTTTAATTGTTTAATGTAAAAAGACCAAAAAATGATCTCCACTCGCCCCATGCGCATGTAGTCACACACTTTATCCAACTCATCCAATTTTGTGTCACATAAGTTTGATCAACGGTCAGAGAGATTTGAAATATTACGTTTTAATGAGTTCAGGGGTTCAGATGATAAAGGCTAAGTAGAGACGTTCACTTTACACGCTCAACAAGTACAAAGGTCCACCAAGCTATTTTATCTTTAATTAAAGATAAGTTAGTAAAAACTCTCTCATTTTATAGAATTAAGTAAAATAATAATAATGACTATGTACAAATTAAAAGCACTAGTATGAATGAGAGAGTACCATTACTACATCCGTTGTATTTTACTTGTCATTGTTGCCTAAAGTTAGATGATCTAAAATAGTTGTTAGTTTAAAAGACAAAAATATAATTAATTATATCTTAAATACTTCCTCCGTTCCATTTATGTGTCGTCACTTTCTTTTTGGTCCGTTCCAAAAAAAATGTCATATTTCCTTATTTGATAATTATTTAATGGCATTATTCTTATTTTATCCTAAGTAGGTCCCATTTATTAAGAAAAGACAACTAAAGAGTAAACATTAAGAGAGGCAATTTTGTAAACTTTACAAAGTCATCAATTATTTCTTAAACTCCATGCCCAATCAAATGACGACACATAAAATGGGACGGAGGTGTAGTAGATACTATGAAATTAATTATATCTTAAACTTGGAAAGAGATTAATGTGGTGAAAAGATAGTATGAAATTGATATCAAAATTTGAAATTTGAGTTTAATTTCAACATGTAGAACTTTTGAGACAGGCGCATGGCATGAGGTTTTATGGGTATTATTTCTCCAGCGAAACAGCCTGCAGGACTGATAGGAAGTACTTTTTCTTGAACTGAATACACTAATTATTACTGCATCATGTAAAGAATACACAAGTTTGGAACAAAACATAAGCACTACATTATCCAACAGCTACAACAGGCCGACCGCAAAATGGTATTACATGAATAAATTAGAGAGCAGAGAATGCAGTCTCAAATTACAAAACAAAGGCAAGATGCAAAGAATTACTGCTATTAGGTGTCGAATAGATCAATCAGTCCAAGAGGCGTGAGACCATTGCATTGCTGGATTCAGGTCCGTGATTGTTTACACTAGGGATGATGTTGACAGGAGATACGAACTTAACAAACTCTTTGAGTTCTGAAAAGCTGCTGTGTTCACTGTATGGTACTTCATACCTGAGACCAAAATAAATTTTCTTCAGCAATTGCGAAATCAGAAACGTATGTTGGTTCAGGAGTTATATGCATCCATTGATCTAGTACCTTCACTCGGTTAAAATTACATATGTAGCTAGTTTGACTCATAAACAAAGCTAAAAAAATAGATAATGACCTGATGATAGTACCCTGCTGCCACCTGCTTCCCGTTGACTTCTTCTTTCCTTTACCAAATGACCAACCAGTTGGAGAGAAAGCAACTATAAGACTGTACCGACCCTGAAGTAGTAACCAACTGTTAGATACCACTCAAATGTGGATCAATAAACAAAAGCTTTTATATATGTGGTACAAAAAACTATTTGTTAAAGAGTTCCAAGATGTAATTGGGTACGGCGCATTCTACCAAACTGTAGTAGCCAACACATTTGCCTGAGATCAATGACAAAGCTAGAGTATATTTGATGAGCAGCCAGGAAATTTTCCGTCTGGTAGAAAAATGACGATAGTACACACAAATTTTCCCAAGAAATACTCCATCTTAATGTTGCCACATTCTAAGGAAAAAGTCAAGACCTCCGGGTGAAATGCTAAACCAATAACTTATACTCCTTCCTATTTACTTTATAGAACATTTTAACTGACTCATAGAATATATCCGTGATGACCAAAGAAAAAATTCAATAGTGGTTGAAAAGAAAGTAAACACCAAATCAAAGTTAGGGTGGTTGTAGGTTAACAAATTTAAATTCTTGAAAGCTGTATAAGTTGTGTAGAAACAAAAGAGTGTCACCAAATTAAAAAGGGGAGCAATCATTAGGAAAAACATATGTATGTAATTTACTTAAGTCCTGTACAAAGGAAAAAACATATATGCAATATACTTAGGTGCAATGGATGAAGGCATAGAGGAATGAGGAGAGGAAGTTAAACAGACATACTGAAAAACATAAAGAATGGCTTAAAGGTATGAATGAGCCCAACCAAGAAGAGCCTAGAGGTGTGACGACGAAAGAATTTAGCTGTAGATTTTGTGCAAACTTTTGGCTACATAGCTCTCTGGGGTCTTGCCAAGAAAGCACCTAATTGATGTCAACAAACCTGACAAATTTTTAGTCTATTACAACGAGTACGTTGGACTAAAGAAAATTTCTAGGCCCTCCAATCAGTATAAGATGATGGAGTTCTGTTATTTTCAATCAAAATAATTACTGATTAACTATGGACCTCAAATCAACGCCAACTTTATTCCACCTCCAAGATACTTTAAGCATCAGAGTGAGGCTGCATCAGAATTTAAATCATCACAAAATACTTGGACATCAAAACACTTACCGCATACTGATTAGAAACATACTTCAACCTTTTGAAGCTAGCCAGAGTCCACATAGGCACGACATGAATTTGGCTTTCCTGCTCATTTAATGTGAAAAACTGCATTTCTTCTCGAGTAAAACCCAGACACTCCAAAATGCTTAACTTTGATGCAGTGATATAGATTTTCTTCTGCAGAGCACGAGCAACCTCAACAAACAACCTCTCTTTTCCTGAATCGGTAAAGGCAGAAACAATGAGAAATTGCCTTTTGATGAAAGCACTAAGCATAACATACTAGGTACCTTTTGAGCTTTTGGCCACATTCAATATTATTACCAAGAAACTTAAAAGTCAGATATGAAGTCTACCTATAGTATAGCTACCAATGAGAAACAAGGTCTTCGAGTTGAAAGTTTCAGCTTGTATTGATTCAATAACGAATTGAATAACAGCCTCCGATTTGGGAAAGTCATACTGCAAGACAAGCAAACTCTCGCAACATCTTAAGTATTAATGGAAACAGCTGATGACATACTGAAACGCATCCAAACTGTATATACAAGATTTTTGCTATTTTTGTATGTTCCTGGTGTATGGAATGGTCTTTCTATGTTTCCCTTCTTTTTTAATGTATTGAACAAATAAATTGTATTTGCTACTTCTTATAATTGATGTATAACAAAGTCAATTATTTATTCAGATGTGAGGAGAAAATCCCAGTATTAGTAATCATACATGTCACATAAATCATAGAGCATTTCTTCGAAGTGTTTGCTTCTATGGCCAGGGCATGACACCCAAAACATATAAACATATATTGAGTTTACAACCTAAAATATAGACCAAGCACATAACTGTTGGTAGGTTATTTGACTTCATAGAAAAGAATGAATTAACAATCTAAATACCTGAGGATCACAGTATGTGGTATCTAGGATGAGACTATGGACACCACAAGTCTGCAAGATTGAATTCCTCGTCATTTCTTCACAAAACCGGAAATCCCCCGTATGCAGGACAGCCTATTGCATAACACCAACAACACATCCATCACAAGAGGAATCAAACTAGAACTAAGAAAAAGCACAGGGCAACCCGATTTGTACCACACCTTACCATTGGGTGGCTCAAAAAGGATTATTAGGGCACCCGGACAATGGTTTGCATCAAAGCATGTGACATCAATCCCTGCAATGGTGATCTTCTGGTTGATGGGTAAAACTTGTATCATGTCCCATGAGATGCCGATCTTCATATTAACAAGCTTTGCCGTAATTAAGGAACAATAAATTTTTCCATGACAGAAGGACTTGGTGAGGCCTTGATAATCTACAGAGATAGAAGATAACAAAATTAAAAGCTGGACTGATACGCTAATTGATAACCACATAATCGTCGAAGTAGACTATCATATACACCTATAAGGATGAGTCTAACAATGCTCAATGAACGCCACGCCAGCAAGGCGGCAATCAATCAAGTAGGACTCAGTGCTGATTAGTGTCTACATTACGATGTCCACATTACAAATATGTAAGATCCTTATAAGCCTCTTCTTACTAAAGATTCAAAAAGTTGTCAATTGACTATCATGATAAAGAGGAAACCTATGCAAAAAGGAGAACATAAAAAGTAATTCAATTTTCTAAAGAAGTACAAATTTATGTGCGGTGATCATTGAGAAAACTAGCATATATTTTAGTCCAGTAATTCCTATAACATGAATACGGAGAATAAGCTTAAACAAAGATGAAGATTATGCAACCTTGACAACTTCATTTTATTGACAAGTGTGTGAAAGTAAATCTGCTTCTTTGTAATTGTTAACATGTAGTTACTCAATCGACTGATAGTGTACCTTGAAACTTCTGCAAGCACATAGATGAAAGCTCTAAGTTTCATTATAGGATAAAAGTTAAACCAATTCCTGCCCCCATTATCATTTTTGTTGTAGTTTGACTTAACAGGGTTATTAAGATTAGAGTCCAAATGGTAATGATTTAGCATTTGTTGCAGGAAGGAAAAGAAAGGATCTTTGGGAACTTGGAGTTCGAGAAGTTTTATCACAGAGAATCAAAGGGAGGACTTTTTTGAACAATACAAAATATATTAATGCGCTTCCCCGGACCCTGCGCACAGGGGAGCTTCAGTGCACCGGGCTGCCACTTTCCGTTAAAGTGAACACAATTTTGGAAATGCCCCTACAAGCAAAGCTAAAGGAGACTGCCCTACGAGCTGATGCCATTTTCTCTGTTTCTATTTGAGCTGATTCAGCTAGTTTACATTTGAAAATATGTTTACCAGAAGAGGTCTTACGATCTAAATGGAAGTGGCTGAGGAACCAATGAGAACAATCTCTTCTCAAGTACTTGAAAGCATCCTGCAATTGTGTAAACAAGATAATTTTTAGCAATTTATATCAAAAGAGAGGTACAAAGAATAACAATTTTATATCTTAGCAGTTGGAAAAAAGTCAGGTATATTTTTGTCAACAACTACAACATACCTAGTGTAAAACCACAAGCAGGGTATAGTGCAATAATGTTCATTAGCAATAACCCAGTGTCACAAGCATTAAGATGCAGGAAATCATACAGCTAGTTAAACCACTAATACGGTATAAAATACACATTTGCATCACTTTGAACCAGCACCTGTAGTCTCCATTGCAGGAAATCCAACAAATGTGTATATACTAAGGAGAGTTTCCAGTAATATATGTTAATTTTCATCATCCTACTTAATTGTGGTAAAACAGATGACGTTGATTAGTAAATTATGCAACTTTTCCAAGAACGGAGATGATACAAAAACCCATATAAGTAGGTACTTATTTAGGGTATTTACCACTCGGAATGGTGTTCCTGGTATGGAACACCACATGGGAATATCTTTAGATTTTGCACTCTTAGCTGGATTTTTCTTCTGAATTCTCTTACAGGAAGCACTTGAACAAGTTCTTCCGACCGCTGTTTGTACCCTATCAATAGCAGGAGGTCGTGCCCTATCAGAAGCACAAACTTTCTTTCTTTCTGAAACAGGACAAATAAAATAATCTGTTATCAACTTGCTTGGTTTAGTACTAGCATCAACAGGTACATTTTTTGCAGCATCTTGCCGTGCTACTTTCTCCTTGGTAGTTTCCTTTCTTAGCTCCAAAATAGAGTTAATGATCTTTTTCCTAGGACCAAGAGCAGTGATACCAATGCTAAATAAATCCTGCAATGGAAATTGAAATAGTGGAATTAGTTGGACAAAGATACAACTAAAGCTTAGTAGTTTGAGCACCAAGTGAAATAAACAGCATTAATAGTTTGTAACCAAATCACATAAATAAGATAACAGCGGAAATAACAAAAACGACTCAGCAAAGCCTCCCTTCACAACTCCAAGTTGGAAGGGATTGAGTTTGAGGGAAGGCAAAATGGGCTAATTACCACTGCAGAGAAATCACCATGAGAAGTATATGCAATGAATACATGGTAGAGAAAAAAGTCTTGTTTTATAGGGTATATGAATTTGCCAGGTTCATTTCCCTCTGGGGAAGAAAATTCAAGTCTTGCTTTTACCTTGGATCTTCTTGGCTTGCCTAAAGTAAATTCTATTTGGGTGCAAGAATTTAGGACAGAGAATTTTCCACTTTAGTTTTTATTTAAATGATTCTTCAAGACTACTCTTGTTTCCAATCCTCACTGTTCCGACCTTGTTCTGAACCCCCAACAGCCAATTCCAAATAAGAATCTGTAGTTCGAAACTTGTAATGGTAGGGCGGGAAACGGTGCCTCCAGCAAAACAAGTAATGAGAAGAAACAAAAAATGAAACTGATGGTTAAGTTATAGATAAAGGTTTGAGAGATGAAGAAGGATTAATATATCAGACTTGTGTATTATCCAAAGGTTACAAAGATATATATAAAAGTAAAGGAAAGGCTAACTAAGGTAACTAGATATCTAAATCCCTAGAAATCAACTAGAATATTATATACATTTAATAAAGCACAAATAAGGGAGAGAAATCTGCACAATATATTACACAATCAATCATGCCCCAATACGCCCCCGCAATTTGAAAGTGGCATCAATAACCTTTAACTTGGACAGATGTTGATGAAACAGCAGACGAGGCAAAGGCCTTGTAAGCGTGTCCGCAAGCTGATCAGCAGCATATAAATGTTGAATGAGCACCTGTTTTTTTTTTTGATAAGGTAACATTTGTATTATAAACCAGCACTTAAGTAGTACAGAAAACCCCCTTACAGATTGAGCGTCTAGCTAAAAGAAGATAGAAAAACAAAACAAGAAAAAGGCTCCCCATCCTAGCAAGCTTCTAAAACTTCTAGGATGTGTTCAGCTTCTACAGGGGAATTTGTACACCAAAAGCATAAAAGCAAAATACAATTATTCTTAATCTTCTGAAGTGATCTACTTTTGCTTTCAAAACTTCTTGCATTTCTCTCCTTCCAAACAGTCCACCAAATACAAGATGGAATAGTTCTCCAATATTTCAAGTTCTTTGCTCCCTTCCCAGCTTCCTCCCAACTAGATAAAGTGTCAACAATCTTTCTAGGCATTACCCATTGTATGCCTCTAAGATTGATGAAGATCTTCCATAGTTGGCCAGTGACTTTGCAATGCAAAAATAAATGTCCCACTATCTCAGTTGCCTCTCCACATAGACAACAATGTGTGACTAGAATTATATTCCTCTTTCTCAAATTTTCATGTGTTAACACAGCCTCTTTTGCTAACACCATGAAAAACACGCAACTTACAGGGGGGTATTGGTTTTCCAGATTTGTTTCCATAGCCAACTGCTATGTTGTGGCGTTGTTCTATTTTGTAGCTTGTATCCAGAGTTGACCTTATATGTCCCTTTGTGATGTTCATTCCACCAAAGTATATCCTTCCCCTCTTTAAAACCTTCAAATGATTGAAGAACTTTAAGGAGTTCCACCATTCGTGGGATTTCCCAATCATTCAAATTTCGTCTGAGGCTTAAATCCCAACTTTGTGGAGACCACATATCAGCTACAGATTTGTCTTGTTGTTGAGTTAGAGCAAACAAGTCTGGGAACATCTCTGTAAAGCTCCTATTACCTAACCACTGGTCTTCCAAAAGACTGTTTTGTTACCATCAAAGACTTTGATGGCGACATGGTTTTGCATTATAGTCCACCAATCCCTGATTGACCTCCAAACAGTTACACTATAAGGATTGGTAGCTTCTTTGGTAACCCAACCATTCATATCCCCGTACTTCAGCCCGATCACCCTTTTCCATAGAGTTTGTGACTCTTGAGCATATCTCCACAACCACTTCATTTTCAATGCTTTACATTAATTCTTCAAGTTCTTGATACCCAGTCCTCCTTGTTTTTTACTGGTTATGAGAACTTTCCACTTCGCTAGGTGAAACCCTTTCCTGGTTTTGTTACCTTCCCAAAAGAACGACCTTCTGATTTTATCCAACCTTTGTACCACACTTGTTGGGATGGGGAATAAGGTCATCATGTAGGTCGGGAGTGCATCAAGAACTGCATTGATCAAAGTAAGTCTGCCTCCCAGGGATAGGTATTGAGCTTTCCATCTGGACAACTTTCTTTCACATTTCTCCAACACATTCTCCCAGATTTCTTTTTATCTTGATTTGGCCCCCAATGGCATCCCTAAGTATATAGAAGGAAGAGCACCCATCTCACCTCCCAGTATTGAGCACCTGTTTTCGCTGCACTTAATCTCTAACAAAGTGAAAATCAACTTCAATATGTTTCATCTTACTGTGTAGTACTGGATTTTGACAAAGATAGGTAGCACCAACATTATCACAATAAATTATGGGGGGATCAGGCAGTTGCACATGTAGTTCTACAAGAAGTTTTTAAATCCAATTGACCTCAGCAAATGCAGAAGCTACTGCACGATACTCTGCTTCAGTGGAGGAGCGCGCAACAGTGTGTTGCTTCTTGGATGACCAGCTAATAGGATTTCCACCAAGGTACAGGATATATCCAGAAGTAGAGTTCCTATCATTAATGTCACCAGCCCAATCGGCATTTGAATACATAAACAACCTAGGATATGTCATGCTCGTTATCTGTAAGCCATGATTTTTGGTGTACTGGAGGTATCGCAAGAGTCACTTAACAAAAGACCAGTGTGTTTGTGTAGGAGCATGCATGAATTGAGATAATTTGTTAACTGCAAAGCTTATATCTGGTTTGGTGAATGTCAGATATTGAAACTTAACAAGTACTTGACGATACAAAGTAGCATCCGCCAGAGGTGTGTCATCCTTTAAGGATAGTGAGGCAGCGGAACTCATGGGAGTTGTAACAGACTTACATTCAGACATTTTATGGGCAGCAAGAAGATCAGAAACATACTTGGCCTAAAAAAGGAACGATCCCTTCTTTAGTGCGGAGAGCTTCAATACCCAAAAAGTAGTGGAGATGTCCGAGGTCTTTGAGAGAAAATCTACCTGAAAGAACCTGGATAGTTTTCTTGATAACCTCAGAGTTCGATCTAGTGATATTTATGTCAACAACATACACAAGAATGTAGACCAATGCTTCATTTTGATGATGAATAAATAGAGAAGAGTTAGAGTTAGACTTTTGAAAGCCAATTTGAAGCAAGAATTGCTTTAACTCAGAGTAACACGCTCGAGGGGCCTGCTTAAGTCTATAAATTGCTTTCTTTAATTTGCACACATAATGAGGAAAATCAGGATGAGCATACCCACGAGGTTGACGCATATAAACATCTTCTTCAAGGTGTTCTTGAAGAAATGCATTATTCACATCCGGTAGGTGCAAATGCCAATTGTGTTGAATTGCAAGCGACAAAATGAGTCTAACAGTAACAGGTTTTACCGCTGGACCGAATGTAGAGTTATAACCCACACCCGGTCGTTGCGTGAAGCCCTTTGCAACTAGTCGAGCTTTGTACCTATCAACACTTCCATCTGATTTGGTTTTGATACGATAGAGCCATTTACAATCAACAACATTTTGTCTTGTTGTTCATCAGCGCTTCAAACTCAAGTTTCATCACTTCTCTCCAGTGTGCACTCTTTGGACTTGGTTATAAGTGGTAGGAAGCGGTTCAGTTAATGCAACTGCAAGATAATCAAATGCTTGCTTGGGTTTGGTAATATTGTTTTGTGAACGAGTAACAGGTTGGTGAATGGATGATTGTTGGGTATGTGCGGAAGCTGTGGTGGAGGATTGGTGATGATTGTGAGATGGAATGGACGGTGAGGGTCTGGAGTTGGTGCAGATAAAGGGTTTGTCAGGGAGTGCCGATTTCGGCATTGATACTGGATTAGTGGTTGTGTG
Source organism: Capsicum annuum (assembly GCF_002878395.1). NCBI lineage: Eukaryota > Viridiplantae > Streptophyta > Magnoliopsida > Solanales > Solanaceae > Capsicum > Capsicum annuum. The sequence continues at coordinate 49,335,402 of NC_061118.1, forward strand.
GTAGGTGGGACAACAATAGCTGTGTGGATCAATTTGAGCCGACGGCAAGAGTTGGCTTTGCTGCCAAAGATGAACCTGAAAAAGAACCTATAGGAGGACTCGCCGGCAATTTTGGAGCAACCCTGATTAGCTAGAGAATCTCATAATCCACTGGAGGCATAGATTTTACACTAAGGTCATTTGACTCTTTGTACAAGATATCCCACTCTAAGTTTGAAATTCCTTTGTCTTTCAAAGATGAAAATATATCAAAAAAAAAAAAATTATTTTCATAAATAATAATATCTTGTGAAATATATATCCTTTGTGAAATAGGATCATAACACTGGTGGTTGTGATGGGTATTAGAATAGCCTAAGTAAACACAAAGGGTGGACTTGGATTCTAGTTTGTGTTTGGCATATGGTTTAAGCCATGGATAACAAAGGCAACCAAAAGTACGAATGGACTAATAATTTGGATCTCCAAATAATCGTTGGTATGGAGAATCATAATGAAGAGTGCAGGTGGGCAGCCTGTTAATCAAGAATGTGGCTTGTTGACAGGCAAAGGACCAAAATACTGGAGGCATAGAGGCTTGGTGTAAAATGATTTTTGTTGTTTCAATGATGTGCCGATGTTAATGTTCAGTCGTTGCTACTTGTTGTGGTGTGTATAGGGGCAATACAAGGTGCTCAATGCTATTGGTGTGAAGAAATGACTTAAGACCTTTAAAATCACCACCACTATCAGTGTAAACTGAGAGTATTTTTGTATGAAAATAATTTTCAACAAGGGGTTTAAATTTAGAGAAAATTGTTTTGATCTCACTTTTATTTTTAAGTGTACAGCAAAATGTATTTTGTAAATTAATCAACAAAAATTACATAATACAATTTTTTGTCAATTGACAAAACAAGTGATAGGCCTCATACATCACTGAAGATAATTTGTAAAAGCTTTTTGCTCACTCGAGTATTCTCAGAAAAAGGGTGCCGATGGCTTTTATGAGAAAAGGAGGAGTTACAATGATCAAACATTTCAGAATTTGAAACTGGAATTGAAAACTTTTGTGAGAGTGGTTTTAAGCACTCTTTTATTTGGGTGTCCTAATTTTCTATGCCAAGATTGTTGAGATTCAGCCATATAGGATTGGTAGCTTAGATTGCATTGGGATCCTCCAGCAGGCCACTCATAAAGTACTTTATTTTGGCCTCGTGCCAACAGTGCCCCCGTACTCAGATCCTTCACAAGAAAATCAAAAGAAAAAAATTCTATGGATGTCAGATTATCTTTGCAAAATTGAGACAGAGATATAAGGTTACGTTTAATCTCTGGTGCACACAAAGTATTTGAAAGATGAAACTTTTCATTTGAAGCATTTATTTGAACATGGTCAGTGTGAGTTATAGGAATTTTGCTACCGTGGCCCATGGTAATATCGCCAATATCAGTGTAGTCATCCGGACGTTGAAGATTTTGAGAATCAGCAGTCACATGATGCGATGCTTCTGAATCGACAACCCAAGGCATAAAAACAACGTTTGCTCTGGCTTCCAAGTAATTGTGGGAGCATGAACGACACACATTGGCAGTATGCCCAGTGCGATCACATAACTGACAAACTAGACGATTTTGTCAAGAGGTGCCAATTTGGTATGTGGCTGGTGCATTCGTTGGACGCTAATTTGGTGATTAGGTCTGTGCATTTTGTTGCTTGGGATGTTGTGGACACCATGGTTGTCCTCTCTTATTATTGCGAGGTGTAAAATTATTTGGTGATGGTTTCTATGCCACAGCAGCTGTAATTGAGGCATGATTGAGCTCATTATGTTCGAGGAGAAGCTCTCTATTAAGAAGCTTGTTGTAAAGTTCCTCATACGAGATAGGTGTATCTCACGCTTGGATAACTACTGAAATTGAATCATACTCAGGTCCTAGACTGCTGAGTATTTTGACAACAAGTTCGTCATCTGGAATAGGAGTTCCAGCCGTTGCAAGTTCATTAGCAACAATTCTGATCTCACGCAAGTACTCAATCAGCAAGTACTCAATCATACTGCGAGAGTTTTTTTGTGTGATTGTAGCCAGAGAGTTTCGGAGAGTAAAAACCCTTGTATGTGATTTGTTAGCATACAGGTTATGCTGTGTGTCCCACGCTTGCTTTGAGGTAGAAGTTTTTGCGATTGCAGAGGTGATTGTAAGATCAACAGATACCATTAAGGCATTGCGAATCAACTGATCTTGGCAAAACCAAAGTTTGTACTTGGGATTGGGTACCTCTTGGTCATTGAGGGTTACCGTTTTTTATGGTGTTGTCAAGGTTCCATCAAGATAGCAGTAGAGATCATGAAACATGAGAGATTCGACCTGCGCTTTCCAAATGACAAAATTCATTGGACCAATAAGCCTTGGAGGAAGTTGGGAGCTGGGTTTAAATTGCACCAAATGGCTGGTGTTATTAGTAGGGATAATAGAATCTAAGTTGCTCGGACTCTCCAAAAATATTGCCGCACCTGTATCGGATCCTTCAGAATTACACTATTTTTGGAGGATCCGACACACATCCGTAGACATTTTTGAAGAGTCCGAGCAACTTAGAATAGAATCACTTGGACTCACCATGGATGCCATAGAACCAAGAGGAAAACTTGAAAGAGATTAGAAGACTAGTTGGAGTTTAGAAAGGTTCGTATACCATAAATGTTCGAGAGATAAAGAAGGATTAATATATCAGACTTGTGTATTATCCAAAGGTTACAGAGATATATATACAAGTAAAGGAAAGGCTAACTAAGGTAACTAGATATCTAAATCCCTAGAAATCAGCTAGAATATTATATACATTTAATAAAGCACAAATAAGGGAGAGAAATCTGCACAATATATTACACAATCAATCATGTCCCAATAATAGATTCTTCTATGCATATCATTGGGTACACTCAATGGAGGGAGTGACGCACCATTTTCTAGAAGGGAAAACATAAGAAGGAGAATCCTTGAGAACATGGCCTCACCCTGCCCCTGAACATCCCACCTTTGGTGTCATAATCAGTAAGCGAAATAATGGCCCATTCACACATTACTAGGGACATGAATGCATCAAATTGGTTCGAGTTTTTATATGCTCTAATACATTTTAACCGGTCCGTTTCCAAGTTTAAAGCTCTATGCTCACAACATAACCTTTAAAAATAACTATGAATAGTAGCCACTTAAATCCTAAAAAAGCAAAACCCTTAATTTCAGGTGCATAAAACCCGGTCATAATCGGTCATAATCACTCTCACAGGAACAAGTGCACTTCCGGAAGCAAAGAACTCCACAAGTATCAGCAAAAAAACAATCCTATACATCCTTCTATATTCCCTGTTATTAACAGAAATCTCCAAGGATAATATCGACAAACTAGTGTGACTAGAAATATCATTAGTTTTATGCTAAGTTGTCGGACTCTTCACTTTCGATGCCGCACCCATGTCAGATTCTTCAAAAACACACTACTTTTGGAGAATCCGATTTTGAAGAGTCCGAGCAACATGGGTTTTAGCTGCACAAAGATATTAGCAATGAAGAACAATAAGCAAACCTCTTCTGTCAAGGATTTTAAAGTGTCCCAATCAATCTCCTCCCGAACAAAAATTTCTTCATATTTAGCAAGTCCAAGATTTCTTAACCATTCAACAACAGGTGACACGTGAACAACCTCTTTAGGAGATTGGCATGGGGAATCATTGAGCACTTGCCCAGGACACTGAAAAGATACATCAGTATTGGCAGTGACCACCTGCAAGATGATCAACAAATTCGAATTGAGGTAAGCAAAATTTAACTTTCCACATCTTTAAAATCAGGAAACAAGGGTAACTGCACTGATGAACTATAACAACACTACAGCAGCAGTTCTCTAAGCACACTTGAATTAGAAACATGACAAATGGAAATGCAACTGAAACCTTGACAAGGTAATACATTATTTTTAAGGTGTTGAACTACGCTGAATTCAGCAACAAAGATCGTGTTGATCTGTTTTCTTCCATATAAATGCTCTGGTGGTTATGTTTGACTTGGAAACTCAGGTTTATTACCACTAGTCCTAAAAGTATGATTGAACAAAATTATGCTAATTGGGCATACCCAACTTGTAAAGGTCCAACCCAAGAAAACATGCAGCTGGGCAACTTGGGGCGACCGAACACAATTTCCAAAAACAATAATTTAATACCACCATTTAGGAAAGAGCATTTCAAAGCTCATCTCAGAGGAAGGAGCAGTATAATACACATACAGACATGCGATATGGAACATTTGCAGACTTGCAGACTTGGAGTTGCAATCATGTGGCGTTAAAATTATAGATAACGATTTTCCATGCCATGATTTATTGATTTATAACCAAGAGTTTCGCTATACATGAATTACTACTCTAAAAGAATTTTGTCTTTAGATAGTCTAATCCCTGCTTGCTAAGATACATATACTTATTCCACATTTTATCCCGCATAAAATAATATGGAGATGCTTGTATAACTTAATGCTGATATTATCTAATGTCATCAACCAGACACTATATTATTTATGCGGTGATATTTTTTTCTTATGCATCAAACAAATACTGTATTATCTTATAGTGATTTAGGTTAGAATTACTCACACCTAATCCATCAACCAAACAACTAACAGTAGTAAGATTGTGTTTCACTATTAATCCCCCATTTCATCTATCAAATTAGCTGACCAACTATTTCAAGGTTCAAAATAGCAATCTGGTAGTTCACACTATAGCAGCAGAGAGAAACAATATATTTTTTCCAATCAAAAGAAGAGAGGAAAAATATCACCATTAACATGCCTAAACAAGTTGGGCACAAACATTCCATGTATCATCACCTCAATAGGGGACATGCACTAGTCCTTAAAATCAGCATATCATACAATATTGGCAACATTATAGTGACGAAGAATTGCTCATGTCAAAAGAAAACATATGGAAAAAGCTTCGAAGACTCTCCATAAACTGATGTGATACCTAAACCATGAAAGAAATCAATTTAACACTGGCATACACATGTTTCTTAGGTATATGCTGCTACATTACATACAGCATGAAAGAGATATTAGGTAAGAGCATCTTACATCTCTTGGGGTCTCTTCTTTGTCAAGACATTCATTAGTGTGAACCAATCTCATTTCAGCACTCAAATCTGAAATATCTGCTCCACAAAGCGGACAACAAATGAGACCACATTCATCGTCTACGCCCAAATAGTCTTCTTGGACACGCAACTCAGTTGTTAAAGAATCACCATCTAGTTCATCCTCCTCAACACATAACTTGAGCAGCAAATCAAGCTCAGAACACTCCTCCGCTTCCTCCTCCTCCTCCTTCCTCTCTTCAAACCCGCCATTTGAATTGAGTAACCTGGCCTCTATAGACTTAAACAAGTAACCCCTCTTTAATTCTTCCTCATTAGTTGGTTTTTGGATCCCGGAACAACAATCTATAGTCGATTCTATGCTATCCAATCCATGAGACAAATCCAAATCCTCGAAATCAGACTCCGATTTTGGGTGAATAGGAGTAAGGCTCTTTCCATCTTCGTCAGATTTTTCAACAACAGCAGAGGCAAGACAGTCCTTCTGGGCACTTACTGGGTGTTGTTTCGGCTTCTTTGTAGGACGAGAACCATCCAATCCATTACCGAAATCCAAATCCTCAAAATCGAACTCCGATTTGTGGTGAATAGAAGTAAGACTCTTCACATTTTCATTAGATTTTTCAACAAGACTCTTCACATTTTCATCAGATTTTTCAACAACAACAGAGGCAATACACTCCTTCTGAGCAGTTGCTGTCGGCTTCTTTGTAGGACGAGAACTACTCAATCCACGACCCAAATTCAAGTTCTGAGTACAGTTTCCAGCAACAACAAAGTTCTCCTTGCCAGCATGTGGTGAACGCAATTTTGGCTTCTTGGCACTACGATGAGGTCTGAGAGGCTTAAGGGGTGCGATTTTTGAGGTGGGTTTTGGGAAAGGGAGCTGAGAAGGAGATGGATCTTGAAAATCATCATCGTCGTCGTCAACATGGAGGGTTTTGGAGTTGGAAGGGCCTGCCATTAGATGGGAGGAAACTGGAAAGAGAGAGAAGGAGTAAAGGTGAATGCTGAATTCAAATTTGGATGAAAACAACAAATGGAGGGAACTGCCAAATTTTGTGTTGCTCTTAGTTTTGATTCTTCACAGAACGATAAAAGAAATACAGAATTTTAAGGGCAAAATGGTTTTATACTAGTACTATGTATGTTTTGTGTTTTGTAATGTGACGATACCCTTGCTTATATATTTGTTATTTAAACTCTTAAACCCACTTAGTAATATTTTAAATATTTTTTTTGATGAGTGTATCACACTCGTCCCACATATACTTTCATATCAGTTTTTATATTATTTTAAATATTACATTAAATTTCACATTATTTTTAAAACTAATATAACCACGTGTAATCTTTGATTATTTAAAATTAGATAGATGATTTTGTCCATTATCAAAATTTTTAATAAAGTACAAAAAGTGATATATCTTACATAATTCAGCTGAGGAAAGATATATATTACTACCTCCGTTCTATTTTATGTGTCGATATTTGACCGGGCACGAAATTTAAGAAATAAAGAAAAACTTGATAATGTTTATCAAATTGTCCTTTATTAAAAAATGTGCTAGTGTCTTTTTTTTAATTAAGTGGGACTAATAAGGATAAAAGTAGAATTATATTTTTAAATAATTACTAAATAAGGAAAGATGATATTCTTTTTGGAACGAATTAAAAAGAAAATAATGACACATAAAATGAGACGGAGGGAATAGTTATTAATTTATATGAATAGCTACCGTAAGGTATATTCTTTAATTCAGTGGTAGATTTTAAATTGGAGTCATTTTTGTTGAGCAATTTTTATTTTATTTTTTAAGAAGTGTATATTCTTAAATGTGAGGTATGCGGCTAATTTTTTGGAAAAATAAGGGGTCGTCTGGTTTGAAAATGGTTATTTCGGGATAACTAATTATCTTGAGATAAAATAAAAGAACACATTTTCCTTTATTTGGTTGGAGGAATTAATCCAACCCGGGATAACTTATCCCACCATTTTCCCCTTAGTCCCGGGATTACTTATCCCATATACATGGTGGGATAAGTTATCCCGAATAATATTAACCAAAAACCCCATGCACTTAACCACAAATATAGTTTAAAAAGAAAAATGCTAATTAAACAACTGGCAGCTTGTTTAAATACACCACAAGTAACGGAAAACATGAAAATTGAGCACATACAAACTAAAATATCACATAAAAGGAGAATATGATTCGAGATATCAGAATTATACGATTATGTCTATTTTTTAGATTAAAAAATTTCTCAAAGTCTGATCTAATATTCATCTATCACCTGTAACTACAACAAAACAAACGATAATGGAGATATCAAAATAATATGATAAATCAAACTTTTCCACAAAAATAGTCTTTAACATCTAGGGTAACAAACAAATGGAAAAAGAATCACATACATGAGCTAAAACTAAATAATAAGTGGACACTTACAATAATAATTAAATCAACACAACAAAAGAACATTAAATTACACTAAACATAATACTACAATAGGACCTCATTTGTTGACCTTCTTGAATTAGATGTCATATGCAAGATATACTTATATAAATTTGATACATATAGATATTTTCTTTGTTGTTATTTATCATATATTTTAAGACTTTTTATATACACGGAAAAAAAAATCTATGTGAAGTGTGTTTGTAACAATATGTGAATATACAAAAATATTTATATTTAAATTTCACAATTTTTAAAAGAGTTTGAAAAAAATGGTCACAATACCTGATACACGATAAAAGATAGGAACTTTGTAGCTAGTCTGACTTTATAATATAATAACAATATAAAGAATTTCTTTTCGGGCATTGCTATATGGCAATTGTATGTATGTGTAGTTTCATCTCACCTACATGCACAAACGTGATCAACGCTATTCTTCGTAGACTTCTTGATAGACATGAATCAAAGATCTAAATATGCAATGATCATTGATTCAAAAACTTCAAAATTATGTTACTCAGTCGATAATGCTACAAATAAGATCCAAAAAAGAAATAATTGAAATTAGTGTTTAATAGTAATAAAGAGGAACTATACCATCGTAATTAATCAACTGCGAAGAAATTCTGTTAATACTACTCCTCGACGGAATATGGCAAAACTTATGTCTTTTAGTTGCTGCCAGTCATGATTCTTTTCATCATTGGAGTAATAATTTTCACAAACCTCTTATCGTAGATTTAGGATTTTTTGATACAACCATACACGTACACCTCTTACCTAATGTTTGTTTCCTTTATATTATAGGAGTCAATATTATAAAGATATTAAATAATAAGTAAAAAAAAAGTGAAAAAGTCATTTTGTCTATTACGAAGACTTTTAATGAAGGGCAAAAAGTTCAAACATTATTTCTAAGGCCCTTCACTCTTTTAATATATTATAGATATAGATTATAGATTATAGATTATAGATATAGATATAGATATAGATTATAGATAGATATAAATTATAGATGTCACATAAGAAATTGAATATTAAAAAAATGAAAAATTTAAATTGAGAATTTAAAAAAAAAAAATTAAAAGACTCTCTCTTCTTCATTTCTCTCTTCTCCATCTCTCCACTCTCTCTTCAAATTGAAATCAGACTTGGAATAATTTGATAGGGTTTTTGTGAAATTGAGTTTTTTCAAATATTTTCAATCGAATTCAATTTTCCCAATTGATTTATGTTCACCGAAATAGCTTCAGCGGTCAAATTCACCATTGATTAACAAAATCACACACTACAACAATAAGTATATATTGCCACGAATTCTTAGCTACATATTTGAAAATCGTGGCTAATACCTAATAACAGCTACATAAATTAAAATTCCGTGGCTATTTATAATTTTTCAAGATTTTCTAGCTACAAATAAATTGTCAAAGCTAATTCTGTATTTTGCTATAATTGCTAACTATTGCAGCAATAGTTACTCAAATAGCTATAAGTTTATCGCTATAGTAAAATTTTATAGCTAATTGTAAGTTTTTGCCACGCATTTGAAGTTACTATTACAAAAATAATCTTTTAGCCATTATAAATTACTGGAAGCAAAATGTTGTAGCTAAATATATATTTTTGCTACAAGTTATAATAATATGTGGCAATAATTACCCAAATAGCTGCAAGTTTATTGCTACAGTAAAATTTTGTAACTAATTATAAATTTTTGCCACACTTTAATGTTATCGTAGCAATAGTATAATTTTTTTTTAAGTAGCTAAATGGATATTTTTACTTTAAGTTACAACAATTTGTAGCAATATTTACTCAAATAACTATAAATTTATTAATACACTAAATTTTTATAACTAGTTATAAGTTTTTGCCACACATTTAAAATCATCCTTGCAATAGTAATTTTTTTTAACCACCACAAATAATTATTTTAAGTTGATATTTCTGCTTCAAGTTATAAGGATTGTAGCAATTATTTGTCACAAGGAAATAATATATTCATAATTTTATTGTTGGGATAAATTTTTATAACAAATCATAAGCTTTTGTCTCACAGTTGAAATAGTTGCAATTATAGTTTCCCTTTAACGATAATAAATTATTTAAACAAAATATTATTTCTTCAAGAAAACACAATGTCAATTACTAATTTGATATCATTTTAATTGTTATGAAAAAATGGTATAGGCACAAATTCAAAAGTTATGATAATTTTTCTCATGCACTATTGCTATATCGATGGTAAGATTTATTATATAACCACAACAAATAGTTAGAAATATTTATATGATTTTATATGCAATTCATAGATTTAGAAATTAATATTTTTTGAGATATTTGCACGTGTATGTTCCATTTTTATTTTTAATTATATAATTATTAGAATTTTTTGCACACACATATAGAAATTAAGGGTAAAAGGGATCAATGAAATTGTGCCTAGCAGGTAACAGGTCAATGTGTGTGCTTTGACACAATTTCATTGGTCCTTTTCCTTACTTCTATTTTTTTTCTGTTTTAATTTATTTGTCTTTTTTTTTTTTAGTCTGTTATATATTTCAGTAAAATATATAAAAAAAATTATAAATCATAATAATTAACGACTAAAAAAGTTAAAAGATATAAAATATTTGACTAACTCTCAAAATATATCAGTGTCACTTCAATTGGAATAGAAGAAAAAGTATTATAAATCACAATAATTAAAAACTTAAATTATTTATAATGTATAATTGATTAACACTGCCACAAAAGTTTGGACAGGAAGAGTAACATATATTATTTGAAAATTACATTAAAAAATATTATAAATTGTAATAGTTAACAACTTAAAATATCTCAAAACATATAAAAAAAAATATGATTGATTAACTCAATTCTATTTGTATCACATAAATTGAGAGTAAAAAGTAACATATTCTGGGCATGTTGTCTGCTTTTGTGCAATTTTATTGGTCATTTTCCTTGCTTCCATTTAATTTTTTTCTCTATTTTAATTTGTTCGTCTTACTTTTTTTAATCTATTAGATATTTCAAAAAATTGTGTAAAAAATACTATAAATTACAATAATTAACAACTTTAAAAGATTTAAAATATTTGGCTGAGTCTCAAAATTATATCAATGACACTTAAATTGGAATAGAAGAAAAAGTATTATAAATCACAATAATTAAAAACTTGAATTATTTAAAAATATATAATTAACTATCAATGTCACAAAAGATTGGATAAGGTGAGTAACACATATTATCTAAAAATTACATAAAAAATATTATAAATTATAATAGTTAACAATTTAAAATATCTAAAAAATATATTTGGAACTTGTTTGAAGGTGGTTTGGGATGGGACCCAAGCGTTAGGAGAATTTTGAGAAAGGAATTTTATTTTAGTTACTATAGATTTTCTTGGTGCAACCTTTTCTGAAGATTAAGTGTTGTATTTGTGTTATAGTCAATTTCTACGAACAATAACAAGTGCAGGGCTACAATTGCAAGACTAGCCTGCGTAATTATGAAAAGGATTGTATTATAAAAAGAACTGATTATGTAATTTTCATTATTCCAACTCAATTTTGGGATAAGTGAGCTGTGATTTTGGAGTAAAAATCGTAGGCGGGGAGAGGGGGGATCATATAACATCAAATTATTGATTCTTTGTCGATTTTTATTTATTTTAAGAGAACTTATACTAGATTTAACCAATTATTTGATCAATGCTCCGGTCAAACTATTTTAAAAGTCCGATCAAAGATTTTATTGAGTTCAATCTTATTTTTTATTTGATTGTTGGCGCAAAAGCTCTGTTAATTTTTTTTTCTAAATAATGATTTGGATGAAACCAATTGATTAATTTTTTTTAGACGATTTTAAAATCAATTAGTTTTTTCAATCAATTTAACTATATTTTTAGTAGTGTCTTTTGATAGTCGACGTTAATTTTTAAATTCATTATATTAATAGATAAAAGTAATTCTATTTTAACAAGCTTAAAAGTTAAAAGGCTAAAAATACTCAAATTATATATTTAAAGGACCAGAATAAAAGATAATTATATTTATTATACTCTTAAAAGAAAATAGCCCACCAAAAATTCAAAATTTCCCAATATTTGTAGGCAAAGTTTTTAAAATTATAGAAAAAAATTTGAGGTATAAAATTATATTTTAGATAGTCTTTGTATATATGATATGTTAGTCTCAGTATCTTCATGTGGGTTCCACCCAAATAAACAATAAAATATCTCACATAGTATTCACAATTCACATAAACATTTGAGGTCAAATTACAATATTTCAAAAACCAAATTAGGGTCAAAAATAACATTTCAAAACCTTGTAGGACTCAAATTGAAAGTTATAAACTAATAAAATAGAGAATAGAGAAAAAGAAAGTAAATAGTTCAAAAACCCTACAATTTTTAATCGTTAACTCCTTCTCTCCTTAACGCGGACTCCTAAATTTTCCACCATCGTCGATCAAACCCCCACTCCCTCCATATAACGCCACCGCCTCTCTCTTTTTCTCTCTAAACTTTCACTTTCCCTCTCTACACTTTCTCTTTCTTCTTCTCTGGAACTTTCACTTTTACGAACGATCGGTTACAAGTATATTTTATTCTATTTTCTTTTAAGAAAATTAGTTATTTATCGATTTTTAAGATTGATAGTTTTGGGTACCCTTTTGGATTTTCTGAAATAGATTTTTATTTTCTTGACATTTTATTAATGATCTTTTGTTTTTTGGGAATCGGGGAATTTTGCAGTTTTGATGAATTTATGGGGCTGATTTAAGTGAAGGCGTTTGAATCTACTTATTACTGAAGTGGGTTTTCAATTTTGTATGTGTTTGGAGTTGAGAAAAAAGATTTTCTTAAAAATTGAAGTGAAAAAAAAATGAAAAATTGGATTTTTTGATATTTATTGAATGTTTAAAGAAAGTAACTTTATAGTTGCATGTGTGGGAATTTGTTGTTAAGAGTTTATGTTAGTTGAGTTTTGGCTGTAACCGTAGTCATACGAAGGGAAAAAAGACAAAGGGAAAAGATTGGGTCGAGAGCAAGGGTATTGCCTATCGAAAATAGTTTAGTGTAGTTACTTGAAAATGATTGAGTATAGTGACTTGAAATGTGTACTAATGACTTAAAAATGGTTAAATGTAGTTACTTGAAATGTGAATTAGTTACTTGAAAGTGGTTAAGTATAATGACTTGAAATGAATGATTAAGTATAGTGGCTTGAAAATGGTTAAGTATAGTTATTTGAAATGTGAAGTAGTTACTTGAAAATGATTAAATATAGTGACTTTAAATGTGAATTAATTATTTGAAAATGGTTAAGTATAGTGACTTGAAATGTGAATTAGTTACTTGAAAATGGTCAAGTGTAGTCACTTGAAATGAGTACTAGTGAGTTGAAAATTGTTAATGTAGTGACTTGAAATATAAACTAGTGACTTTAAAATGGTTAAGTGTGGTCATTAGAAATTGTGAACTTGTGACTTGAAAATGATTAAGTGTAGTTACGTGAAATGTATACTAGTGACTTTAAAATGTTTAAGTGTAGTGACTTGAAAAGTATACCTGTGACTAGAAAATGGTTTAGTGTAGTCACTTGAAATGTGAACTAAGTTACTGGAAATTGTGAACTTGTGACTTGAAAATAATTAAATGTAGTGTCTTGTAATGTATACTAGTGACTTTAAAATGGTTTAAGTGTAGTGACTTGAAATGTGTACTAGTGACTTGAAAATAGTTAAGTATAGTTACTTGAAAATGATTAAGTATAGTGACTTGAAAATGGTTAAGCTTAGTTACTTGAAATGTGAATTAGTTACTTGAAAGTGGTTAAGTATAGTGTCTTGAAATGTATACTAGTGACTTTAAAATGGTTAAGTGTAGTGACTTGAAAATAGTTTAGTGTAGTTATGTGAAAATGGTTGAGTATAGTAATTTGAAATGTGTACTAGTGACTTGAAAATGGTTAAGTGTAGTTACTTGAAATGTGAATTAGTTACTTGAAAGTGGTTAAGTATAGTGACTTGGAATGAATGATTAAGTATAGTGAAAATGTGAATTAGTTACTTGAAAGTGGTTTAGTATAGTGACTTGAAATGAATGATTAAGTGTAGTGACTTGAAAGTATAGTTATTTTAAATGTGAAGTAGTTACTTGAAAATGATTTAGTGTAGTGATATGAAATATGAAATATGAATTAATTATTTGAAAATGGTTAAGTGTAGTGACTTGCAATGTGAATTAGTTATTTAAAAATGGTTAAGTGTAGTGACTTGAAATTGGTTAAGCCTAGTTACTAGAAAATGGTTTAGTGACTTGAAATGACAATTAGTTATTTGAAACTGATTTGAGTATTATAGTGACTTGAAATGTGTACTAGTGACTTGAAATGTGAATTAGTTATTTGAAAATCATTAAGTGTAGTGACTTGAAAATGGTTTAGGATAGTTACTTGAAATTGCGAACTTGTGACTTGAAAATGGTCAAGTGTAGTTACTTGAAATTGTGAATTTGTGACTTGAAAATGGTTAAGTGTAGTCACTTGAAATGTGTATTAATAACTTGAAAATAATAAAGTATAGTTACTTGAAAATTGTTAAGTATAGTGACTTGAAATGCGAATTAGTTGACTGAAAATAGTTAAGTGTAGTGATTTGAAATGTGTACTAGTGATTTGAAAATATTTTAAGTGCAGTGATTTGCAATGTGAATTTGAAATGTGAATTAATTAATTGAAAATAGTTAAGTGCAGTGATTTGAAATGTGTACTAGTGACTTGAAAATATTTTAAGTGTAGTGACTCGCTATGTGAATTAGTTATTTGAAAATAGTTAAGTGTAGTGACTTGAAGTGTGTCGTAGTGACTTGAAAATGGTCAAGTGTAGTTTCTTGAAATGTGAATTAGTTACTTGAAAATGGTTAAGTATAGTGACATAACCATTTTCATGTGATGCTAGTATAAATTTTCATGTGAAGTTAGTTTGAAAAGAATATATATTATATGATATGTTGCTCGCCTTTTTCAACGCAAAAGTATTTGTAAGTTGGTCAAACTTATTATGAAGATAACTATCTATTTATTTATTCTGTTTTGCTGTAGTAGATAGTCGTAAGAACATAAATAGTTGAAATAACTCTTGAACTTCATCTTGCTTATAGTATTTAATTTGTACTTTGTAGATTGTCGAAAAGGCGCAGTACTATTGGTTAGCTCTTTCCCTCAACAACAATTTCAATATTTTCATTCTTTTGAGATAATATGTGAGAGCATATTTACACCAGAAATATGTAATGAGAATGCCTTGGAGCACCTGCTGAATTTTCACTTAAACGTCTTCTTTGATGATTATCATCACTATGTAACCTCATTGTAGCTTGTTTTTCTTTTAACTTTATTGTGTTTGTTGTAAAAAAGTTATGTAATGTGGATGCTATAAGTTTTAGCTATATAATTGTGTATTTGAAATTTATTTTTGACAAACTTTAAATGTCAATTTGAATGGAATAAGTTATTTCTAAATCTTATTATGTTGCTAGTTTTCAATATATCAATATGAATGAATGTTTGAAAATTTTGAAGTATGTGTTGAAAGAAATAGATTTTGTTGGCAAAATCTTCATCATCATTAACAAATCAATTTTTTTGTTATCAAAATGCAATATAATAAAAAAATTTAGCTCCAATTAGTGTCACTTATAGCTATGAAAATTTAACTCGTAGCTAAATTTGGGTTTTAAAAGTATAGTTACAATTTAAATTTTTGTGACAAATATTTCAAATAACTGTTATGTTTTTTTTTTAAAAATTATAGCTAAATATAAATATTGTCACGGGACTAAGTTATAAAAATAGCCATGCAATTTAAAGTTGCATGGCAATTACTTTTGCTATAAATGCAATATCTTGTGGCTATAAGATGAAGATAGCTATAAAATTTTCTAATGGTGGCAAAAGAACAATTGCACTTGCCATAAATATATTTTTCGTGGCAAGAATTTGTCGTCGTCACAGCTACAACATAAAATATCTTGTAGCTATAGGTATTAGTCCTTAATCACGGACCATGTAAAGTCCATAGCTAACTTTTAGCCACGCTACATCTAGTTACGAATGCTACGGAAAAAAAATTGTGGCTAAAGTGTTTAGCCACGAAATTTTTCATATTTAGCTACGAAGTATTTTATAACAATATATGCATTATTTTGTAGTGACAATTGGATAAGTTCAGAGTTGTTTCTGATGGGGCTTTTGATTTCTCTACATTCCCAGTAGCTGATTTCATCAAACCAGATTGACAATTTTGAGTTGAATCCCTCAAATCACCATTTACATTTGAAATCAGAAAATTGAGGCTAGAAACCCTAATTTCCAAATTGAAACCGTTTGGAGCATCAATAATTAGGGCTTTTGACATGGTAGCATTCTCCTCTTGCCTAGGTATCGATTGGCATTGATTTTGCCCAATTTCGCCAGTAAAATTTTCGTCGCTGGAATTTAAATGAAAAATTTTGGACTGAAAAATTACTGGTATTGATGCAATAACCTTCTCTATCATCCCCTTTGATCAAATTAGCACGAATTTGATTATAAAAGGTTTGATGAAATCAGCTACTGGGAATGTAGAAATTGTCAATTAGAAGAAAAAAAAAAGCAACAAAGAAGATGCTAATGTCCATTTTCAGTTCATTTGATGCTCTCTCCGCTGAGATTTTCGGTCAAAAGGTCACCCACTCTTGGACACTAGCTACTCCTGACAACAAACAACAACCAGATGTGGGCCTACCGTATCAAATCGCAAGATCGCCGCCGTTTCTCCGTCGTCTACTTCTTCTACTAGTGGGCTTAATGAGGCAGCGCCGCCGTCAACTTCAAAATCGGCGTCGCATTCACATTAGCAAAGGAGGCCGAGGTTTGCGCCGTAATTGGATGGCGTTCACAGTTTGGAAACAATTATTCCTTATTGATTTTATATGAAGTGCAAAAAAATTGAAATTCTTTGTTTTTGTTTGGTCGTAATTAGCAAATGACCATGTACCAGTAGTTCTTGTTAGTTTCATTTACTTGTTTGAACAACTTCGATTCATATTTTATTAAAAAAAAATTATTTTAATATAAAATTGATCACTACTCGCACCCTAGGTACGTGTCTGCATGCACTTTGTCCTAGTCAGCCATTTTAATACCACATAGGTCCGGTCAACGGTTAAAGGGTTTAAAATATTACTTTTTAGTGATTTCAAGGGTCCAGATAACAAATATGTAAGTAGGAGAATTCACGTTACAAAATAGACATAGTACAAGGATCTACCGAGCCATTTTGCCAATTTTAAGCCACCCCTAATTACCCCCACGCCCAAACACTTCGTCACTTTACATAGCAAAAGTATCCCCAACTATACAAAAAAAAAAAACGAAAACATATTTAAACTATTTAAACAAGCTAATACAGACTTGTACTATCTAAAAGTAAAATTATTTATCATGCAACTTTCTAAGGGTCAATAATAAAAGAGATTCATGATGTAGAATTTGGATAGTGATACTAGTGTGATTTTGATGGTAAATTTGTGATGGGTGTTGAATTTGTGATGATTCCTTATAATTTTGGAGATAGTAATAATGATATTGCGATTTCGATGGTAATTTTAGTTGTGGTTGTTGAATTTATCATTATTATTTGTAAATTTTTTGTAATGATGGTGATTGTGGTATGAAAATTATTGTGGTGGGCATGTGAGTTTGATGGCTATGACAACAAAAATGGTGATTTAATGGTGGGTTTGATGGTATTCAGTGAGAAAGAAGCTATTGGGTTACTTGGATTTAAAAAAAAAATAATCAACATAATATCTAACGTGATAATGACATGGATGTGACTCGATTGTAAAACACATTTCATTATGTGACTAGTTGTATATGTGTAAGAGAGTAAATAAATTCACTTTTAAATCGTATAAGTTTATATTAAGCCAATTAAATAGTTTAAGCTTATATTCAATTTTTTGTGTATAATTTAGGATGATTTTGATGTTTTTTTTTTTTTTTTTTCTATATTGACCCAATATAACATGACTTTTTAAATATACATGAATAACTTTATTTCAATTTTGATTATTCCCTCACAACCTTCTTTGGTTTGAGAAAATTACAAAAATATAGTCTACGTTTGAGGATAGGTTTAAACTAAGGATCCGTTTGACCATAGATATTTCAAGTAATTTTTGGAGAAAAAATTGACAAAAAGTGTTTCGACATAGATATTTCAAGTAGTTTTTGGAGAAAAATTTGACAAAAAGCATTTGGTCATTAAGTTTGTCATTATTTGACAAATAATCTAAATTCTCAAAAATTAGAAAAACCAACTAGTTTTTGAACCAAATTCTATTTTTGGGAACTTTTAAAAATTTAAAATTTACCCCAAATTTTTATATTTTATAAAAATATTTCACCGTTTATTAATTTCAACTAATATCTATTTGTCAACCAACCTCATTAATAAACCTTATTATCTAACTCTAGTATATAATGGTATTGTTTTATAGCAATTATTAAAAGTACAGAAAAGACATAAATACACCTTTGAAGTTGTCCGAGATTTTTAAAAAGGACACTTAAAGTTTGCGGGCGTTTCATTACCCCACAAAACTAGTTAAGACTAGTAAAATTAATCCCTTTGATCTATTTTCAGCCTATTTATTTAACATATAAAAGGATACGCGTGAGGGGGCAAAACATTGCACCAGTAAATTGCAAAACGCCACGTGTAATAAAAACTATTTTCCACTTTTTTCTTTTTCGATTTTTTTCTTCCTTTTCTATTTTTTTCTTTTGTTTCTCCTTCTTCTTCGTTTCTCCTTCATTAATAGAGTCTTATTTTTCCCTTCCTCTTCATCTCCATTAATGAAATGGTGGTGGATAATATCATGATCGGTATTTATTTTTCAATAAAAATGATAAAGAGATTTTAAAAAAGGGTAAAAAGGAGATGGTATGTTAGCCATCATTTTTTTCGACGAGAAGGTATTTTCCAACGATAAAAAAAATTATGAAATTTCGTCTGAATACTGAATTATGATGGCGAAAGAAATCAATATTAAAGTGAGCTAAAAATTTAATGAAATTTTAGTAAAACAAATCATAAACAATTATAAAAAACATTGATTTGCGTATGAAACTAGAGGATAAAAAATACCTAATTAAATAAATTCAAAAAATTATGACCAATTTAAATTTCTAAACCCACTTCAATTATAATAACACAAAAAAGATGGAGTGATTATTATTTTTAAGTTTAAATATTGGTTATCGAAGCTTTGGACATTGGAAGGAGAAGAGATTAATTGAAAAAAAGAAAGAAAAAGAATCTTTGTGTGAATTGAGGGGTGAGACTATTGATTGAAGGAGAATTCGAGGGGTATGTGGAGGGATGGGATTGGATAAAAGAGAGAAAAGAAAGTCAAAAAATAAGAGAGCGACAAAACAAAAAGAGAAAAATATAAAGAAAAATGGGAAAAAATATTTATAAATAAATTAACACGTGTCAATCAGTGATTGAAGCGTGTTTAACACCTATTTTTTAGAAATTGAGATTGATTTCAAAAAGATGTATCAATTTCATTTCAAAATTATTTAGGGGGATAATAGGATGTCCACAAACTTTAAGTGTGTTTTTGAAAATTCGGGATACCTTCAGTGGTATTTTTATGTCTTTAATGTAACTAAAATAATTGAATGTTTTTTTGTGAATTGAAAAAACTTTGGTAGCTCCTACACTGATGTGTGAAATTATTTATAAGCATATTGAAGCTTATAAATGATGAGTTTAATCTTTATGAAATATGTTCGTTATAAAATGATAATACAAAGTTTATGGCTAATTATAATAATTTTTAGAACTTATGAGTATAAATCATATTTTTCAAAAAACTAATATTTTCCCCAAAAATTATGATCAAACACATGGCGAAAGTTCACTAAAAAATGACTTGTCAAAAATATTTGAAAACTAGTGAAATTATCCGCGCTTCGTGCGGTAAATTAAAAAAATAAAAAATTAATATATTTCACTGATTACATATAAAAATACTAATTCTATAAATTGTTAGTTTCTTATTTTAATGAAATTGTAGGTAATATTTAAACTTATAAGATCAGAAAAAATAATGTACATCTCTGTCTTTATCTGAAATCATGATATGGTATTTATTTTTTTCTCAATTTGTACAATCAAAATACTTTACATTTTTTGAAGTAAGCCTTTCATATGTACATAGTTTAATTAAAATAATCAACATGTGTTTAGGTGTAGTGGTGCGACTATTCTACTCTTAACTAGAGGTCTGAGGTTCGAGTCCTGCATAAAGAAAATCTTGTTGAGAGTGTCACCCCTAGAACGGGTACCTGACACCGAGTGAGAACAAAAAAAAAAATTTAGAGTGTATGAGTGGTGAAGTAAATAGAATAAGAGGTTATATTTTGAAACAACAATTTAAAATATTATTTTTTTTATTTCAATTTCTTTTATCTCTTGTTGGAGTAATTATCTCCCCTACAAATATCATTTCTTTTAAAAAAATAATTTAATTTCTATGTCTTATTTTTATTATTGCATTTGTTTATATATTTTAAATAAATTTTTACCTAGAACAGGTACCCGATATCGGGTGAGAGCAAACAAAAATAAAAATAATTAGAGTGTATGAGTGACGAAGTAAATTAAATAAGAGGTTATATTTCGAAACAATAATTTAAATATTAAATTTAAAATATTATTTTTTTATTTCAATTTTCTTTATTTCTTGTTTGAGTACTTATCTTCCATACAATTATCATTTCTTTTTTTTTTTTTAAAATAAATAAATTCTATGTCATATTTTTCTTATTACATTTGTTTATATATTTTAAATAATTTTTTAAGAAATTATGAAAATGAAACAAACAAGAGTTATGAATAATATTTAAAAATAGAAGTTATAAAGAATTCAAATAGCTTCAATGTAACTATGCCAAATTGAGGCAAAAAATCAAAAATCAAATCGAAACTATACAACATAGTACTTAAACAAAGAAAAATAGATTATACTAACAATCAAAAATCATCATCTCGTGAAATTTAACAAATATTGTAAGCAATTGATTATTAATTTAGTGTCTACCGTAAGCTGATTTTTTGATCAATCACACTAAAATGATACAATTAAAATATCAATACTATTAAAATTACTTCATCTCGTGAAGATTTTCTTGATTATACTTATTTTGCAGAAGAATACGAATACATACAAAAAATGCAAAAATTAAGAAAGCATGGCCAAGTATATAAAAATGAATAAAAAAAATTGAGAATGAATTATTTCTTGCCTTCCAATACTCCTTTTGTCTTACATATTATAATTCACAAGATAGAGTGATAGAGAAGAGAAAGAATGAGGGTCTTCATGAAACAAAATATGAGGTTATATAGCAAAATAGAGGAAAGCCATGAGACTTTCAAATTAAAGTTTGGGTGTTATAAACATAAAAATTATGGGAGTTGCAAATATTATTATGGGAGTTACAAATATTATGAGTTATGAGTAATTACTTCTTATAAATACATTAAATATTAAACAAAAATTTAAAGTATTAGAAGATATTATTGGAAATCCTACATTTTACTTTTAGCTCAATATTATTTACTCTATCTAAGGAGCATTTGTATGAAATAAGAAGGCTTAAGTCATCGACAGACCCTCAAACTTGTCCCGAAAATTCACTTAGACCCCTCAACTAAGGCTATACCTATCAGACCCCTAACCCACCCAGATTTTGATCTAATTGAGCCTTTTTTTGCCTAATCAGCAATAGGCATAGAGTGTGTGTAATACTGTAACACCCCGATTTTATGAATCGGAATGGTACACAATGCTCATGACCCAGAGGGACCACAAGCTAATCCATGACTGATATCTGTACCTGTACACTGCATAATATACATATAATACGCGGAAAACCTAAACATGCAGGCCATAAGGTTCAACTGAAGAGATATAGTAACATCCATGAGGTAATGAATACCCAAAACAATTGAATATAAAATTGAATACTGAATCTGATAGCTAAATCTGACTAAATCTGAAAACCTCTAAGTACAGTCTGAATAAGGAGTTGAAGGAACATGTCTCCAACTAACTCCGTAAAACTGAACTGAAGTAATAAATGAATAAATCAAATCATATTATCCTCGAATAGATGAAGACTCACTGCAACACTGCGACTGGAAAGCTACTGCTGGTCTGGAACTCGTGGCTCTAGACCTATGGTGTAACATGAAAAGAAAGCACCATAGCGCAAATGCGTCAGTACAACTGAAGTACTGAGTATACGAGTGGGGTAGGCTAATGCAAAGGGTTTACATGCATGAATAATGTTAACTGACTGACTGGTATGAACGTAACAGTACAAACATACATACATAGTAACTGAGATCGTGAGTATGTGGTAGCTAAATTTGTACGCTAATACATGGCTGGAACAGTAGTTCTGATAACATGAGCGACTGTGTCTGACAAACCTGAATCTAGTAAAACTCTCTGAGTCCCGTGCTATAATTGAATTTGACTGTATCTAACAGTCCTGGTATACTGATATCTGAAGAACTGTCTGGGTTCTTTTACTGAGACTGATACTGAAACTATGGGAGGTAGTTGTTTAACCGATATGCCCCATGTATACTATTACGGCTAAGCTGGGGTCTAATCTCTGCCCTGACTGGAGGGGTGTCAATACCGCGCTATTGGTAAGGACAGTTGTGAGTGACCCTTATCTGGCAGGTACTCAAAGTGAGAATGGCGGGACCCTAAACTGATAGGTTAAGCCACCTCATTAACCCTAATCTGACAGGTTAAGATGTCTCAACCTACGCTGGCTACTTAGCTCTGAAACACAAGGATGACTGCTAAGAATCACACCCTGAATTGGCATGTGAGTTCTCATCCTTGGATTCACTCGGTGCTAACTTCTACTCTCATCTGAAGGGACTGAACATGATTCAACTGTCTGTACATGGACTGAATAACTGACATCCATTGACTGACGGAGTAGTACTATTATCTGAGAGTTAACTGAGATCATGAGATTTCTGATGTTTCCTGAGTCACATGACTGACTGAGTTCTATAGAGTATAGCTTGACTTAGATTTATCGTGGCACATGACATGGCTCTAGGCACACAACTATATTTTTCGAGTACGAATACCCCCAGTACTCAATAGAAGGAAACTGGCACAAATGACATGACTTGATCACAAGATTAGAGTCCACAATTCACAATATTATAAGTAGGGGATAGTATACTTCATGTATTTATTCACATCTCAACATGGTAGGGAGAGTATGGATACATTTCGTGTATATAATTCATAGTTTCACTATCACACATGCTTCATTCCACAACAAAAACAACACATAAATAGCATGGAAATTCATATGGAAGTGTATAGCTAATATGGACTTGTCATTTAGATATCATGGAATCATGTAATTATGGGTTTCTAGCATACTAGGCATTTTATCAAACACCTTGCATGCATTCTTTAAAGCATAGGTGGATTTCATACTTGCATCACATCAAACCACCTAAAGTTCATATTTTTCAACTAACAACCACATATATTTCATGAAAACATCTTTAGATATCATTTTGAAACTTAAACAACAATCATCAACATGCACATGCTTATATCACCACAAAAAGTTTACAAAATAACATTTAAAAACATGGTTCTTGAGCTCTATGAACGGACCGGATCCATAGATGAACTCTATGCATACCTTAGATTAAGAATTCGTGGATCTACGATTGAATTTGTTTGAAGCTTGAAACCCCAATGGAAACCCTAGACTTGTTCTTGACTGTTCTTGAGTGAATTTTGATAAAATTAATGTAAAGGGATGCTTTAGGGCTTCAATCCTGTGTTTAAAGAGTATATATAGGGTTTTGGGAAGTTACCATATTGCCCTTGAGGAGTTTAAAATGAAAACTAAAAACTACGCAAAATTTATCCCGATTTAGGGCCCCGGCGCAATGCGGAGCTTGGTAAAATGCCAATTATTGTGACCTAGAAGCTTTTCGTGAAGCGGGGCTATCACGGAGGATTTATTGAAATTTACGAGTGTCATTTTGGCCTCCGGTGCAACGCGCCATGCACTGAAATGGCATTCATCTTACAGCAGAAACTTAAAATAGCCATAACTTCTTCACCAGATGTTCGTTTTAGGCGAATTTGGTATCGATGAAAAGATTATTAAATTATCTATCCGTTGATAGGTCATAGGATCAAAAATTCGTAGTATAGTGAGAGATATGCTCGTTTGAAGTTGACAGTACCAATATCTTTCTCAAGAATTCAATCAGTAAGGAATGTTTTGATTTGCACAATAGCTAGGACATATTTGAGACCTTAATTCACATCAAACTTGATCATGAAACTACCAAGGAACCATGATGTACTATGCATGAGCTTGAAACATGGAGCTAATACTAAGTTGGACTTTTTGGGGTATTACAATATCTCTCCCTTGGGAACATTCGTCCTCGAATGAGACTTAACTGAGAGAGAAGAATGAGACAAGCCGAACATGAACTGAACATAAAGGACTGAAACATGATCTCATGACTGACATGCTAAATATACTGAACTCATGCATATCTGACGCATGGATAACTGGTACATGGATGCGTAACTGAGCAATCTGATAAACTGAGCTTCTCAAGATGAGAATGCATATCTGATTCATGACCTTATAATCAAACTGATACATGAATGCATGACTGAGTATGCAATGGTAATAGATACCACGTTTAAACTGGGGACATGAACATGAAACTGAATAAGCTTAAGAAGAACTGTTACCTTGAGCTTGATCTGAATTTGCGGTGAAGAGGTGAGGATACTTGGTACGCATATCTGTTTCTATTTTCCAAGTAATTCCCTCATGAGATTGATTTCGCCAAAGAACCTTAACTAGAGGGACTTCTTTGTTCCTCAATCGAAGAGTCTGATAGTCTAAGATTTCAACTGGAATCTCTTCATAAGAGAGGCTGTTCTGAATGTCAATGCTCTGAATAGGGACTACAACTGCTGGGTCACCTATGCACTTCTTGAGCAAAGAGACATGAAAGATTGGATGAACTGAGGCTAGATCTGAAGGCAATTCTAGCTCATAAGCTACCTTGCCGAAACAACTGAGAATCCTGAAGGGACCGACATATCAGGGACTGAGTTTCTCTTTCCTGCCGAACCTCTTCACTCCCTTCATGAGAGAGATCTTAAGATAGACATAGTTGTTGACCTCGAACTAGAAATCCTTCCTACGAATTTCTGCATAAGACTTCTGTCGGCTCTGAGAAGCCCGAGTCTTTCTCTGATCAACTGAACTTTCTCTAAGGCGTCGAATACTAAGTTAAGACCTATGACTGAGGCCTCACTAACTTCGAATCAACCGATCAGAGATTTACATCTCCTACCATAGAGAGCTTTGAATGGAGCCATCTGAATACTGGAATGATAGCTATTGTTGTATGTAAACTCAATCAAGGCCAAGTGGTCATCCCAACTTCCCTTGAAATCAATTGCACACACCCTTAGCATATCTTCAAGAGTCTGAATGGTCCTTTCTGCTTAACCATCTATCTGAGGATGAAACGTTGTACTGAGATGAACTTGGGTACCAAGACCCTTTTGGAATGCTTTCTTGAAGTAAGAGGTGAACTGGGTACCTCTGTCTAAGATGATAGATGAGGGAACACCATGTAATCTGACCAACTCCCTGATGTAGAGTTTGGCATATTCCTCTGCTGAATAAGAGGTACGAACTGGAAGGAAATGGTTGACTTGGTCATTCTATCTACAATGACCCAAACTGAATCATGCTGATGACGAGTTCTAGGCAAACCTGTCACGAAGTCCATGTTCACTTCTTCCCACTTCCAAGTAGGAATGGTGAACTCCTGCATAGAACCACTAGGCTTTTGATGCTCTATCTTAACCTGCTGACATATAGAGCACTTAGCCACAAACTCTACAACATCACTCTTTATCCCACTCCACCAATAGATCTTCCACAAATCGTGGTACATCTGAATGGCCCCTAGATGAATGGAGTATCGCGCACCATGCGCTTCTGCAAGAATTCGTTGCCTCAAGTCATCTACACTTGGAACGCACAAACGACCCTGACAATGAAGAACACTATCTCCCCCTTTAGGAGAAAACCTGAACTTTCTGATTATGAACTGACTCTTTCAGCTTGGCAAGGCTAGGATCCATGTCTTGATTTTTTTTTCACCTTGGAAACTAGAGATGACTCTGAACTACTATGAACACATACACCACCCTCTGAAGAGTCGACTAAGCGAATGCCTAGTCTGGAAAGCTGATGGATTTCCTAAGCTTTCTTTTTCTTGATATCCTTAATATGAGAAATACTGCCCATGGAGAGTCTACTGAAAGCATCGGCCACAACGTTGACCTTGCCCGGATGATAAAGGACACTCATGTCATAGTCCTTCAAGAGCTCTAACCACCTTCTCTGATGAAGATTGAGATATTTTTGAGAAAAGACATACTAGAGACTCTTATGATCTGTGAAGACTTCTACATGAACTCCGTAAAGATAATGCCTCCAAATCTTCAAGGCAAAAACTACGACTGCTAACTCAAGATCATGAGTAGGATAATTCTTCTTATGGGGCTTTAATTGTCTGGAGGCGTAGGTTATGACCTTACCATGCTGCATGAGGAAACAACCTAAACCCACTCTGGATGTATCACACTATACTATGAACCTATCTGAACCATTTGGAAGAGCTAGAACTGGAGTTGTAGCGAGTCTAATCTTCAATTCCTGAAAACTCATCTCACATGATTCTGAACTCTGAAACTTTTCTGAGTCAATCTGGACATAGAAGATGTAATAGAAGAAAATCCCTCGACAAACCATCTGTAATAGCTAGCCAAACCCAAGAAACTCTTGATATCTGTTGGAGATACGGGTCTGGGCTAGTTTATTACCGCTTCGGTTTTCTGATGATCTATTCTAATGCCCTCATTGGAAATAATATGGGCAAGGAATGCTATTGATCTTAGCCAAAACTCGCACTTACTAAACTTGGAGAATAACTGATGATTTTTGAGGGTCTGAAGAACAATTCTGAGATGGTCTGAATTATCATGCTCAGTGCAAGAATAGACTAGAATATCATCTATAAAGACTATGACGAACATGTCCAAGTACTACTTGAACACACGGTTCATCAAGTCCATGAAAGCTGCAAGGGCATTGGTTAGACCAAAGGATATGACTAAAAATTCAAAGTGACTATACCGAGTACGGAAAGCTGTCTTTGGGATGTCACATTCTCTAACTCTGAGCTGATGATAGCCTGATCTGAGGTCAATCTTAGAGAAATAACTGGCACCCTAAAGTTGGTCGAACAGATCGTCTATTCTGGGAAGTGGATACCTATTCTTGATCGTAACTTTGTTAAGGTGACGATAATCAATACACATCCTGAGAAAACCATCTTTCTTGCGCACAGATAAGACTGGCACATCCCATGGGGATACACTGGGACTGATGAATCCCTTATCTAAGAGATCCTTCAACTGATCTTTCAGTTCCTTAAGTTCTACTGGTGCCATTCTGTATGGCGGGATAGAGATAGGCTGAGTATCTGGGATAGGGTCTATGCCGAAGTCTATTTCTCTTTCGGGAGGAATTCTTGGAAGATCTTCGGGAAAGACATCTGAATATTCATTAACCACTGGGACTGATTTGAGACTGGGAGATTCAAAACTGGAATCTTTAACATGCACGAGATGATACACACACCCCTTAAAAATTATTTTCCTTGCCCGAAGGTAGGAAACAAGCTGACCCCTGGACGCTGAAACACTACCCTTCCACTCTAAGGCGGGCTCATTCAGGAACTAAAACTGAACTATCCTATTTCTATAGTCGACTGTGGCATAGCAGGAATGAAGCCAATCTATGCCGAGAATGACATCAAAGTCCGTCATCTCTAACTTGACTAAATCTGCTGACGTGGATTTCTGAAATATCATA
Organism: Capsicum annuum; assembly: GCF_002878395.1. Taxonomy (NCBI): domain Eukaryota; kingdom Viridiplantae; phylum Streptophyta; class Magnoliopsida; order Solanales; family Solanaceae; genus Capsicum; species Capsicum annuum. The sequence continues at coordinate 49,363,137 of NC_061118.1, forward strand.
ATTGGGCAGTTCTTGTATACCCGCCAGGCTATGATGGTTTTGTCCACTGGGGTAGAGACTGAAAAGGGCTCTGCTAAAATCTCGGGACTGGTTCCAAAATTGCCTGCTATGTATGGAGTAACAAAAGACCAGGATGCACCAGGTCTAGCAAAGCATAAACATGAACATGGAAAATTTGTAACGTACCAGTAACGACATCAGGAGAATTTTCCTGATCCTGTCAGGTCTGAAAAGCATAGATTCCATTTGGGCGTTGCCCACTAGTAGCACTAGAAGTGGCACCCTGCTGGTTCGGATGACCGGACTGAGCTGCGAAACCACTACAAAAAAACCGTGTTTAGCAAGAGACCAATAACGTTGCTAATCAACAGAAATCCATTGCTAAATCCATTTAGAAACGGATCAGCGATAAAATATTATTCGTTGCTATATTGCGCGTTGCTAACCATTTAGCAATGGAAAAATAAAATTCGTTGCTAGATTTGCAACGGAATAAAGACGTCCTATATCCGTTGCTATATTTTAGCTACGAATATATTCGTTGTTATATTTATAAGTGTCTTTACTAATTTCATGTTGTATTTTGTCATTTTGATTATTTCCTGACCAAATATTTCATTGCTAGTCCGTCGCTAAAAATTTTCAATTTTTGTGACAAAAAATATTTTCCTCAATCCATAGCAAATGTTTTAGTTTGGCAATGAGTAATTTTGTCGCTAAATCTGTCGTCATTACTTTTCTTTCAATATCTTTTTATTTGTATTTTGAAAATTAATAGAATATTATAAAATTCTTATAATACCCAATATTCATATAAAAAAAAGCCACATATATATAGATAGCAAAATCTTCTTATAATATCCAACATGCATATAAAAGAACCCATATATATAGATAGAAAAGTCTAAACATCCTCAATACCAAACATAGCAACATCTAAACACATAAGTGTGTCCAAAACATCCTCAATACCTACATTCATCAAGTGTAATTTTTTATTGCACAATTTTAAACATTTCAACAAAATAGACCATCAAAAACCAACAAAATAGACCATAAAAAACCAATGCACTGATCGTCAAAAGTATCACAACTGATCAAGATCATTGCAATCATCATTTAAGTAATCAAGATCGTCTAAAGGTGTGAAAACTGATCGTAAAGAAACCAACTTCTGTACCTTTTCAATGACAATAGAAAAAAATTAATTTTTAAGTGTGGGAATCAATCGCTTCACAAACTCATCCAAATTCGAATCTGCAGCTGGTACCGATTCATGTGAAGCTGAAGATGAAGTCTTTCCATAGGAAATACACAGAGTTTGGTCGTAGTAGCCTTTGGCTTTAGATCCAAGACCAAATACTCTTCGCTTCTTTTCTTCTCCAGCAGCTTGGTAATATGATTTAATTTGATCAATAACAGATTCTGATAATGTTTTTTCTCATAATATTACTTCAAATCTTTCCTGTAATAGTGGAAGTCAAATTATAACGAATTGTACTTACTAATGATTAGATACCAAAAAGTACTTTAAACTAAAAAAATAAGAATTAACTAAACTACTACATTAAGATTTAATCTTACATGGATGATTCGAGAATGTTCATCAACGAAAGATTTTCCATCATGACCATGTGTGTGAACATGCAAATGTAACTCATTTGGTGTCGGATCTCGACCCATTTTAGCAGCCTGTAAAAAAAGTGTTTAGCATTGTACTAGAACAAAACTGCTGGAACATTTCATGTAATCCAGAAGTGTTTGTAAAGCCATAATTCAAGTGGAACGTAGTTGGTTTTTAGGTAAATATTATTAGTCGCATGGTCAGAACTATGTTATCCAATTTACATTGTTCTTACTAAGTAATGACTGGAAAGAGATTGTTGAATTTCATTACATCAAAATTATTGAGAACATATGCTAATAATGAACATTTGAAAATTTCCAGTCAAATTCCAGTGTGAAGGTTATATAAGATGAATACCAATCACATAAAACAGACAAGTAATTTCCAGAATCATAAGGTCTTGATTCTACCCAATACATCTCGAAGAACATGTAAATATACGAATCCTCAGTAATATGCCACCCTGCGACATATAAGCACAGTTTACATTTCCGTTTTTCAGGTTACAAGACAACAACGGAACACAACATACCAAATACAACAGAGGAGACAAAAACAGTGAGAAGTGATCAAAATTTGAGATAAACAGTAAACAGAAACGCAATAATAGCATAACGTTGAACTAAGTTTAGACTGTCTCACAACAAATTACAGTTTAATACTTGAAACATATACTTACAAGTCTCTTTCGGTACTCTCCAATTGAGATAGATCCTCCCATGTGAGTTCCAGTAGCGACTTCTTTGCCTCCACGACGTTCTGTGCATTTATTTTAGACTTTTCAACACACTTTGGATCTGCCCAAAGTCGCTGCCAACTTTCCCAGACATCTTCATGTATAAAATCTTGCCTAATCCATTTCTCTTTGATTTTAGCAATAAAATTTCTATACACAGTTGCTGCGTTACTCTGCCAGTGTTTCTTTACTGTAGCATCAGTATTGGAAGAATCCCAATAGAAGTGTTTCTAAAATAAATTTCCAAGATAACACATTAATATTGTATTTATAAAAATGAGTACACTTTACAAAATCAATTATGATGAAGATGTATACCTTGAGTTCCCCAAAATAGCTATGTTTTATGTCACATGAGACACCTTTCCAATTAACTCCATTGTGATCAAGTTCACTTTTGAAAGACTCGTGTATCCTATTAGAGCATGCTTTAGAAGGTTGCAATCTGTATCAATGTGAAGACATTATTTAGAGGTTACTATAAATAAAAACTAATATATAATAATAACAGACAAAAAATGGACTAACCCTGCAGAAGTTATAGTAACAAGGGTCCGCACATGGCTCCGACTGAAATTACTTTCTCCATTTGTGTTGTTACGAGATATATCCTCACCTACTTGGTTGGTTTGTGAAGACGTACCTACAGTTGTTGGGTTGGTCTTATTTGGAGTAGTAGGAGACGTACTACCATGATTAGAAGTTGGAGCACCTACGCCACCAGCTGTTTGTGGCACAACTGTAGGAGTGGGAATAGTAGGCATGTTTGTAGTACGAACAGGCATATTAGTCCTAGCTGCTGACTTGCTCGCACGCCCTATGCTTCCTCGACCTATACCTCTTCCTCGAGTCATATCTATTAAAAAAATTATATTAGTTAAAGTGGAAAGAAGATGCAAATTTTGCACAAAAAGTCACAACATCATATAATATTCTAATTTTGAAATCCTATCCAATAAAATACCTCAGAGCAACATACCTCAGTGTCATTCTAGAATCCCATGTAACATTGGAATACTCACAACAAGAACCAAGAACAGATCAAGAACCACCAACATAATAAGAACCACTAAAATACTCACAACAAGAACCACCAACAGATCAAAAATCACCAACAGAACCACCAAAATACAACAAAATACTCCCATTGTAATTCTTCTCATAAGAACTCCTCCCAAATGAAGAACCAACAACAGAACAAAAACCACCAACAGAATCACCAAAATACTCACAACAAGAACCACCAACAGATCATGAAATACCAACAGAACCACCAAAATGCTACAGAATACTCCCATTGTAATTTTGTCCACACGAACTCTCAAATGAAGAACCAACAATAGATTATCAACCAGAAAAAAATAAAATATATATATATATGTGTAGACAGAAAGCAGACCAGAAGTTGATTATGTTCAGCCATTTTCAAGGATGAAATTTATTGGGTAAGACGCTAACCTATTTGGTTCCTTAGAGTAGATGTACCTTCTCTTGTTCTGTTGATATGATTTAGAGTAGTCAGAGATGATTCAGGAGTTGTATGGTTTCTACCATTACTAGAAGTTTGAACCGTTGATCTAATTTGAGGAATCAATGGTTGAACTTGATTTGTATTATTTTGACCACGTATGACATCAGCTTGAGAAGTAACAATAGCAGGAGTGGGAACAGTAGGTATGTTTGTAGTAACATCATTATTACTCCTAACTGCAGACTTGCCTCCACGCCCTGTGCTTTTGCGACCTCGACCTCTAGCCATATCTATAAAAAACCTATATTAGTTAAAGTGGAAATAATATGCAAAATTAATAATACCAAGAGAAGCAAACAACAATATATAGATAAGGTGTTAGAAAATGTAAAAACACAGTTGCAGCCTAAAAAAATGAATGAGAAATGAAAGAGTCAAAAATTGAGAAGTAGAGCATAAAACCAGTTGAAGCAACAGGTTTTGTGTAAACAATAAGACAAAGAAAATAATACTAGTTCGACAAAATGGCTGCTCACAAAATAAAAACAACATACAATAGCATATTTTTTATCAAGCACTAATCGCTATCTGTGTCTTCTTCCAAATCTCCCTCTTTATCTTCCTCAATTTCCCCAGTTTCATACTCTTCTTCTGTAGTATCCTATTGGTTGTCATGATGTTCTTGTAATAAACCATCATCAGTGACTTCATCCATTTCAATTAAGCCACCATTTGCATCTTGTAAGTGTATGCTTTTATCTGTGGCAACATTCATGTCTATCTCGTAGACTTGAACTTCTTCAACTTGAAATGGAATATTTAGTTCTGCAACTATCTCAATTTCCTTATCGGGTAATTCAAAAACATTTTGAGGTTTGATCTTCAATACAGATACCCAATCATCCTTGTCCTTTTTCTTGCTAGGATAAGACACATAACACACTTGAGTTGCTTGCATTACCAGAATAAAAGGTTCATATTTTTTATATCGGCGACGATGGTTAATATCAACCAATTTATAATGATTATGATTTTTAATGCTAACATCCATAGTTGGGTCAAACCATTCACATTTGAATAGTACAGTTTGCTTTAAAGGTGTTTTGCGGTATTCCACTTCTATAATCTCTTTTATCTTCCCGTAGAAATCACCAAAAGTTAGATCTGAAATATAAACTCCACTATTCATTGTTGATCTTGCGCTACCATGAAAATCCGTATGAAACTTGTATCCATTAACAAAATACAACGAATGAGATGTAGCGCCTATCAATGGTCCACAAGCAAGACTACATAGGAATTCATTCTCAATATGATTGAGCCGGACCTATTTAGAAGATTATAAAATTTAGTTCAATTTCATAAGTTAATTTAAGTGTATAATTGTATAAAAGATCTTAAAGCCTTACATATTGCTTGAACCATATAGAGAAATTTGCTTCATGGCTCTCATTTATTTGATCTTGAGAGACATTTGGAAATTCTTCTTGCAAACGTTGCACAAACATACTTCATTTAAAGAAAAAAGATTTCAATTTCAAGTCATGATTTATGAATATGCTTATAAAATTAAGTTGATACAACTAACTTTGTTACCTCACATATGGCTCAACCTCTTCACAATTTAGCAAAATGTAAGTTTGGGCAGCGTTGATTTCCTGAAGAGTTAGATTCCTCTTTTTTTATTCTCCCCATAATCTCCGGGATGGGTGAATATTGATAAATTTCCTTCAACTTCTTCCACAATACCACCATCATCATTTCGATCCACATTATGATTGCGTGTCATGACATATGGTTCAAAATAATGAGAAAACAATAGTGTTGACTCTGTCATCAAGCAAGCTTCACATATAGAACCCTTAACACTTGCTTTATTCCCAATCATTCTTTTAAGACTTCCAAGATACCTAAATAGAAAAATGGATAAACCATCATATTTGAAAAGTAAATAACAACATTATTCTCACAAGTTAAACTTGAATTTTTGCATTACCTTTCAAAAGGATACATCCATCGATATTGTACAGGTCCAACAATCTTTGCTTCATATGAAAGGTGTACAGGCAGATGTTCCATTGAGTCAAAGAACCCAGGAGGGAAAATACATCCTAAGTTGCACAAGATTTGTGGAATATCTCCCTGTAATTTCTCCATTTCATCCACTCGAAGAGTAGTCGATGTAAGATCTTTAAAGAATAAGCTCAATTCTATAAGTGCCTGCCATACATTATTTGGAAGTAGTTCACAAAAAAAAATAGGCATCAATCATTCCATGAACACATGACAATCATGACTCTTCATGCCAAATAACCTTTTCACAGATGTGTCTGGGCATCTACCCAAATTTGAAACATACCCGTCTGAAAATTTTAAGCCTTTCACCCAATTAAACAAGATTGTGTTTGCTTCCTTGTCTATTGTATATACAACTTTGGGATATTTTCCAAAAACATCATTTGCCAATTGAGGTCGATCACAGTAATTGACCATATCTAGATGAGCTTGCGAATTGTCTTTGGTTTTCTTATCAATATTGAGGACTGTATTAAATACATTATCAGAGAAATTTTTCTCAATATGAATGACATCGAGGTTATGTCGAATTATGTTAGAACTCTAATAAGGTAAATCCCAAAATATGCTTCACTTTTTCCATCTACAAGAACTACATATTCGTTGATTAACTTCTTTTGCATCTAACTCTGTTACTTTTCTTATTCCCAAATCACAAATTTGATTTAATATGTCTTCTCCAGTTCTGTAGGTTGGTGGTGATCTTTTGATAGTTCAACCTTTAAGAAAATTTTTACGATCTCTCCCAAATGGATGATATTGGTTAAGGAACATTCTGTGACAGTCAAACCATGATGTTTTTCGACCATGCTATAATCTAAAGGATTGTGTTTCCTCCATACAATAAGGACAAGCAAACTTACCTGCAATACTCCATCCTGATAACATAAAATATGCTGAAAAGTCATTGATTGTCCACATCAAAGCTGCCCTTAATTGAAAATTTTATTTTTTTGGAGATATCAAATGCTTCTACACCTGTCTCCCACAACAACATCAATTTCTTTATTAGAGGCTGCAGATAAACATCAATTTTATGTTTGGGATTATTTGGCCCAGGAACAATGACAGTTAAGAACATATAAGCCTCTTTCACGTACATCCCTGGAGGTAAATTGTATTGAGTTACAATTAGTGGCCATGACAAATATTTTCTCCCAGACGGACTGAATGGTTGGAAACCATCAGTACATAACCCCAACCTAATATTTCTTGGTTCATCGGTAAAAAAAGGATGACTCTCATTGAAGTTCTTCCAAGTTTCAGAGTATGATGGATGACGCATTACTCCATCCTCTTTTATATGTTCATGATGCCATGTCATGCCAGCTGTTGTAGTATGGGATGCATATAATCTCTTCAATCTAGGAATCAAAGGAAAATAATACATCCTTTTGTAAATGACCAATTTCCTCTTACAAGATCCAACTCGACGCTTATACCTCTCTTTTCCACAAAATTTACAAGAGGTAATATGTTCATGGTCTTCCTAATACAACATACAACCCGATTCACAACAATCAATCTTTTCAACCGGTAAACCTAAGCTACGTACTAGATTCTTAGTCTGATAATAACTATCAACTAATAGGTTATCTTCCGATAAAAACTCTTTAAACAATTGCATTATTTGGTTAAAACCCCTCTGTGATATATTATTTTCCATCTTAATATTTAACATTCGAGAGATTATTGCAAGTTGAGAGAGGAAAGAACCAGGATACAATTTTGCATCAGCAGAGTGCAACAATTCATAAAATTTTTGGTACTCTAAATTAGGCTCCTCCCCCATTGAAGTTTCATGTTCCTCCTCAATTGAAGGTTCATACAGATGAGATGGTCCAGATTTAATATTGTTGTAACCATGGTTAAAGCTGGGACCAACAGTATCCAAAATCATTTGTTGATATGGATTATCATATCCCAATTCAAGTTGAGCACCATTGATCAAATCATTATCAAAAAAAATCTCACCTATCAGATTTGCTTCCCCTTGATGTTTCCAAACAAAATAGTCCTAAAGAAATCCATCATGAAGAAGGTGATATCTAATCATTTCAACATCCTTGTATTTAATGTTGCAACATTTTTTACATGGACATCTAATGTTGTTACCACTCATGCAATTTTGGTGAGAACATGCAAGGAGAATAAAGTTATTCACACCAGTAATGAATCTAGAGTTTATAGCCTCTCGGCCATCCAACCCATCATACATCCATCCACGCTCTAGATTATTCATATTCCTATTAATGTCGACATAAACAACATAGTTAGAGTTTTATATTTTAATAATGCATATATCCAGGATTACCACTAAAGTGAAGAAATAATTAAATATCTTAACAAACTGGAATATATCTTTCAATTTTTACAAGGAAATAGAATATATCAATCATTTTTCTTCTAAATAAATAAGAAATCACAAATACAACATATCATTCATTGTCCTTCTTAATAAGTGTTAGCGAAAAAGTTTAATTACATACAAAACTAAAACTTCTATCATTACAATCATAAGGCATGAGGCAAAGATCCCGACAACAAGATTAAAACATCAAATTTCAGCAAAGTACATACCTAAAATCTGAACATTAAACAAAACCTAAAAATAAGTTGCAACTTTGTTGGCAAAAATAAATAAGTAAAGTCTACAACTTTAGCACAAAGTTACATCACAAAAGTTAATCGAATTTAAAACAAATCCTCAATCGGTAAGTAAAAGAAAATAGAGACAGTTTCATGAATAATGAAGAACACAAACGACAATAGAGAAACATATGAAAAACTAATCGAAAATCATTGAAAAGGGAAAATGTTATAGTACCAGATATATGCTAGCTCGCTTTGTGGCATTTGCTGGTATCCTTAGTGGATTTCTCTGAAAACCCAAAATATAACATCACAATCAGATTAAGAAAAAATAACAACATATACCAAATGTGATCCCACAAATGGAATCTTTGGAAGGATAAAGGCTAAACAGTCAACACAACAAAACAGAAAATGATTATGACAATTACATAATTTCAAAGGAACATGAAACATACTACATTTTATTGTTTACAGAAAATCAGAACAACAGTAAGCAAAAGTGACTTAAACTGCTCTATGTTTTCTAATTTTTCAACATGCAAAACACTATGTACAACCTTACATAAATCTGTACATAAAAAAGACAAAACTAAACCACACAAATGAAAAATTTGTTGAAGAAATCAGAGATTAATGAACCTGGAACAGAAGATACAAAAAAACATAAATAGAACTTCAAATAAAAAATCAAAAACCCTAACATAATCAGTGTACACAAAACACTGAAAATTAAATCACAACCAGAAATTTTGTTGAAGAAATTTCAGATTCATAGACATGCAATATTGGAATATCAAAAACCCCATAAAAATAATTTTGAGAAAGAAAATACGGTTCCCATTTCAAATTAATAACCATTTATCAAATTTTTTAACACAATAATCGAAGAACCCTAACTGAAATAGCTCAAAAAACCCTAAACATATCATTAACACGTCACTTCTAACATATAAATTAAGAAATTAAAAGAGGAGAAACAACTAAAATTATGAGATATAAAATCTAACCTCTAATTTAGATTAAAAATTAGCCGATTGACACTCTTTCAGACTGATATTGAGCGATTAGGGAGAGAAAATGGCAAGGGGACTATTTTTGGAGAGAGAGGCAGATGATGTTATATTTTGGGAACAAAGTGAAATAAAAGACATAGACCTAATATTAGGTTGGTAGGATGACGGATTTAGCAAGGGATATATAATCCGTTGCTAATCATTAATTAAATATATACCTAATATATTATTAAAAATGGTAAAAGACTTCCAGCGACAGTATTTTTGTTGCTATTTCCCTCTCCACCATGTCAAAAAAAATTCCCCCCATTTTTGTCGCTAATTTTATCACCAAAATAAAGGCACCAATATTTACCGCCAAAAATTAGCAACCAATTTTATATTCCATTGCCATTCTGTCACTAATTAGGCTATTAATTTTAATTTCATTTATTTAGCGACAAAATTTCTATTTCGTTGCAATTCCGTCATTAATTAGCGACAAAAAAACCTTTGTTGCTATAAATCCATTGCTAAATGTAGTTTTTTTTATAGTGAACAAATTTGCTGACCCTGAAGACCTGACTGCGGACACTCTCTAATCCTGTGGCCTGGCTTGCCACAACCAATACAGACATCACTATCAGCTCAGTAAATATCCCTGTGGTTCTTACTACAAGCCTGACAAAGGGGATTTATTTAGGCGCTGCTAACACTACCCTGAGATTTAGAGCTTGGCGCTTTGTCTCTACTGTCGTCTCTGAATTTTGGCACTGGGGCACTAAAGGAGGAAGGAGCTGGAACTACTGACTTGGGATGAAACTGCGAATGGTTTTCTCCCTCTGATTTGGGCTGAGCAAAACTGAAACTGCCTGATTTTGCTCTCTTGTTCTGCCTCTCTCTAGTCCTAAGCTTCTGCTTCTCTATCTGCTGAGCATGGGTCATGAGTCTAGCTAAGGTCATATCACTGTTCAGCATCCTAGATCTACACTCATTCACCATGCTATCGTTCACCCTGACGTGAACTTGCTCATCTTAGCCCTATTGTCTGCAACCACATGAGGGGCATACCTAGCTAGCTGAGTAAATCTTAGAGAATACTCCCTAACCATCATATTTCCATGCCTGAGGTTGATGAACTCAAGAACTTCAGCTTCCCTCAGTTCTTGGTGAAAGAATCTGTCTAAGAAAGCCGTGACAAATTCCTCCCACCCAATGGGACCTGCACTATCTACCCTCTCGAACTTCTATTGTTTGTACCAAGTGTGAGCCACATCTTGTAACTGATATATGACTAACTCAGCACTCTGAACAGAAGTAACACCCATGATGTCAATGACCTTCTGAACTTGGTCAATGAACTCCTGAGGGTCTTTATCAGACTTAGACCCATGGAAAGATGGAGGGTTCATTCGAGTGAAGTCTTGAATCCTAGTTGCTACGGAATTTTCCACTGGATTGGCCAAATAGCTGGTGGCCTTTCATTTTAAGCATCCACAGACTGAACAAGTGTGGTGAATGAGGCTCTAAACTCCGCATGAGAAAAATGTTCGCCCAAAGGATCTTCGGGATGAGGAGCTGGCTGGTTTCTTTTCTTTGGGGCCATATTTGAAACAAGAGAGGAACGGATTAGACTGGGAGTTTAACTTGAGATTATGCTCACTAGCACGACAAGAATACTGAAAGAAGGGAAATTGTTCCTAAAATATCTTATAGCCTCTTGTATATAAATGTGGCCCACAGCACACCCATACAAAAGACTCTACTAGATGCGGCTTTTAGAATTCCTAGGACTTTATTGAACCTTAGGCTCTGATACCATGTTTGTAACGCCTCAATTTTCTGAATCGGAATGCTTCATGGTGCTCATAACCCCAAGGGACCATAAGCTAACCCATGACTGATATCTGTACCTGTACACTGCATAATATATATATAATACGTGGAAAACCTGAACATGTAGGCCATAAGGTTTAACTGAATAGATATAGTAACATCCATGGGGGTAATGAATATCCAAAATAACTGAATATAAAATTGAATACTGAATCTGATAGCTAAATCTGACTAAATATGAAAGCCTCTAAGTACTGTCTTAATAAGGAGTTGAAGGAATATGTCTCTAACTAACTCCGTAACATTGAAATAAAGTAATAAATAAATAAATCAAATCATATTATCCTCAAATGGATGAGGACTCACTTCAACACTGCGATCGGAAAGCTACTGCTGGTCTGGAACTCGTGGCTCTGGACCTATGGTGTAACATGAAAAGAAAACACCATAGCGCAAATTCGTCAGTACAACTGGAGTACTAAGTATACGAGTGAGGTAGGATAATGCCAAGGGTTTACATGCATGAATAATGCTAACTGGCTGACTGATATGAATATAAGAGTACAAACATACATACATAGTAACTGAGATCGTGAGTACGTGGTACTTAAATTTGTACGCTAATACATGACTGGAACTGTAGTTCTAATAACATGCGCGACTATTTCTGACAGTCTTGAATCTGGTAGAACTCTCTGAGTCCTGTGCTATAATTGAATTTGGTATATCTAACAGTCATGGTATACTGATATCTGATAAACTGTTTGGGTTCTTTTACTGAGACTGATACTGAAGTTGTGGGAGGTAGTTGTTTCATCTACATGCCTCATGTGTACTATTACGGCTAAGCTGGGGTCTAATCTCTGCCTTGACTGGAGGGGTGTCAATACCGCGCCACTAGTAAGGACAGTTGTGAGTGACCCTTATCTGGAAGGTACTCAAAGTGAGAATGGTGGGACACTAAACTGACAGGTTAAGCCACCTTATCAACCCTAATCTGACAGGTTAAGATGTCTCAACCTACGCTGGCTACTTAGTTCTGAAACACAAGGATGGCTGCTAAGAATCACACCCTGAACTGGCAGGTGAGTTCCCATCCTTGGATTCACTCGGTGCTAACTTCTACTCCCATCTGAAGGGACTGAACATAATTTAACTGTCTGTACATGGACTGAATAACTAACATCCGTTGACTGACGGAGTGGTACTATTATTTGAGAGTTAACTGAGATCATGAGATTTCTGATGTTTCCTGAGTCACATAACTGACTGAGTTCTATAGAGTATAGCTTGACTAAGATTTATCTTGGAAGATGACATGGCTCTAGGCACACAACTATATTTTTGAGTACGAATACCTCCAGGACTCGATAGAAGAAAACTGGCACACATGACATGACTTGATCATAAGATTAGAGTCCATAATTCACAATATTATAAGTAGGGGATAGTATACTTCATGTATTTATTCACATCTCAACATGGTAGGGAGACCATGGATACATTTCTTGTATATAATTCATATTTCCATTATCACATATGCTTCATGCCACAACAACAACAACAACAACAACAACACATAAATAACATGGAAATTCATATGGAAGTGTATAACTACTATGGACTTGTCATTTAGATATTATGGAATCATGTAATTATGGGTTTCTAGCATCCTAGACATTTTATCAAACACCTTGTATGCATTCTTTAAAGCATAGGTGGATTTCATACTTGCATCACATCAAACCACCTAAAGTTATGTTTTTCAACTAACAACCACATATATTTCATGAAAACATCTTTAGATATCATTTTGAAACTTAAACAACAATCATCAACATGTACATGCTTATATCACCACAAAAAGTTTACAAAATAACATTTAAAAACATGGTTCTTGAGCTCTATGAATGGATTGGATCCATAGATGAGCACTACTCATACCTTAGATTAAGAATTCATGGAATCTACGATTGAATTTGCTTGAAGCTTGAAACCCCAATGGAAACCCTAGACTTGTTCTTGACTGTTCTTGAGTGAATTTTGATAAAATTAATGTAAAGGGATTCTTTGGGGCTTCAATCCTGTGTTTAAAAAGTATATATAGGGTTTTGGGAAGTTACCATATTGACCTTGAGGAGTTTAAAATGAAAATTGAAAACTATGTAAAATTTATCCCGATTTAGGACCCCGGCGCAATGCGGAGCTTGGTAAAATGCCAATTATTGTGACCTGGAAGCTTGGCGTGAAGCGGGGCTATCGCGTAGGATTTATTGAAATTTACGAGTGTCATTTTGGCCTCTGGCGCGATGCACCATACACTGAAATGGTATTCATCTTACAGCAGAAACTTAAAATAGCCATAACTTCTCACCGGATGTCTGTTTTAGGCGAATTTGGTATCGAAAAAAAGATTATTAAATTATCTATCCGTTGATAGGTCATAGGATCAAAAATTCATATTAAATGAGAGATATACTCGTTTGAAGTTGACGATATCAATATCCTTCTCAAGAATTCAATCGATAAGGAATATTTCGATTCGCACAATAGCTAGGACATATTTGAGACCTTAATTCACATCAAACTTGATCATGAAACTACCAAGGAACCATGATGTACTATGCATGAGCTTGAAACATGGAGCTAATATTGAGTTGGATTTTTCGGGGTATTACAAATACACTCACCTGACGTGGCAAAAATGACCAATTAAAAGGTGACATGTGGCATTAAATCCAAAAGTAATTAAAGAATATTCTATAACTAATTAAATTATACTTAAAAAAGAATTATAACTTTTTTTTTTTAAAAAAAACATCCTTGCCCGCCCCTGCCCTGCCCTCCCTTTTCCTGCCCCTCCCCCCCCCCCCCTTGTCTTCTTCATCTTTGCCTTTTTTTTTAAGTTGCCATTAGCCTTAAAAAATGAAAAACGGAAAGTATATATAAATTGTGGAAGAGTTGTGAATTAATTTATATAATAAATTAATCGAGGTTGAGGGCCAAGTTATGAATTAATCGAAGAAAAATGAGAGTTGCCATTAGCTTAAAAGAAATAGCTGTAGCCGGAATCCACCATGGGAACTCTTCAAGCTTCCACCCGTTTGATTGAGCAGACCAAACGGGTAGAATGATTTCAATTTGTATAATTTTCAACTTTTTATTTTGTATAATTTCCTTTTCAAATTGTATGAATTCAACTTTTTAATTTGTATAATTCTGCCCGTGAGCTTTATGTGATTTCAATTTGTATAATTTCCTTTTCAATTTGTGTGATTTCAATTTTCAACTTTTCAAAAGGGAATTAACTTAAAGTTGAAAATTGGTTAACTAAGAAATTGATTTTTGAAAACGAAATTAAAGTTCAATTAAGAAATTTGAAGATGCTCTGGCTTCCACTATTTTTTTAATTGAAAATTATTATTTGTATTAACAACATTGTTATGAATTTTAAAATAAAAAAAATAGAGATGAAGAAGATGATGAAGAAGATGGCTGTGGGCTGAGGGGGGGGGGGGGAGAGGGGCGAAGGAGGGGCTGCTTTTTCTTTTTTTATTTTTTTTAATTAAAATATATTATTATTAGAAATGTATTAAATAAGTTGAAATGTGATTTTTTTTAACCAAAAAAAAAATTGAGGCTCTACTCACGCGTCCAAGGAGAGTGTGTCACACTCTCTTTGCCAAATCAACATTTTGTGCCTGATAGGTACTACTTTTAGCACTTGAGAGGCCTGATAGGTACAAACCTTAGTTAAGGGGTCTAAGTGAATTTTTGAGACAAGTTTGAGAGTTTGTCGATGACTTAAGCCAAATAAGAATAATGCAGAATATGTCACAAATAAGCACAAACTAAAATGAATAGAGTGATGCCATTTAAATAAATAATTATACCTTTCAATTCTCCATTACTATATATAATAATTATATATTAATATAATAACTTATACATAATAAATTATTATGGTTATTAACAAATTTAATGAAACTTAATAAATAAGATAAATTAAACTTTGTTTGGATGAATTGTGCAATTGATTCAATTAATAGCATTGATAGTAAATTAATTAAATATGGCTATCTTTAATATTCTATAAAGTTTTATAGTGAATTTTTCATCCTTATAAAATTAAGAAAAATGCCAAAAAATCACAAAAAAGAAAAATATGATTCTAGGCCTTAGAGAGCGCCACATCAGCAAATGTATAATCCTAGCAAATGTATAATCCTACTTTATATATATATATATATATATATATATATATATATATATATATATATATATATATATACTAGCCGCGCTTCGCGTGGTCATAAAATTATTTATGCTTCATGCAGTCATGAAAGATTTCATTAAATTTATGAATTAATTTTTTTAACATCTAATTAAATTTGAAAGTTCAAAATATTTAAAATCTTTTTTAGATATAAATCTTGAATGTTCAAATTCCTTCAACAATAACAGAAATTCAATAAATATAGTTGAATGTCATAATTGAGATTGAAATTTGAAAGTAATTTCAATTAAATAACAATGTTGATTTCAATGAAAACCAACCGAATGTTTTTGAACTATTTATTCAAGTGAGCAAGTCTGTAAAATGACTACTTAATTGCCATGATTGTTCATTTTCTTTATATACTTCAAATCTTTAATAGTAATTCTTAATAGCCTTCAAAACTCTTTCTTTTATTTTTTTATTACAATAATAATCGACATAAGTGGAAGATAAGGAATAGTAATTAAGAGAATTTAAGTTAAAAAGTTTCAAAAGCATAAATGCACCTGACATTCATTTTAGGGAAGCCTAAATGAAATTATTCGTAATGGTTATAATTGTAACCTAAGTGTTTATTAGCTGAATTATTACAAGTCACGAAAATACTATATATACTTTTTGCTTAATTAAATGTTAAGCGGTCGTATTTTTTAATTCAAATAGTTAGGATATTATTATTATTTAATAAAATAAAGAAAAACATCCAAAAAGAAAGAAAAAGATCTTTTAAGTGATAAAGAGATACTACATGACCTTATTTTAGATGTTTATAAGTATTTAACTTTGATTTGTTAATACTTTCATAACTTTCATCTTCTTTAAAATCTAAATCTAAAAACTGTTTTAAAAAGATATCAGAAAAAAATAAAAAAATATAAAATTAAACTCTTTTGTCACAAATTTATAGACCAATTGATAGGAAACTTTCCTTCCTCTTTCTGTACCTGAACTACATGATGATAGAAAATTATTCTTAAGATGATTATTATTATGATCATACAAAAATATTATTAAATGGATCAATAGAGAGAAGGGGAAAAGATGAGGTATAATTAAGAGGATTAACAAAGTAGTTCTTGAAATTTATAATGAAGCATAAAATAAATAAAATAAAATTTGAGAAGTCGAAATTTTCTTTTAAAAAAATAAAATTTAAAAGCATAAAAAAAGCCACAAAATATAAATTTTTGATCAAAGAACTATATACATCATCTTCCAATAAACCACATTTATATATAAATAAAGATTGCATATTTAAAGATAAACGCTTATATAATAATATATCAATTAAATTTTATGTTAGAAACAAAATTATTAATATAAACAAAGTGTAAAACTTTATAATAATTTTTTTTGTTGAATAGAACATCTTTTATTTGGTGAAATAGTTATTCGACAAATTTACAATAAGCACGAATTTGTGTATCTCTATTATTAATAAACCATTAAAAAATTTCTATTTTTCTAAACTAATTTGGCCATCTCTCTAGATGCATTATACATTCTTCTTCGTCTTGACGATAAATTTACACAAAATCAGTTTGATCATTCTTTCTTTGATGAATTTTGTACCGCCATCAAACTTCCTTCTTCATCCTTGGTGAACTTGTGTTTGGTTCTTATTACACAAGAAGAAACTTTGATAATATATCTATAATCTTCATCATAGTAGCCATATTGTGAATCACATGTTCAATGCCCTCTCTTTTGGTTATTGAACACATGATTGATGAAAACAATGAAAAAAAAAGTCTGAAAAGGAGAAAAAATATATACTAATAAAAAAGGAGGAGAAATGAAAATGAGCATCCAAAAACTTTATAGATTATTGTTATTTGTAGATTAATCAAGTAGTTGAGAAGATATTTTATTAAATAGAGAATACAAATAGTTGGAGGTTTTCTTATAACTCATGAGATATAATTTAACGTAGTAAATATGATATAGTTTAATTGATAAACAAATTAATTAATAAAAAGAAAGATGGAAAAAATTCAAAAAAAGAGAAAAAAGATAAATAGTATTGGAGGCCATAGAGAGGTGCCACATCATCCTCTCTATGTTTCTCCTTTATATATATATATATATATATATATTGATTTATGGCCAAATGCTACCTAAGTAACATTGTAAATATGCATTGAATAGTTTTAATTATTTAAATTTATCAAAAATTGACACTTTTAATTTTCACCAAATATTTACTAATTAATATTTGACAGAAACAACAGGGGGAAAATACTTAACCATAAACACCAAGAAAATTTAATTAAATCTTAAAATATGTAACACAAAAACTGCACCATAATCACACAAAAAAATATTAAAGAAATGTCAGAAATTTACACATCAAGAAATTGCACCGAACTCTACAAATAAATAAAAGTTTACTACAACTATAGAATTTGTACCTCTGAAAGTGAATACTTGCTAATTTTCTTTTTTCCTAGTTTACATCAAATCTACAAATAAAAGTCAGTAAATTTGTGACGTGGACTAAAAATTTTACGTTTGATAAATCTAAAAGATCAAAACTGATCAGTGTGTACTTAAGAGATAGCTTTACACCTACCATCAAACATAAGGCATCATTTTTGTCATTTTCTCTCTTTCTCTTGTCTCTTCTTCTCAATGTTATTGTGTGGACTATGTCATTAGAGTAAATAACTTCATGTCTTCAATAAGTTAAAGTTGTGTCATGTCGTGTTTAATAACCTTTCTGTAATATTTCTTCGATCTATCATTACCTTTTCTAAAGTCATACATAGCCAATGGTGACGTCCAAGCTACACCTCCACGCTAAAGATGATACGGTCGCTGCCAAATATAGTAACCCAACAAAGGTTGGGGTCGAATTCCAAGAAAATATGTGGAATTGTGTCTCTCGACTATTGTAATCAATGGGTGGAACTGAAAAAGTAAATGGAGGGTTTTGAGTAGCACTATCGACAAGTAACGAGTATCAACTTTCAGTTGTAATCAGTTATAGGTGAACACTAGGATTGTGTTTCCCCTGACTTCTCAACTCCATAGGCTTATCGTGCTTTGTTGAACCAACCCGATACCTTGCATGCAGAATCGATAAGTTATGTACCTTCTACAGTCTTTTGGACGAGCATAAGGATTTCATACTTTACCTTTTGAGTCTCTGGATGTCGCCTTACTAACCCTTATCTTGATCCCAGTTAACTATTACCTTTTGACTCTCTAGTTATTAGATGAAATCTAACCATCTTACTTAGATAAAATCCAAGAACCTGGATTGATAGTTAAACTCCAAATTACTGTTGTCATTATCTTTTCCTAGTCACCACTCCTCTTTTGGAGTAAGTAGCAATAATCTAGGCAGAATCCTAACATGTGCACCCGTAAAGAAAGCTACTCAAGTGAAGATAATATAATTCATGCATGGGTATCGGTTCGGAACAACAATTGCATTTCCCCAACTTTGTCAATCTGCCAGGGTTTCCACAATCCTAACTAAGAGTTTATAGTTTCTCATGCTTGTGAAGTAACCAATAACATTCATGATTGAAAGCATAAGATGAAATCACAATAATCACAAGTAAAAACCCAAAACTGTAACTAAAATAATTAATCGAAATCAATACAAGATAATATCAAGACTAAAATCGAATCTTGAAATCAAAATATGTTTGTAAGCATCAAGAGTGTGTAACTTCTACTAAAGAACACATAAGGGGTATTTATAGTACATAAGGAAATCCTAAAACTAAAGTCCAAACGAAATAGGAGAAAAAAGGGTCAGTGACTACTTGTGATCGCTATATGCGCCGTATAGGGTGGGTGCATGTGGTACATGCGACCTGCAGGGTAGGCTTATGCAGCGACAACATGTTCTCGAACCAAAATTTCCTGTAGGTTTAGCTCTCGAGATTTTGGACTTTTGACACATGCTTTGCCCATATGCGGTCCACATGTGCTACATGCGGTCTGCATGTTGATTTGGCATATGCCGGAAGTTATTTTTTCAGCTCTTCTTCAATTTTCGCACATGCTTTGATCACAAACAATTTGGAAAGTATCCCGAACATCCATAATTGCTCCCATAAGTAGTCAATATCACCTTTTTCATATTTTTTACGAACTTAGCATCCAAAACATAATTTTCTACAGAACATACACAAAACGCATCATATCTAACAAAATAACCTTAGGAACTTGCATATTTTTCTCATTTTAAGCATCGAAAGTGCTATATTTCTACAGCACATCAACACCCTTAACTAAAAACGTTTGTATGTCCTCAAGCAACAAAAAACAACAACAACACAACGACGCTTAACTAGGAGAATCTAAGCTATTCAAAGCAGTCAATCAACACTTTAAGAAAAACACAACACCCCCTCCAATCTTACTTTTTAAAACCAACTATGTATGAACATGAAGCACAAGAATGTGACACAATGAGATCAAGGTATGACATTACATTAACAATAGACAACCACACATATATATAAGCTGCACTACCCAAAACAAGCAAATAGCTAGCAATATGACTCAAGTGGCCTAAGAACAAAGAAGTCCCAACTCACTCGTATGAAATAACACATATCAATGCAGGGACAGTCAAGAGACACTCACACTCGGAAGAGAAGTTCCAGTCAATATGCATCAAATGTCATAGGCTTGTCCTTGTTTTCTTTACATTAGTTTTCAGATAGTCAGGTTAGGATCATTATAGGAATTTCTTGGCTTGTAATGTAGGCTTAGGGGCTGGTATGTTACATATGGACATATCAAGTGACTAAGTCTAACTTTGGGGTCTCACTTACTAACCAGTTTTCTTGTTTTATTCCACCCTTATTTCTCCCATTTTTTATTCTTTATTGCATATTCAAGTTGGGTGTGGTCTTTTATTCCTTCTTTTTCACAATTTTTTTCTTTTTCTTTTACTACCACACCTAACCCTACTAACTTTCTTTTCTTATTTTATCCCTCTACATACCCACTTTACATTACACATCCCTATGATAGCCTTCCTCAACTTAGGCATTTTGCCTGAGTTAAGGTGTACAATGTCCAAGGAGGACTAGGGTCAAAAAAGGTTTATTGTAATATAAATGGAAAGGTGAATAGGTGAAACAAGAAAATAGGTTATAAGGCTCAAAACAGAGATCAAGGGATACTATTTCACAAGGGAAGGTCAATTAGGCTAAAAGTGGACTAAAATAAAAAACTGTTTATGATCCTTTCCTAACTGACTATCCTTCAACCTAAGAAAGACTAATCGGAAAAGTTTTGAATTCAACACACAAAGGGAACTAAGTAGTATCTCTCACACACATGACACAGAGTCAATTTCATAAACTACTACTTATCTGGTTCATGCAATTTTTATCAAGTGATTATCATGTACCTAATCCTAATGCCATAACAAGATCCACATTTTTCACACATATATACATTCACATAGTTCTAAATGACAAATTTTGGAGGGGTACCATTTTTCTCAAAAATTGATAAAAACATGACTACTGCCCTAAATACTTAAAAATCTCTTTATTACACAAAAACATAACATAATATGAAACAAAACATAATAAGACATAAATTATCCTAGACATGTCGATTCTACAATCATACCGCAGTTGACAGGAAAAGAATCACAACAACAAAAACCTGCGACAGCTATGGTATACCCTACCCCAATTAAAAAACTGTGCACTGTCCTTAATACGCTAAAATAATACTCCCTCCGTCCCAAATTATGTGTCATCATTTTCTTTTTAATCCTTACCAAAATAAGTGTTGCCTTTCCTTATTTGAAAACTTTTTAAAGGTACAATTACCCTTTTACTCTTATTGGTCCCACTTAATTAAAAAAATATATTGGCACATTTTTTGATAAAGGATAATTTGGTAAACTTTACCAAGTCTTCCCTTATTTTTTAAACTCCGTGCTCGATTAAATGACGACACATAAAATGGGATGGAGGGAGTATAAAATAAAGGAAAGTGAGAACATACCTGGGACGCACTAGGCGTCCGTGTCATGAGCATCCCCAGATGGGGGTAAATCAGTTGGTGGAGGCGGTGGTGGTGCACTACTAGATGGTGCACCCACTGCTATCTCTTTACACCTCTGCCTATCAACAACTTCAGTCTCGATTGAATCATGTCTGGCCCTTTTAACTGCCTGGTTATATGGAAAATCAAGATCCTACAGGTCTCTTATGTGACCTCACTTGTCCCCGACTATCGGGACCTCCTCATCATCTTCCGCGAAGAAATCAAACTATCTGGGTATACAC
This sequence comes from Capsicum annuum, assembly GCF_002878395.1. Lineage (NCBI taxonomy): Eukaryota > Viridiplantae > Streptophyta > Magnoliopsida > Solanales > Solanaceae > Capsicum > Capsicum annuum. Next base: position 49,385,024 of record NC_061118.1, read on the forward strand.
ACAGATGATATCTAGACCACTGAGGGTATAACAGAGGGAGTTGCTGATATATGGCTTTCTATGAGAGAGTGTACCTCTTCTCGTAATATCTCCAAATCTTTCCTCATTTAGGCTAGATCTGGCGCCTCTATCTCTGTAAATTAGGTTGTAACCCATCTCTCAAACTCATTAAAAAATTTCTAGGAGTCAGCACATATTCGGATAATGCAGCTCTATGTGAGGCCTCCCATCTGGCCTCTGCTTGCTCTAATCTAGTCCGAACCCTAGACCTCATCTGCCCGTATAAGGTAGTCATCTAAGGCTCAACAACCCTCAATCAAGCATCTGTGGCCCCCTGACTATCCACTAAGCTCTGCAAGAACTCTTAAGATATAGTAATTATACCTATAGTAGAAGTTGTAGTAGATGGGCAAGTAGGCTCTGAAGATACGCCAACTGACTTTGAGGTTGAAGCCGGGGCTGATGAAAAAGTGTCTGGTGTCCCCTCGCCCTGAGTACACATATCTGGGCCCTCTCTATTCTTTTATCTCCATAGCAACACTAACATCCATATTGCCTACATATGCATCACCAGGCTTTGTGGAAACTGATGGGCCTGGATGTGCCAGATCATTCATACTCTTCTTCTATGCCATAGCTGTCATAAGCACCCTCTAATCCACTCCTAGTATTTTAGGTATATCGGCCTCGTCATATTATCTCTGAATTATGTAAGGGAATAACAGATTAGTCGTCTCCCTAAATACTTTATCATAGATCTTATGTTGGAGGATGACTGCAAAATCAATAGCATATCCAACCATCATACTAGCAACCAGGGTTGCTCCCTCCCAAGTTAACGTATTATTTAAGGCTTTGAAGAATAGTCGATATCGAATGAGCATCCACCAGAACTCGATCTCAGATTTCAATGGGCCCTTCTTGATCACACCATGACCCTTGATCCATGGGGTCGCCTCGCCCAAAGGTAAAATATAGTTGGCACTACACTAACTATCTCAATCTTCTCTCATCTATGCTCAACCTCTCACATAATATGTCAATCTCGTATGACTTTCAATTTTTAGTCGCACACTACTGTAGATGTCGGAGTGTATAATCTGGACCAAAAATGACCCGGTAGATAGTCTCTACTGAAAGATCAACTCTGACCCCTCTCACAAGTGTATGATCAAGCTGTAGCTACTCTATGTGCCTCATCGAGCCTGACAATTTGTACATGATAAAGACTGTAGTATCACGGTACGATGCATAAAACTCACGTACCATAGTCGAACTGTATGTACTAAGTGGTCTAATCATCCACTCTAACTGATAGCGATTAAAGGCAGCCTACCACTGTGGTACTCTCATAAGCCCCAATAGATCAATCTGACACTCCTCATAAATAAGCCTCTTAGGCCTACCAGTATCGGAGATACGATTGTCTATATCATAAACTATGTGCAGATACTCTACACACCATTTTGGATGGGTAGTTGGGCATGTGTGGATGTGAGACTCTACCCCTGTTGTACTGATGCCTCATGGGTAGCTTGCTCTATACTATTTTCAAACTAGGATACATCTGATTATTATACATGTATGGTAGTACCCTCCTCAGACTAGGGTGCCGCTGATGACTCCTTCTGCTCAGCATCCTTGGATGAATCCTGAGACCCCTCCTCAGACTGGAGGTCCTGAGCTGCAACCTGTGGAGTAATCTTAGAATCTTTCTTATCCTCATCATCAGCATGATCACTCAGTGGAGGAGAGTGTGAAGGTGATTGCTGAGCTGACTTCATTCTTGGTCGGGCTGCGACTGCTTGAGCAGCCTGTCGTATTAGTCTTCTATTAACTCTGCATATCACCCTACCCACTGCACCTCTACTCTGCTGAATTGGATACTCCTCCACTGAACTACTAGGCTTGGGGAACTCATCCCATATCCTCGAGGTATTAGCCTTCTTCTTCTCATCAACTCTTGGTGCTATATGTACCTAAAAAAATAGTCATTAGTTTTCAACAAAAATAAGGGATTGCAAAAGTTGAAGAAAAACTCAAAATTCAAAAAAAACAAAATTTTCCTCAATTTTCACATCCATATAACCTATTTGAAATCCCAACAAGTCCAATGTGCACACACCTATTAAAAGTCATGATTTTTAAGGCAAACTAAATATGCTCAACTTATGGTATTACTCTATTCGTTCAAGTTCAACTTCTGATTAGGGCCTAACCTTAGAGTTTAATTCAAAACTAGGCCCTTCATTAAGATTTTAGGCAACTTCAAGGCTCCTACATACAAGCATGATTGATTCTATATATTTTGTATGAGAATACACATATCAACTTATTTATTCAATAAATAAATCAATAAATAACCATTAGGAGTTGAGAAAGTTACCTTTTTTTTTATGAAAATCCAGAAGTGAACAATGAAAAAATCATGCAAAACCAAAGTTGAAACTTGTTTTTAGTGTGTTGGGACAAGTTAGTATCTCAAACAAATTTCAATTTAGCGTTTACTTGAGTGTGGGGTTAGTTTATTTTTTAAGAGAAAAGTTTGAATTCAAAGAGAAAAGTGAAGTTTTGAGGATTTGAATGACAAATGACTTAGAATGAGGTTAAGCATGTTTAGTTATAGTTGGGGGGATGTTTTAGGTCTTAAATATGTGTTGGTGGGCCCAAAATTTTAACTAAAATTTGGGCCCACTCATGACCTAGCTGCGGCAGCTATATGCACCTGCTACATGTGACCAGGTAGGGGCGCATGTGCCACATACGGCCAGCATGTGCAGGGCTAAAAATTTTGGCCCGCTTGTCTGCATTCTGGAATTGTTATTTTTACATTTTTCTAGCTACTCATGGTCCCGAAACTTAAATTTATGGTCCAAAAAGTATGATCATGTACCAAAGTCAATAACTTACCATTCTCATTCTAAAAAAATCATCTTTTCAAATATTTCTCAACTTACCTGGCCCGTGTGGGACTTGTGACCATGATGGGTTGGTCACACAATCCCCTTTCCTGGAAATTAATAAATGTAGCAATTTTACCATGTTTCGAGCAAGTTAATAAGCTAAGTACCTATGAAAGAAAAACAACAAAAAGTAATCACTAAAATAGTGGGTTGCCTCCCACCCAGCGCTTGATTTAACGTCGCTACACGACGTGGCTATGTTTGTTACTCAGACTTTGCCAATAAGCCCATGGGTTGCCTTGCATGTAGTGCTTGATTTAATATTGCGGCATGGCACGGTTATCTTGATTCCTCAGAATTCATCAAGATACCTATGAGAGTACCCTCCAGGGTCATCAATATAATCGATCACCAATACCACCCCCATATTGATAGGCTGCTTCATTAATTTTTGGATGTTGAATATGGCTTCCTCACCGTTGATTCTAAATTTTAGCTCTCTTTTTTCCATGTCAACCATTGCTCTACCTTTGGTCATAAACGGTTTACCCAATATGATGGGCATCTCGGTGTCAACCCGCTAGTACAAAATAAAAATATTAGTTGGGAAGATAAAGTTATCAACTCTAACAATCACATAAAATAAAATGCGAACAGGTTTCTTCATCGTGCGGTCAACCATCAATATCTGCATTGAAGTAGGTTTCGGAGGTTCTAACTCAGTTGCTTGAATATGGAAAATGACATCAAATTTATGTTGGCTCCGAAGTCACATAAGGCTCTAGGAAATCGGGATGACCCAATAGTATATGGTATAGTGAATGCTCCGGGGTCACCCTTTTTCTGAGCTAAAGAACTGGCAGTAAATGCACTATAGTGGTGCAAGCCATCAATATCCTCGATCGTAGATCCTTTATTCTTTGTGGCTAATTGCTTAAAAAACCTAGCATATCCCGGCATCTGCTCCAATGCCTCAAGAAGAGGAATATTCAAGTTCAACTCTTTTAGCATGTCAATAAATTGCTTGAATTTTCCTTCCTCTCTTTTCTGCTTCAGTCACTGAGGAAAAGGTAGGGTTGGTCTTGGAATCTGTCTTAGTTCCTGCTCACCAACCTAAACCTTACCCCTTTCCTTAGCAACTGCATCATCAACACCTGTTACCTTTTCTGACTTCACAACAGGTATCTCATCAATAGCAGCTTCCACAATAGGTAGTAGGGGATCTATAGTAGTAATATAACTCCTCATGGTAATGTCAAGAACATGACCGTCATTTTCTGGATTCTGCATAATGTTGCTCGAAAGGGTACCTAGTTGCTTCTGGTTCAGAGTTGCTGACATCTGCCCGAACTGGTGCTCCAACTAATTGATAGCAGTAGCATGAGATTCGACCTTTTGGGTCAACCCTGAAATGTCGGCCTTAATCTCCTTAAGGTCGATCTTCTAATTTTCTTGACCCTTCACTAGCTTAGTTATTATCTCTTCCATTCTAGATTCTGCATCTCTTCTGGCAGGTGGAATGTACCTATCCACCTTCTCTTTGTAGCCATCCTTCTTCCTTTAGTCACCATCTAGCTCTCTACTATGGTCTCTGTAGTTGTCATAGTAGTTCCAACCTTGGTTCCCTTGCCCTTGGGCTTGGAAACCCGCCAACTGACAATCCATATAATTTGATTCCTCTTCTAATTCTGACTCGTAACATTTGGAAGTTGAACCCTCTACTACTACTGTGTTCACTTTCTCAGAAGTTGCTGCTATAAGCTGCTTTGCTAGTACTCCTAGATCAGTTCTTAATAATGCAAATTCTTGTGCTATTGAATCATTAACTACTTTCTGGTCGCAGAAGGCACCAGTAGCATATGCTCTACATTCCCTCTTAGCCTCCCGAGTTTTTCATCCTCAGTTAGTGAGTGAGATTTAATCTAGCATCTTCGAAGCTTCCTTCCAGTATAGTCTCATAATAGCTCCTCCAGAGATAGTGTCTGCCATGGTTCTGGAACTGATGGTCAAAGCTTGGTAAAACATCTCCAATAAGCTTATCCCCAACATTCGATGGTTGGGCACCAAATTCAACTCCTTCTTGAACTTGAACCATGCCTCGTAAATGGATTATGATTACAGCTGCCTGAAATTATAGATCTTATTCTTAAGATGCAATATCCTGGATGGATGAAAGAACCGATTTAAGAATTGCCTGCATAACTCATTCCATGTAGTGATAGAGCCTCTTAGCAGTTCCCCGAGATGTTTTTTCTATGAGTGAGAAGGGGAAAAACCTCAGCTAAACGCTTCCTAATTCACCCATGGATTTGTACACGAACTATAGATCCCGATGAAATTGGCAAGGTGTAATTTTGCATCATCTATAGACAGACTTGCAAACACTCCCTTCAGATTTAAGAGCTTGATCATTGTGCTCGTTATGTCAAACTTAATGCCAGAGGGTAAAACAAGAAGAATAATGGCTTCAATCTCTATTGGATCAACGTATCCTAGATCTTCTTCATCATCTATATATGACTGCACATACTGATATGATGGGATCACTTGAACATGGGCACCTCTAACTCTATTCTAATTTCCACCGAGTGCTACTCGGTGGTCTACCTCTTATCTCTGCTCATCTAGCTCTGCCTCTCGAGCTACCCACTAAGCTTCTTTGGTTTCCCTCCTCTCATTTTTAGCTTAATCTAAAATCTCACCAGTCTATTGATCAACTATATCCTATACTCTTTTGAGAGGAGGGGGAGGTACAACATCACTAATCCCTTCAAAATTATCATCTATTTTTTGTTCCACCATCCTACTAGGTGTTTATAGGATTCTCTCTGGATTCAAATTTAATAGGAGTAAGGGATTGCCTCTAATTTGTGTGCTAGGCATACACCGACGTATACCCAATTAAGAACAAAAATAAAAAGAAAAACCTGTAAATTACAACAACTTTAATTCACAAATCAATACCGTATTCCCCGACAACGGCTTGGTTACATCTAAGATACACCTCCACTTTGATGATGATGCCATCGCTGCCAAATATAGTAATCCAACAAAGGTTGGGGTCGAATCCCAAGGAAAAATGTGGAATCGTGGCTCTCGATTAATGTAATCAATGGGCGGAACTGGGAAAGTAAATGGGGGTTTTGAGTAGCAATATCGAATAAGTAACGAGTATTAATTTTCGATTGTAATTAGTCATAGGTGAACACTAGGATTGTGTTATTGAACTAACCTGATACCTTGCACGCAGAATCGATAAGTTATGTACCTTTTACAGTCTTTTGGATGAGCACAAGGATTTTATCCTTTACTTTTTGAGTCTCTGGATGTCGCCTTACTAACCCTTATCTTAACCCCAGTAAACTATTACCTTTTGAGTCTCTAGTTATTAGATCAAGTCTAACCATCTTACTTAGATAAAACCTTGGAGTGTGTATCGATAGTTAAACTCCAAATTACTATTGTCATTATCTTTTTCTAGTCACCGTCCTATTTTGTAGTAAGTAGAAATAATTTAGGCGGGATCCTAACATGTGTACCCATTAAGAAAGCTACTAAAGTGAAGATAATACAATGCATGGATGGATATCAGTTCAGAACGATAATAACACTTTTCTTACTTCGACAATTCGCCTAAGGTTTCCACAACCCTAGCTAAGGGTTTTTAGCTGCTCATGCTTGTGAAGTAATCAACAACATTCATGATTGAAAGCATAAGATGAAATCACAATAGTCACAGGTAAAAATTCAAAATCGTAACTGAAATAATCAACTGAAATCAATAGAAGAGAATTCCAAAGACTAAAATTGAATCATGGAATCAAAATATATTTGTATTTATCAAGAGTGTGTAACTTATACTAAAAACATATAAGGGGTATTTATAGTATATGAGAAAATCCTAAAACCAAAGCTCGAGTGAAATAGGAGAAAAAAGGGTCGGTGGCTACTTGTGGTCGCTACATACGCCCTGTAGGGTTGGCATATGTGGTACATGCGACCTACAGGGTGGGAGTGTGTTGCGACCACATGTGTACGAACCAAAATTTCCTGCAGGTTTAGCTCTCGAAATTTTAAACTTTTGACACATGCTTTGACGACATGTGGTCCACATGTGCTACATGCGGTCCTCTTGTTGACTTGACATGTGCTGGAAGTTATTTTTCAGCTCTTCTTCAAATTCTACACATGATTTGGTCACAAACAATCTGAAAAGTGTCCCAAACATCCATAATTGTTCCCGTAAGTAGCCAAAATCACCTTTTCATCATTTCCACAAATTTAGCATCCAAAACATGATTTCCTGCAAAACATACCCAAAACTCATCATATTTAACAAAACAACCTTAGAATCTTGCATAGTTTCCTTATTTTAAGCATTGAAAGTGTTATATTTCTTTAGCACATCAGCCAATCTCTCACATATCCGCAATGGAGCATGTGTACATTGTCTTTCATATTTCTAACTACCTCTATCTCATTTTCTTCATCTTATCTATCATAAAAGTGACTCCAAACTTATTCCAAATATCAATGTTTCTAATCCTATCTCTTCTCGTATGTATACACATCTCTTACAACATCATCATTTTTGCTACTTGCATTTTTTTGATGCAAGTTATTAACCGGCCAACACTCTGCCTCATACAACATAGCTAGTCCAATAACTACTTTATAAAAACATATCTTTAATTTTAGTGGAAGCATCTTATCACTAAGACACTGGATGGAAGCCTCTATTTCATCTACCCCATTCCAATATGATCTGTAACATCATCACCAATCTCTCTATTTTCTTGAATTATAGATCCAAGATACTTGAAAACTTCCTCCCCTAGAGATGACTTAAGTGTGAATTCACAATTTCTCATCTGTCTTATGAGTTATGTTTATGAATTTGTATTCCAAATACTTTATCTTAGTCCTTCTCAACCAAAACCTTTTAAACTCTGGGATTTATCTCCAAACCTACAACTTTTTTATAACTTTTTCACGAGTATCATTAATCAATATTATGTCATCTACAAATAGAATACATCAAGGAACCTTCCCTCCTATACAACGCGGTAGTTCATCCATCACCAAGGTAAATAAAATTGAATTAAGAATTGATCCCTGGTGCAATCTTATTATGATTGAAAAGTGTGTCAAATCACCACCCATGTCCTCACTTGCGTCTTAACCTCTTCATACATATCCTTAATCACCCCGTTGTATGCTAGATGTACTCATTTATCCTCCAAAAATCTTCATAGAACCACCTTAAGGACTTGCCATATTTAAGTACTTCTTCTCCCTGTACTGCTTTACCAACCTCCTAATGAGATGAATAAATTTTATAGTCGACCACCCTAGTATGAATTCAAATTGGTTCTCTGTAATCGGCACATCCCTTCACATCCTAAGCTTCATTATCCTCTGGTGAATCTCCATAGTATGATTTAGCAGCTTGATACCCTCTATAATTGCTATAATTTTGAATATCACTTTTGTTCTTATATAATGAAATCATTATATTTGGTCTCCATTCTTTAGACGTTCGGGACATCCTAAAAATGATGTTAAACAATCCAGCTAGCTGACTAGAACCATATCACCCGCGCTCTTCCAAATTATAGTAAATCTCGTCTAGCTAAGTTGTCTTTCCTTCGAATCGTATGAATTACCTCCTTGACCACTTCAGACCTTATACCAGCAAAACATCCAAAGTCATGATGACTCTGAGTGTTCTAAATATCCCAACACAAAATTCATGTCCCATTCTTTATTTAAGAATTTATGGAATTAAGTTTTTCATTTTTGTCTAGTATGTGCCTTTCCATTAATACTTTACCATCCTCATTTTTGATGTACTTTACTTGATCCAAGTCCTGTGTCTTCTTCTTTCTCATCTTGTCAAGTCTATGCAACTTTTTTTTCTGGACTTGGTCTTGTAGTTATTCATATAATCATTCAAAATTTGATGTCTTATCCATTATGACTCTTAATTTTTTCTTCCTTTCTCTTCACTCTATACTTCTCTATATTTTCCCTCTTCTCTTCTTTGTCTTTACTCTCCACCCAGTCAATATAAAACACCCTTTTGGCTTGTAATTTTCACTAGATTACTCCATTCAACCATTAATTCCCTCGATATCTCCAATCTTGCCTTATTAACCCCCAACACCTCTTTAACTACTTCCATGACACAATTTGTAGTCCTCCAAGCCTCTATCACTATCAACTTCTCCTCCATTTTCTAAGCGTTGGTCGTAATTAAGCCACATTATTTGATCCTTGATAGCTCATGCAAAAGCCTCTTATTTCTCACCTTATTTATATTTAAATCCATTAACAAGATCTTATGTTGGGTAGTTAGATATTCATTCATAATAATCTTACAGGCCTTACAAAGACTTTTTATCTCCCTTCCTTGAGAGATTGTAATCTATCTAAATCATAGACATCATACTTTGGAAGGTTATCAAGTGGTCCACTTTTTTCAAAAAACTTAAATTAGATATTACTAAATTAAACATTTTTCAAAAGCGAGACTTCCTACATTTCTATTCCCAAAACCAAAACTGCCATATACATCATCATAGTCCCTTGAAGTCGATCGGACATAGCCATTAACATGTGCAATTTGATAATATTTGTTAAAAGATCACAAAAATTGTGACTTTTAGTTGTTTGAAAGTTAAACATATAGTTGATTTGTATGTCATGATACTTTAACACTGTGGCATAATTTATATTTGTAAAATATGCTAGATATTTTATTTTCAATGAGTTTCTTTAATTCTCTTACATTTTAGGGTGTTCATTATATTTTTGTGTTATTTTGTTATTTTATTAAAATATGATTTAAAAATTAAAGATCCATAATGCTTACCTCTCATGTCTAAAGTTTTACACTTATCTTTATGCAAAAAAAAACGTCTCACCTCAAACCCAACCTATTAAATTCGACTACTCTTTTTTTTTCTAGTTGGAAGAGACTTCATAAGATAATAAGAAATCTTTTATCCTTCTCTATAGTTGACAGGTTTGTTGATTCAATCTCTGTCGTTTAAGTGATACTCTATAAACAATACTAATATTTATTACAAAGAGATAGAAGAAGCAACGTTTATTAACATATGCAGATTTCTAAGCTACTATTTTTATTAGGGGTGCATATCGATAGGTTCCATTTGATTTTATGTATGCAACGAAAAAAAGAGAAGATTTGACTCGGCCTTAGCTCTCTATAATTTAGAGGTCTCTATTACGATCAAATTCAATGGTCAATCTATATCCCTGGTAGGAATGACCACCCTTTCTGTCGAAGTTATGGGGTAATTTTGTCGAGTTCCTTCGACATGATTTTCTCAAGCATTGACTGCTAACCGATAAACTCTCACTATCTGAATTTGGACTATCTGCAAGAGTCAATTTGTTGAACGGCTAACAGAGGGCATCAACATCTAAATATTCGATCTCTTTCAACACACTTCCTTACAATAAAAGCGAGATTGGATGACATATAGAAACTACAACTATATATTTAATCCCTTTCTCTTAGGGAATCTCGACTAGATGATTAAGGGATGGATAGATGTTATAGATGATGAATTAATTTCTTTTACATGTATGCCACTTTATCTTTTTTAGTGTTGTCTGCCTATAATGATAGATGAATCTAATTTTATTTAACTTGCAGATTCCACTCCAGTCTTCTTAGAGGGAGCATGTTCTAGTTGGTCAATAGAGTTCCACATACATGAGCAGCCCACGAATAAAGAAGCCAACAACGAGGAAGAAATAACTAGAAATAACAACTAACTATGGCTCTTGACCCTGACAACGTCCTAGGTAAAATTTCAATTGAATAAAAAATAATGGTTATTTCAAACACCGTCTATGGTGGCACATCCTTCTTGATTAGGCATCTTTCATATAGGAAACTGTATATGAATCAGCCACACTCTTCTTTTGTTTGAAGTTTATTAGACATGAATAAATCCAACCAGATTTACCCGAGAGTAGATGCAAAGGTTTGAATAAAAAATCTTTGCGCTGGTTCACACATAGATCTGGTAGGAGAATAGCAAAAGAAAGATCTCAAGTCTCTGGGATCGTTTACTAATGACCTAGTCTTTCGCGAGACTTTAGATTTACCTCTTTTGTTAGATCTTAACTATTGACAATTGAACAACCGACATCCTAGGTGTATTCCATTCGGTGTCATCAGTCATGCTATTCTAGTCGAATAAGACCATCTATATGGCCTATCATTTGAATTAATAAAAAAAAGATACTGGTAGAACTCCATTTTTATTTGGAAGGCTGCAATGTCTTAATATTAATTTTGATTTCATTCCTTTTAATATTTCAGTAGAGCTTGTAATAGGTATATTTTATCAGGTTAAATTGAGGAGCTTGTTCTGGATATAGATTTTTGGTTCATGAATGGCCTTCCTACCAGGATGTCTTCTTGGTCGAAGAGTCCTTTTTTTACTAGTAAAGACACAGAAAGCAAAAAAACTTGGGTGAATGAAGTTTTTTCCTCTGGAAGAACTTTTCAAACTAGTTGATCATTGTTCCATGCCCCACAATGGGTGAATAGTTAAAATTATTATTCCCTCCAATATTTATAGAATGATTTGACCCAATGACTAACTAGAACATGCTCAAATAGAAAAGAAGGGCCTCTTTCTTAATAACCATCTTCTCTTATTCTAGTTCTTTTATCTTTTTTTTAAGGGCAAGTTCATTTTACTTTTATTTAGACTGACCTGGCAATTATCTTCCTATAGATAGCTCGTTGCTTATAAAAAGATTTAGTTTCTGAATCAGCTGAAGCTTATTAAAGATTGATCTTTTTTATCTGAGAGTCTTATCAAAAAATGAGTAAGGGATGGGGAGAGGGCATCTGTTTCTCATTTCAAGGAAAAGGTGCAGGAGTAAAAAGAAACAACGGAGATCTTCTGAACTCCTATATATAGAGGGCAACCAAGATAAGTTAGAGAACTTTCTTTATAACTGAAACCAGTAGTAGTTTTAACTCTATCAATGATGTCTTGAGAAGTTTTAGTAGGGATCATTATCAGTTTGTTTGTCAATTTTTGATTTGTAAACATGCAAGTCGATAATAATTTGTAAGATATTCATTATCTATTTTCGGTTAATCTGTCACAACCCGAGCCTAGGTTCTAGACATAGCAGACACACAAAATAATTATTGGCCCGAGAGAACAGCTTAGTGTATATCATTACCATACGCCCATAAGTGTGGAGGAAAAATGTTAAGATCATAAGTAATAGACTTGAGAAAAATCCATTTATTTCATAAAATGATAAAAGTCTTAAACCATAATTTTGAAAATTTCAGAAGACATAAGAATAAAACTAAACATAACTGAATTTGACATCTACTACTGTCTACAAAGCCTTTAAATACATGTATCAATATCAACAGGAATAAGACTCCGACATACCTCAAAATATACAACTAGTCCAAAAAAGTATAAACAATACCTTATGGAGAGATTAAGAGCTCACCAACATCTGACACGAATGGATCTAATATTGCTCAGAATCACGAACGTACATCTTAAAACCTGCATCATAAAATGATGAAGCATCCAATACGGTGATACATGGAATGTATTGGCATGAAAAATCACACAAATAAACTAGTAAAGCATGAAACTACTAATGTAATAAGTGAATTTCAAGAACTGATAAGTTGAAGGGGCAATAAAATAAACTAAAGTAACAAATGATAACATAAAGTGAAGTAATCTTTTTTTGTTATTTATGAGAGCAAGTGGTGAATTGGTATAAACCACTATGTGAGTACATGGATTGAGTTTGGCCCAATCAGCTAAGTCATCATATATCTTCCTTAATCTCATATGGTATCTTACTAATTTATGTCCAAAATTAGCTATAATAGGCTTATATTCATGGTTTAACTACTTGGCCCATGTCTGAGAATTAACCAACTTGGGTTCATGTATGATATTTAGCCGCTTAGGCTCATATTCAAGGATTAGCATCACGGAGGATTGATTGGAGTAGAATTATGCACATTTTAATTCATAAGTTGAGGATTTTCTTAACTTTATGAAGAGTGATCTTTTGGAATGTTCATGTGTTTTTTAGCATAGCTGAAGATTTTGGAGATCATATCTTAAGGTCATGAAGACATTATTGAAAAAAATTATAGTGCCATAAGTCATACAAATTCTGTCATTGTTACGTAGTTCATAAGAGAGGAATTTCATGACATTATGGAGATTATGAAAAATTTAAGTCATTATAGCATGATTATCCTTACTGGCTTGTGATTCACGTGCTAGCCTTATCAGGCTCATGCTAATATCTTAGTCTTTTTAGGCTCATGTTGAAAATTCAATCACTTTGATTTCATACCTCATAAATTATCAACCACTTTGATTTCATACCTCATAAATTGTCTCTATTACTTAGCATTTTGGGGTAGTCATAGAACACGAACGTCTTGCAACGTTATAACAATATTTCAAGTCATAACTTCCATAACACTTAATGAACTAAAAAGCAAATTGAGGTAACCTAGTTGAGTTTCATAATTCATGATTCATATCAAAACAGTAGGAGTTTCCAGTATGATGTTTTATCAACACAATATAGAAATTCACATTTTAGTTAAAAGAAAGTCAATATCCTAGCCAAAATAGGAAATAAAAGTTAATTTGGAGTGTGCATGCGTCATAGACATTCAAAATCGAGAGACTATCTATTTATGGATTATGACTTTACAAAAATAGTGTGGGATAGATTACTTCTATGGCTACACAAATAAAACATCTACAACTACTGTTTGAAAACATCATGTGACATGGGCAGTCCAGAGTGCCAAAAGCAGAGCACAACAAGCTCAAATATTCAGAATAGTTTATGCAGATTATGTGTATTTCATATGGATTAAAAGAAATAAGAGATTGTTTGAAAAGAAAGCTAGAAACGGAATAATATTAATTATCCAGAGAGATTGCCCATATATGTTGCATCAGATCAAATTATAGGGTTCAAAACTTGCTATAAAATTTACAATTCTAGACTAGATTATGAGGATTGATGTAATAATTGTTAGTCTAGTTTAGATTTGTTTGATTCTATTTTGAGATAGCCATGAGTGTTCACACTGGAAATGAATTTGTAATTCTTGCAGCTACACGTAGAATAAGCACAATTTACATAATACAAAGTATTCATAAACAAGATCAATGAATCAAGATTTTGAAAAACTTAACTTTTCAGGTAACTTGAAATAAGGGACTCGATTAATGAATCAAGATTTTTAAAATTCCTTCTATCATCATTATCTTGAAATAAATGGTGGGAATAAAACCTAAGAAAAAAACATGGATAAGTAATCTTGCATACCTTAAGCCGTTAGAGAAATTAGAGATTGGGAAGAAGGAAACTAGACTTGATTCTTGAGTTAATTCTCTTGAATTTTTGATAGATAAGTTTGGCAGGAGAAGGAAAGGTGTTGGGTGAAGGAATGCCGTATGAAATCTGGTGAAATAAAGGGATTTTAAGCATATGAAATTGATGGAGAAAGAAACGTCTGAAAACCGATGAATAAAAGGGTCTCAATTATTTGGGGTTAGGTTAAAAAAAGAAAGAATGAAATTGCCACTGAAAGATCTCACAAGCAATTGGCTGAGATGTTACATAATCGATTTTTGATCTTTAATTATTTGATTTAACTGATAAGAAAATGCTTCTGTGATTGTTTTATTTTCTCTTATTTTTATATATTCATATATACATTACATTCACGCAAAAAAGTCTACACAAATTATAAGCATAAGTAAATTGAAATACGTTATCACTAAACAAACTTGTTTCTTTCTGGTTAAATTGCAAACTTAAATGAAGTAGCAACAATAACAATCTCTCGAAAAGAAAAATAAGGTCTGTTTATAGTTTACTTTGATGGGTAGAACACCACCCTGCCAATAACTTTATTAACTTTATTAAGAACACAACTATACATTAAGACAATTTTAAAATGCAAAGAAATAATAGGATTATATATTTAAAATCTAAAGCAACTATTATATAATTAGGGATAACATATAATTTTAATATAATCCTTTTGGGTTATCGATTTAACCATTAACTAAAATCTTAAAACTGAAAATCGAACCAATAACTCAAAAAATTTTACAAAATCATTAACTCAATAACCCGATACTGATAAATCAATAATATTTTTATTGATTAGTTTTTGCGCACCCCTAATTTTTATTCATTCATGCATTAATGAGATTTTCCCGAGACATAATCATTTGCAAAGTGTTAAAAATAAATTCTTATCAATCTTAAACTACGCTTCATTTGTTTGCACTTCATGTAGATTTGAATCTGAATGGTTCAAACCTTAGGCCATTAAATGCGTTTATTTTTACTAAGATTTTAGATCTTAATAGGTCTAAATATCTAATCATTAAGATATGAAATCAAGTCTTAATATCATTAAGAGGTATTCTTATGTGGGATAATATTCACCATCTCTCTATCCATAATCACTAGTCATCACCTCTGTCGCCACCACTATTGTCAACTACCACCCACCACCATTAGGCACTAACCGCCTCTACCATCACAACCACCACTGACAACTAACATCGTTATCAAGCACTACTGTCAACCGCTATCATACTACCACCTCCATAATTATAATTATATACACAGTCATCGCCAATGCCACCATCATTATCAATTAATATTGATCAATCCCTACTACCAGACAACTCCATTATTATAACTAGCACCATTGCCCTCCACACATTCTTCGACTACCACAATCACCGTTGTCACTGGTACCACCACCTTCACCACCACTATCAGCCGTTTCTATCTCTACAATCTAATATGCCTATTGAGAAATATCTCCACCATCACAACTAACACTAACTTCAAATACCACCAACACATCGTCAATAGCCATGCACACATTTTTTAGCCACTGCGACCAACACATCCAACTACTAGCATCAATCAACTTCACATCACAACCACCACCACCACTATCAATTGTCACCATCATGACATTCACTACATCACCAACCATGTCCACCATCATAACTATCATCACCACCATTTCTATTCACTACCACCAACTCACCATCATCACCATTACAAATCATCTTCATCATCACTAGAAAATATAGATGTTTAACTCTTTTAAATCAAATACTGAATTTATTTTATTACATTAATAATTTCTTATAATTTGATAAATTAATTATTTAAATTGTATATTTATTATGTTTATAGATAAATAAGTTATGGACATTAAAATATTAAAAAATAAATAATTTTAATTATTCAATGTTCAGATCTAAAGATAATATCCTAATTATTTAGACGTGCATTCAAATTAAATATCATAATATTAGTAAAAATAGATGCACCGTCAAACTCTCATCTCAACAAAAGGACATTTTAAACATTGTGTTTCTTTTCTTGGTTAAAGGGACAACAATTTTGTAATAATACTCGAAATTATTTTATTTATATTTGACTCAACTTTTAATTTTGGGATTGACAATTTTAGGATTAAAATGTCCTAGGCTAAAGTATTAAAATGACTAGAGCCTGTTGGGAATGACTTATTTAGTTGTTTTTACGTCAAAATTAACTTGGCTTATTTTACATGTTTATAAGTCGGAATTAACTTTTAAATACTTTTGTAATGTTTGAGTAAAATTTTTAAAAAGTATTATAAGCACTTGATTTGAAGTCAAAATAATTAAAATAAATAAAAAAACATAAGTTAAAAATTCCAACTTAAGAAGCTCTTCCCCAAATACAAAATAGTCCACTTATCTCTAAGAAAATAAATAAGACTTTACTCTATACTATTCTAAAAGTGGAAAGACAGTTAAAATTTGAAAGACCAATTTACCCGGAGAATGTTGTATGACTTCTTTTATCCTTCAAGCATAAAAATTTATAACATCTTTACACAAAGATAGAATTGCACATTCTAATAAATTAAGAAACAACATAACTAAAGTTGGCATATTAACATCAGGGGCGGATCTAGGAGCCTGGGTGGAGTTCAGGGGAACCCATAATTTTTGTGCAGATCTAATATTTATATAAAGAAATCTAATAAATATATAAGAATTATAAATTTAAAATTCATAAACAAAATGTATTGTTGGTCTAGTGGAGTAGAGAGATTTGTAAAAATTTTCTTGTCCTCTTGATTGTGGGTTTAAAACTCTTTAATTATTTTAAATTTTATTTTTATCTAATATGAGGAACTTACAAATTTTAAATCCTGAATTCATATACCATGCATGTGACATTAAAGATACAAATTATATTATATTAGTTATTTTATACTTGTTTTTTTATAGGTGAAAAGCCTCATAATTAAAAGTTGAATTAAAAAATACCTTTCAAAGTTTAGTAACGATTTAACCCTTACAAACAAACACTATTCCAACAAAATATATATATAGATACGGAGAGGTAAATATATATTTTACTGCAATTAAATAAAAGTTTGAGCTAAAAATTACGAAAGTGTCTTTGAGCTTCTAGGGAGGTGTTTATGTACTTTTGAGCATATATATAAGTAACATTTAAGATTGTACCTCTTAAAGTATAATAAATATTACTATTGGATAAAGTTATCCAAATGTATATTATACAATGAATAAGCTAAATGAAAAGATACAACTGCCATGGAATCTATTCAGTAAATCCTTTTCATCTTCTAATAATTTTTGCAAATGTACCATTTATATAAGCTTGTGGATTAATCTCTTTCCAATGTCTCATAGTTAATACTTTCATCTTTCTAACATTTCTTTTGTATGTATGAATCATTTATCTCTTTTGTTTTTCTCTTTCTATTAGTCCAGCCGTTGTGTGTAACTTCGTGTAATTGCACTTGTCCTTAGACTTTCATGACTTTCATTAGTGATCATAGTTGTTGTATATGTATCCATTTTTTTTGTTGTAGTTAATGATGGATTATGGTAATGTTTTATTTTAGTGTGTTGAGGTGTAGGGCAAGTATGATGACGCTACATGGGTCTTTGGAGTTCGTGATTAGAGAAGTTCGCAAAGATTTGTATTTAGAATTATCGGCATATTTTACCCTCAACCCTTTTGTATTTAGAATTATCGGCATATTTTACTCTCAACCCTTATTCATTCTCCTCCTTTTTCTCTATGATTAACTTCACTAACCAAGGATTGTGACAAGATGAATATCATCCTTTCACTTTTAATTTAAGGTTTGAAATTTAAGATCTGATAATGAAAAAGGGATATAAATAAGTGAAGAACAACTCAACATAAATAAGAGGGAACAAAGTGCACTTTGATGCATGTTGTATTGTTGTCATACAGAGTCTTGAAGTGGCCAATTTCGTGGAGGGATAGTTTTAATTGGTTGGTGATATTGCGTACCTTCGTAATACAGCGAGAGTAGGCATAGATCCAATTAGTTATTTGGGAAGAGAATATGTAAGTTTTTTTTGGTAAACAAGATTAAAATTTGCCAAACTATCTGCTACCTTGTTGGACTCTTTGCACATGTGATAGATAGGTGGATCACAGAGCAATGTCAGGAGGGATCTTCAATCATCAATTATGTGTGAGTAAAAAAGGAGTGGGTCAAACAGAAGGTTTATAACCTCTATTGAAACCACTATAACGCAAAGACAAAGTGTAACGCCCCGATTCGCTGAACCGGAATGCTACACGGTGCTCATGACCCCGAGGGACCACAAGTTAACCCATGACTGATATCTGTACCTGTAAACTGCATAATACCTCATAAAATATGCGGAAACATGAACTGTAAGGACATAAGGTTCAATACTGATACATATCTGAAAAATATGGTATAACAATACCAAAAAGAAACATAAATACTGAAGTCTGAACATCTAATCTGACATTTAGTATGAATGCCTCTAACTAAACTGAATAAGGAGTTGATGGGACATGTCCCCAACTAACTCCAACTACTGAAATAAACTAAAAACTGAAATAGAAATGAAATCATCATGTCCTCGAAGGATGAGGACTCACGTCAAACTCTGACTGCTGATCCTGGAATCTACTACTGATTTGGAGCTCATGCCTCTGAACCTCTGGTGTAACATAAGAGAAAGCACCATAGCGCAAATGCGTCAGTATGTCTGAATGTACTAAGTATACGAGTGAGATAGGCTAAATGCAAAGGTTTATATACATGAAAAATACTGACTGATATGAACGTGAGAGTACATACATCCATACATAACTGTAACTGAACTCGTGGAGATACTGACTACTGAGTCTGAATACTGACAACATGAGTGTACTGATAATAAGATTCTGAAAGACTGAGTTTACTAATATTGATATGTAAATCACTAATAAGTGATGGATCTGATACTGTATTACTGATATACTAAGAGACTGATATTTCATTACTGATAAATGAATAATTGTTTTTGACAGTTCAAATTATGAAGAACTGGTCTGATTGACTGTATCTGACAGTCCTGAAGCTGAGTACTGATAGCATGATTTCTGATAACTTTTGTAATTGATAGTATAAGTGACTATATCTGACAGTCCATAAATCCGAAGGAAACTATCTGAGTTCAATTGTATTTTTGAGTTGACTGTATCTGACAGTTCTGATAGACTGAAATCTGAAAAACTATCTGAGTTCTTTACTGAGACTGGGTAGCTATAGCTGACAGTCCTGAAATCTGTAACTGAAACTGTGGGAAGTAGTTAGCTAACCGACATGCCGCAAATATGCTATAATAGCTAAGCTGGGGTCTAATCTCTGCCTCGACTGGAGGGGTGTCAATACCGCGCCACTGGTAAGGACAGCTGTGAGAACCCTATACTGGCAGGTACTCAAATGAGAATGGTGGGAACCCTAAAATAACGGGTTAAGCCACCTCATCAACCCTAATCTGACGGGTTAAGATGTCTCAACCTACGCTGGCTATGTAGTTCTAGAACACAAGGATGACTACTGAGAATCACACCCTGAACTGGCGGGTGAGTTCTCATCCTTGGGTTCACTCGGTGCTAACTTCTACTCCTATCTAAAGGACACTGAACTGAATAACTAAGCTGAACTGAATAACTGAACTGAATAACTGAACTGATTAGTTGAACTGATACTGATTTACTGGACTAATACTAGTGGTATTGTTTAGCAGAGCTAAACTAAGTTTACTGGATTCCAATGACTGACGGAATGTACTGAGTTCTGAGGACTGGTTTAGAGTACTAAAGTTACTGAGATTGACTGTGAATACTGAGGTTGCTGAGGTTACTGAGTACTGAAGTTACTGAGATTGACTGTAAGTTTTCCTGAGTCACATGACTGACTGAATTCTATAGATCATGGCTTGACTGAGAGTATCGTGAAAACATGACATGGCTCTAGGCACACAGCTATATTTTTTGGGTACAAGTACCCCCAGGACTCGATGGAAGGAAACTGACACAACTTGAATTTTTTGAGTACACGACCATAAAAAATCCATAATACATGAGTGGGGGATTTCATGAAGTACATGGTCATCATAATATCTATCATGAATAGGAATGCTTATAATCAAGTAATAAATCTCATATTCTAATATCATGGGCATTCCGACAACATATACTATTCATAGCAATCGCATGGAAACCATTCAAGCGTAAGGGAACATGTAACGTTTAGTTCATATTGTAATGATTTGGGGATATTATAGTTCATATATTTATTCAACATCTCAAACATGGTAGGGAAAGCATGGATATATTTTGTGTACATAATTTATATCTCCATTATCATACATGTTTTATACCACAACAATAACAACACATAATTTGCATGGAAATTCATATTGGAATGTATGACTAACATGAACTTGTTATTTAGATATCATGGAATCATGTAAATATGAAGTTCTAACATACTAGGCATTTTATCGAACACCTTTCATGCATTCTTTAAGGTATAGATGGATTTCATACTTGCATTCTATCAATCCGTCTAAAGATCATGTTTTTCAACTAATAACATAACTTTCATGAGATATACAGTCACGATACTATTATATAGCAAAACAAACAAGCATCAACATGGGTATGATTATATCACCACAATCAACCAAGCTTTTGTATTTTAAATATTGATTCTTGAACTCCACGGACAAAAGGAATCCGTGGATGAACACTACGCATACCTTGGAAGGGAGGTTCTTGATGATTTGCGGAGGAATTTCCTTGAAATTTGATCTTTAAGCTTGATTGTGCAACCCTAGTTGTTTTTCTCCTATGGTGCTCTTGGATGATGAGTTTTGAGATGTTAATAGGATTGTAATGTGTTTATAAGCTATATATTTTGTAGGGTTAAGTTTAGGGACGTCTAAGGAGTGTTAAAAGACTTAATTACCCTTAAAATAACTCAAAACGGAGTGTTTTTGGCACCTGGAACTGACTTAGGTGGCGCCCAAGTGATTGCCTAAGCTAGGTTAGGCGGCGCCTAACCAATCGCCTATGCTTGGGTTGGGCGGCGCCTAACCAATCACCTATCCTTACTGTCTCTCACGAAAAAGGGCATAACTTTTCGTTCGAGTATTGGATTAAGGCAAAATTGGTATCGTTGGAAAGATAATTCGATTATATACAATTTGGTGGATATAAATCAGCCAAAATACCATATTAACATTGAGTTATACTTGTTCAAAGATGGCCCTTGCAAAATCGAACACCAAAACTTGATGGATTCAAAAACTCTTAGCTTGTATTACCTTAAGTGACTCATATGAACATGCTTAATGTATCATAATCTATCTTATCTCTAGGATACTTATTGTAAGTCATGCACTAAAATGTTACTCACAGGATTGGAGGTTTCATACGTAGGAAAAATGGTTCGTCTCCTAGCTTAGAAACATACGGGGTATTACACAAAGATAGTCATGTTGGTATACCAGCTGAAGCCCCCGAAGTAGTGCAAGAAGATCCTGTATAACCGTGGACATTTCATAGGCACAACTTGAAAAACCTAGTAACCAGTTACCCAAGTGGGTTCTGCCCCTCCGATACCTGCCAAAGTAGACGTAGTAGGAGCTGTAGCATCGGTATGAAGGAAGATAGTACCAGGATTGATAATGGGCAGCGTTCGAGGTATAGAGTAGCTGCGGGATACAAGTGGCAAGGTAGGACCTTGTAAAGCTTGATAAAATTCACAGCTAAGCCTAAGAACGGTATGTAGTGAAGGTTGGATTTTGGTGTTGTCGAAAGTGTTTTTATTTTGCGTTAACCAAAAATGACAGAGTAAGTAGGGAAAGAAAATTATCCGTGGTAAGTTCGACACTTGAGTAGGTATGAGGTGCCAATAAAGTAAACGTCTGAGCCAAGTAGATGAATTGATGGGGTAGAGCGTGAGAGAGATGAAATGTGTTGAAGCAGTTGGATTTGGCGCCAAAGAGGTTTGGCCGCAGAATAATAAAAGAAAATATGGTCGATGGATTCTGGTAATGCATGACAGAATGTGCATAGGGGGAAATAAATGACACCTATATGATGAAGGTACACAGAGGTTGGTAAGCGTTGATGAACGATGAGCCAGAGGAAGATGCGCATCTTAGGGGGAAACTTGAGTTTCCAAATCCATGTGTAGAAGTCTGAGGTTGAAGGAGTTTAAGTGAGAGCACGGTAATATGTTTTGATTGAGAAACGACTAGTAGGATTAAGCCCCCAAACAAACTGGTTCGTGACTCATATCGCTGATGGGTTTTTGAGAAACATAATGACTGTTAATTAAATGATGAATATGGGGTGGTAGGTCAAAAGAGAGTGATGTTTGATCATGAAGGCAAGATTCAACAGTTTGCTTATCGTCAGTTGGCATAAAAGGCCCTGAAATCAGGTTGCGAAGAAGTATTTTTGGCCCGATCCAGGGGTCCATCCAAAATCTGATATTGGACCCAGTGTGGATATTCCAACCCATAAGGAGAGATTTCCAGATAGAAAATGTGTTGGTTGGGCCCGTAGAACCAAGGGGAGAGAAGTAGATAAAGAGTAGGAGAGAGGACCAGAGGAATTTTGGGTTTTGGAATAGTCGCCATGAAATAGAAGCAAAGAGCGAGTCATTTTTAGGCCGAAGGAATAGGATGCCCAAGCCTCCCGTAGCCTTGCCTTGGTTAACATGGTCCTAACTTAGAAGGCGTAGTCTTTTGCATTATGGGGTAGAGTCCCATAAGAAGTGGCGTTCACAATGCTCAAGAGTGGTAATGATGCTAGTTGGAATATTTATGAATTTCATCACATGATTCGATATTGCAATTAGAGTGATTCAGATAAGTGTGAGTCACCCAGCCAAGGATAACTGATTGGCTTTCTAACCCGTTAGGCGTAGCCAAATTAAGTCCATGAGGAACTTGAAATCACTTACTTTAAGATGGCCCTACGCAATGGGAAATCCCAGGTATTTTCCAAAGTGAGTGCCTTCCCGGATGTTGAAGTAATTAAAGCCAGGGCTTTATCAGCTGGTGATGCTGAAGCTGAGTAAAAGAGTCGAGATTTAAGATAATTAACGAATTAGCCTGAAGTGGAAGTGAAAAAATAAGGTGATTATGGATAACCTGATAGCTGGAAGGGGTGATCTTACTAGTAAGGATGATGTCATCGGCGAAGAAGAGGTAAGATAGACGAGGAGAGCGAGCTGTGATTTTAATGGGGTTCCATAGTCTGTGACTAACATTGAAATGTATGCTATGGGAAAGCATCTCCATACGGAGGATAAAAAGATAAGGCAACAGAGGGTCGCCTTGTCTAATACCATGTGTAGGGTTGTAGAAGGGCAATTTTGATCCATTGAGGAGTATAACGGATTCTGGTCGTAGTGACGCAAGACATAATAAGCTGGATGAGCTTGGCAGAAAAGTAGAAGAAGCATAAAGTATGATGAATAAAACCCCATTCAAGTTTGTCGAAGCCTTTTTCTTGATCAATTTTAAGAAGCATATTGGACCATCTGGAGCGTGATTTATGAAAATGGTGAAGAATTTCCTTAACGATTATGGCATTGGCATATGCTCGTCAATTGGGTAGAAAAGCTGATTGAGACTGGTTGATGAGCTAGTTTAAGAGAGGTTTAATACGATTGACTATAAATTTATACATAAGCTTAAAAATTGTATTAAAAAGACCAATAGGGCAGACATGGAAAGGGGTAGAAGGGCTTTGGCTTTTAGGGATAAGGCATAGATATGTATCGTTGATATCAGGAGGGATGACCCCTCAAGAAAAACATGAGTGACAGAAATTAATGATCTAATTCTTGGTGGTATGCCATAAATATTGGAAGAATGTGGGTGGAGCCGGTCGGGGCCTGAGGCTTTGGCCGAATAAAAATTGAAGGGAGATATATATCTCATGTTCGATTAGTGGAGCATCTAGCCGAAGCCTATCCAAATCAGAGATAAAGTTAAAAGATTCTTTGGGACAGAAAGTTGAGGTCGTGATTTGGTCGGTGGTACAAAGTTTTTCGAAGTGAGATGAAATGATGGTTTCAATTTGATGAAGGTCAGTAGTTCATTCATCATTGTGGACCTTAAAGCTTGTGATGTGGTTACGACAACGTCTTTTGATAGTGAAAAGGTGAAATAAATGAGTATTGGCATCTCCTTCACGCAATAATTGAATCTTTGATTTTAAATGCCAATAATCTTCTTCCAAGCGAAACACAAGATTATATTCTGCAATAAGATTAATCTCAAGTTGTGGCAGAAAGGAGCTAGTTGGGTAGTGCATGGAAGATTGAAATCCGATGATACGAGCTAGCAGGTGATTTTTTGACAAAAAATATTCTCGAAAGTAACCCTATTCCAAACTATTAACGTACTTGCTAAATCTGAGATGACACAAGCAATTGACACCTTATTATTCCAGGACTCCTGGACTAGTGCCGCAAAATTTAGATGAGTTAACCACATTGTTTTAAAATAGAAGACAGGGTTTTGGCGGTGACAAGGTCTGTTGTCAAAAGAAAGGAGAAGAGAATAGTGGTTGGAGAAGGTACGAGAGAGATGTTGAACTGTGGCTTCGGGGAAAATTTTAAGCCAATTAGAATTTTCCACGAGATGATCAAATCATTCCAAGATCAAAGAATGCTTTTTGTGTTTATTGGTCCAAGTAAAACGACTACCATGGAAACAGAGGTCAATGAGGTTGAATGTGTTAAAACAATTAAGCATACGAGAAGCACGAGTGTTATTAATAGGTTGGCCTCTAAACTTTTCAAAAGAGTGAGTGATGTCATTAAAGTCCCCACCGACCAACCTAGGGCCCACCCAAGTATTAGATATTTTAACAAGGTTATGCCAAAGTATTTGACATAAAACAATAGAATTTCTTGCATAAATAGCTGAAAACATAAAAGGAGGAGTAGAAGGCGATACCTGAACAATGCAGTGCACCTCCTGATTAGTGACAGAGATTTCAGCAATAGTGATCCCAGAGTCATTCCAAAGTATTACAATACCTCCAGAGAGACTCTCAGCTGGGGCCTCAATGAGAGCATTAAAACCAAAATCCAAATAAAAGTTGCTATGGTCGGTGATATGGGTCTCGAGAAGTACTACTACAGTAGGCCTGTAGTAATGTAGACTGAAGTTATGATGAAAATCCAAAGATTGAGCACCGTGGTAGTTCCAGAAAATGAAGTTCATAGACCTACTGGGAAGAACAGAAGAATCAGTTGTATCCGAACTCCTTTTAATTGGAGCTCGACACGTCATCGGAGTGACTAAGACTACAAACTTTCCCGCTTGTGGATTAGATATAGGGTGCAGATCGATGAATCACTCTTTTAGTTTGGGTGGTGCATTGAGAAGAAGTTTTTTTTCAAATTTCTCCTTGAGCACGGAGATGTGGCATTCACCCGACCATATTGGGGTTTTCCTCGTCTCTTTCATTTTTGCCATGACTACTGATATTTCTTGTAGGGTAAGGAGTTCTTAGTCCTGTGAAGAGAGAGAGATTGGGGAAAGAGGGTGTGGTTTTAGACTCGGGGCGGATACAGGTGATAGAGGTGAGGTCGGGATGAGGAAGGAGTCGGACGGGGTAGTGGAGGTTCCATTCTGAGTATATCCATCGGATCGGAGAAAGGTACGGTAGATAAAATGGAAGATCCACAAGGGAGCTGGACATCGGGGAGGA
The DNA here is from genome assembly GCF_002878395.1 of Capsicum annuum. Classification (NCBI taxonomy): domain Eukaryota; kingdom Viridiplantae; phylum Streptophyta; class Magnoliopsida; order Solanales; family Solanaceae; genus Capsicum; species Capsicum annuum. Next base: position 49,411,147 of record NC_061118.1, read on the forward strand.
CATTGGAGAATAAGGGTCCATCCAGTGGGGATAGTAAGTGATTGGTATCGAGAGTGGACCCGTTGAATTTATGTTACATATAACTCTTATACTTTTTTTTCTTAAATCTAATATATTATTTATATTTCTTTTTTATGTTATAGAAGTGTGGGTTTCGACATGGCAGCTTCTTGTCATTTTTAAAAAGGTTAAGAATATTTTGGTCATTACACACTCAATAAAGCTATACAAATACTGCCCCATATTGTACCGCAACAAAAAATGTACAACTAAAGTGGTGGGAACAAAAATTTTATAATTGTTTGCTTATTCATTTTATAGAGCCACGTGTTGATATGTTGAGATACGTGTCTTCTCAAAATTTATTCCATTTGAAATATCTGCTCTTCTCCAGATGAAACCTTTGTTGGAGCTTTGAATTTTTGTAATTTTAGCATAAATTTAGAAGAATCTACTTTACTCTTTGTATCTTCTACTGCTTTCAAGAAAAATCAAGTAAGATATGTTGAAAGTTCTCTTCGGATTTTTAATTTTTTATTATGTGCTTTCAAAAGGTAATTCTTTTTCTTTACATATTGATCTAAATTTGAGATTTTTTCGCTCACTTTTTATTTATTATATCTTTTTAAAAATGAGTTTGACAAAGAAATTTGCTATAATCTTATTCAAAAATGAACAAAAACTGGCGAGATTATTATGTGTGGTCTGAAATTTGCGGAAGAGTATTTGTTTGGATGTTTCAGACTTCATAATGATTTTCTTCAAATGAAATGAGAAAAAGGAAAAAAGGGGAAGATTCAAAAAATACGAAATTTTGATTTATGGAAACATCAATATATTTGGACAACAAATTCGATTTTTACTTTGTTGAGATTTGATGATGAATTTGGAAATTAAGGTTGAGTACTTGTGGTATGGTTTATTTGTAGAGGGAGATTTTTGGTTGAAGTACCTACAAATAGATTGTGGCCATAGTTTCTAGCATTTTGATTGTTCAAATTTGTATAAGATGGAGTTTCAAAATACTCACAGAAAATAGATATAAAGTTTTAAGACTAATGATGGTGTTGTTGTTATCGTATATTCAATAGCTTCTGCACATTTTCTAATTGCTAAAATAGGGGAAAGATCATAACTTTGTGCCCCACCAGGAAATTTCATGAATACCATTAATTGTTGAACCATTTCAGATGGAATGTATCAAATAGTGAGCTGGTGGAATGTGTTAAATAGTGAATATTCTAAAAATTAGAATCATACTACTTGTCACATAGTGTGTACTGATGTATATTATACAATGATTTTACAAGAAGGAGCAGAACATATGCAGGTTGATACATGCTAGAGTAATAGGGGATAGTCACTGAATACCTAAAATATTTACCTGGTCTTTTAGGAAGGCGGGATTTTCTAGTAAGATCATAGTTTCTTTGAATTTGATTTTATCCCATTGTTTATAGAATTTGTTCGATAATTGGAGAACATAGATTACAAAGTGGAGAATTAAACCCTCATCATAACGTGAAAATATAGACAGTCAACTAGCGGAGCTACCAAGATTCTTCGTAGAACAGTGATCTAATATATATAACTAGAATTGTTTTTTTGTTGGAAATTTGGGCATACCGTAGGATCTTATTAGACCTGAATGTTAGACTGGAGAGTAATAGTGAGTGTACAGTTTGAGGATTGTAGATCAATTTCATAAAAAGGTTAGCTCGGTTCGATGCTAAAAAGATTACTTAACCACCATAAATGCATGGTAAGGATTTGGCTATATCAAATATTTTTTGGTACTTTTGGTTATATTTTGTAGGAAGGGTTTTTGGTTAGCTTGTAAAGTAAATAGGGAGGAGGGGGTGGAGGAGATCTGTGTAGTGGTGGTAGTGGTACGGAGATTGGATGGCCTACTAATGTTAGAGTGATTCATCATTTTGCAAATGTGAAATCAAATTATATTTCTTGGGCTCTTAAAAAATGTCATTGAGTGTGTGTTGTATCCTTCAAAAGTAGTGCATTTTTGAAGGATCTGACACGAGTGCGGCCATATTTATTGCAGTTTCCAAGTAACTTAGGAACCAAATGCTATACTCTTATGCTATTTGTTTCCTATTTTTTCATTGACATTGTGAGATTTTTGTGGCTTAGGTTGGTGTTTAGAATTATAAGCAGATAGTTCTGTTTTTTGTTGTCTCGGAACAATCACTTTATGAATATTATTTAGGCTTGAAAGAGTTTCCATCCTTAATATGGAGTTTGTGCAGTCATTTAGGGAGTGTTTGACCATGAAAATATTTTACTTTTTTATAAGCTAACTTTCAAAAAACACGTTTGAAAATAACAAAAAGTTGTTTTCATTTTTTTCATTCCAAATTACTTACAAAAATTTAAAAATAACTCCAATTTATATTCATGACCAAACACAACTTCAATTTTTAAATATCATTCACTTTAACATCGTGAATTGTGCTAACTGGATTTAGTTTCATTGACATCGTTAAATTTTAATGGATGAGGTTTGTGGTTAAAACTATAAGCAGATAGTTGTGGTTTTTGCTATCTCATAATATTCAATTTTATGGACAGTGTTTAAAGTTTGATAGAATTTCCAACCTCAATATGAAATTTCAGCTACTGAAACTTTGCAACATCCAGTACTTCACTTAATTGTTATTGTGGAAGTGAAACTAGACCTGAAGGATATAGCCTGAAGAGTACTTAAACTAAAACACCTTGGCTTTTGATGCTTAGAAAATTCTTGATTTTGAGCTCACTGGACATCATACGACTTGTGAGTACTTGTCGTATTATGTGGTACGGTTTAGGGTACCTCCACTCGTACGAAAATTAGTGTGGTTTGGTTGTATTCTGTCCAAGGTATGATTAGCCATCTTACTAGTCGTATGTTAAGGTACAAGTAGTATGGTACCTAACCGTATGATGTCCTATGTCTAGCCTAGAGTATTCTGTCTAGGGTATGGTTAGGGTGACCATGAAAATATTTTAATTTTTTTTTGAAGTTAAATTTCAAAAAACACGTTTGAAAATAACAAAATGTTGTTATCATTTTTTTCATTCCAAATCACTAATAAAAATTCAAAAACAACTTCAATATATATTCATGACCAAACACAACTTCAATTTTCAAATATCATTTTCACTTTAACATCGTGAATTGTGCTAACTGGATTTAGTTTTATTGACATCGTTAAATTTTGGTGGCTGAGATTTGTGGTTAAAATTATAAGCAGATAGTTGTGGTTTTCTCTATCTCATAATATTCAATTTTATGGACGGTGTTTAAGATTGATAGAATTTCCAACCTCAATATGAAATTTCTGCTACTGAAACTTTGCAGCATCCAGTACTTCACTTAATTGTTATTGTGGAAGTAGAACTAGACCTGAAGGATGTAGCCATGTAATGATTTAAATGGTAACCTTGGTGGTTTAATTGGCTTAAAAGGGTTTAATTGATTTATGTCTTTACTAGACAATGGGTTCAAGTCCCTAAACTTTGAATTGAACAAGTGACTTTGTTAAACAATGGGTTCGAGTCTCAAAGTTATCACGACCCGAACTGAGGTCCTAGCCACGAGGGTATCCCGAACCTCGAAGGCCCAAGAGATCCCTTAGCATACTATCATAAGGAAAATCCATACATAAATCAAAGTGTGGAAGATATAATAGTTTTTGTTGGAAACCTATAAATCTAAAATGTGTCAACAAGATATGACAATACAACACTTCAACTACCGTCTACGAAGCCGCTACTGAATACTAACTGTCTAGGCCGGGACAAGCCTCCGGCGGGATCATGTACTGAAAGACTCAACATATAAGTAAATGCCTTTCGAAAGATGGATGGCTCACCAATTCTGTCAAATCCCAAGTGTTCTACTGATGTGATAGACCGTGGGACTATACCGCATAACCTGAAATATCATGAGTCAATACACAGAGATACTGGAACGTATAACAATCCAAAAATAAAATATATTTTTATAAAGCATAGGTGAGAGCATTTTATAAAAAAAACACGTCAGCATAAAACAATTGAAAATACATAGGTATAATTTAATGAGCTTCAAAATATCTTCTAGAAATCATGACTAAACTTTTTGCATTACTTCTAAGCTAGATGGTACACCCTACATTTCTATGATCCCATGGGCTATATGAAATTTGTCCTTAACTCGACGGTCAAGCCCCCAATTCAAGTTTGCCGCAAAGATTGGAGTTCATAAAATTGATAATACGCCCTATGTACGCATACCATAGGAATCCCCCCAAGTGAGATGTCCTAATTATCATCCCATGTAGGATAACATATCATACATCTCGCATTGACAAAACACAATTTCGAGCTACGAGTTATCTGAACTCAAGCCTTCTTTGAGTAACCATCTAACTCTCTATAAGCCTAATTTTAGTTCTTTAAAACCATGTTTCATGCTTTTAAAACATTTAATACTTTTTCTATTAAGGGCATATCATCACCGATCGTCATACTCAGACTTGCAAGTCATTCATATCATATCAAATCCACAACTCTTCTCATTCAAAACATGTAAATGACCACCAAAAAATTTATCAAATCACAAGAGAGTTCTTATTATCCAAAGCATATGAAGACTAATGCAAAACACTTCTTAACAAAACTTTAACACGTAGTGGTCAATTTATTTATTCAACACATGTATTACTTTTAGTTAAGACACAAAAGCCTTTAGCAAACGAAATACCCCTTTTGAAAACATGCAAACGACAATGCATAATGGTTAAAGAGGCATTTAAACTCAAGAATTGCCATCATTCATAAACCATCCAAACATTAGTTATACATATATTTCATGATCAAAAAGGGGCTTTTAAGTCATGCTCTCAAAATAATTCACAATTCATGCCATGCAAAAACCATAATTTCATCATGAGGAAGGGAATTTTACAAATCACATACATAAATCACTTTTCGAACTCAAATCACATACGTACGAGATTATAACTCAATCTTATAGGAAAATTCCATGACAATTACATTCTTTCAACAAATTGGGCCATGATGCATGCACTTAAAACAATTTCTCAAAACTCATTACATATATATGTATATATAACTTTAAAGTTTGTAAAATCATAAAACCTATGCTCATAAGATTTAGGATAGCCCCACATACCTTAAGTTTCTTAACTTGGAGGATGAACCCTAATTTTAATTCTTTCTTGAAGAATCTTGATCTTGGAAAGCTTGAATTCTAGATTACTTGGGGGAAAAAGATTGAATTTGTTCTTGAAAAGAGAGAGGGTTTTTCTTGAGAGTTAATTGGAGAAGAAGGGCAAATAATGCCCCAACTAATGCCCCAAGTTGTGTTATGAACGATTGGGTTGAGGGGGAAAAGAACCAATTGCCCTTCTAAAATTTTTAAACCATAATTGTGTTTTGCATGCTCACCCCGATGCGGTCTTATCACAATGACTTACTGGTTCAGACGAAAATGGTCATAACTTTTTTCTCGGGTATCAGATTAAGGTGAAATTGGTATCTTTGGAAAGTTAACTCAATTACTATAATTTGGTGGGTATTAAGCTGAAAAAATTTCCTATATATAAAATATTATACATGTTTAAACTTGATCCTTGTAGAATCAAATACCAAACTTTGGACGAATCAAAGGCTCTTAGCTCAACTTTTCTCTAAGTGGATTCTATGAATATTTTTCACCTACTAAGCACTTCACACACTAGGATAAAGATTATGATATAAGCATTTATATTATAAATCAAGAACTGAACGAAAACACCTTAACCGCAATGCGATGCACGGTACCAAAGGAAATGTCATCGCGATGTGGCCCTATCACGGTGACTTGCTGGATTCGTTATCCAAACCTTGTCTAAAAAATTCAAAACTTCCCCGAGACATTCCTCTCACATCCCTGGGTATGAATTATCTCAAAAACTAACATCTTGGGATTGAGAAGACCAAAATAAAAGTCCTTAAAGTTTAGGAGTCTTGAAGACGACTAAGTCCCCAACACTTAGTGAAAATTTCAAGCCTTAAGCCCCTTAAGTATGCAACTAAAAGTTGAATCAAGTTAAGAACAGTACGGGGTATTATAGTTCAGGTCCATAAATATAAGAATGACAGTTTAACTTCAGTCGAAAAGTGTGGGGTGTTACAAAAGTCGAATGATTGGTTGATTGAGAATGGTAATTGCATGTGGTACGCTTGAAATTGGTGTTCGTATGACAATACTAATGAAGTACCTTTGGTAAGTAATTGACTTAATGGTTGTGTATGTGAAGTGATGGTTTTAAATTGGGCTTTAAAAGCGGGTTATGTAGTTGGGCCGTGAAAGTAGAGTCCAAAGGACTAACACTGGAAACTGTGCTCGCTGGTGCGGGTGTCTTTGTGATCGAGTGGTTTAAGTCCTCCAAATGAATATGTGAATGAGAGGTTTAAGTCCCCCATAATACATGTATTGGTGTCCCTTCCAGCTAGAGGAGAGCTGGATCCATATAGCCCGTGGGTACCTTGTTTAATGATGGTTATGCTACAAAACCATGTTAATAATTTCAAAGTTTATGCTAATCTTTCTCCCTATCTCGACATGGTATATAATATATATATATGTATATATTGCATTGGTTCTATGCATTGGTTGATTAGATTTGAACTGTTGGCATATTTTATTCTTAGCCTTGAGTTACATGTTAGTACTCCAACTGCTAACCGTCGTCGACGTTGTATCCCCACGTGATGCAGGTGTTGGTTATATTCTTATACCTTTTATGCAATTATTGAACTCGGGAATAATTTGTGTTGACTTGAAGTGGTAAGCTTCCATACTTCGGAAGGCTCCATTTCTTGTTTTGAGCTTCTTATGTCTTTATTGGTTTAGACTTGGACTTTGGTTTTGGCTATAGTTGAGGGCATGTATCAGCCGGATATGCTTGGATTTCTTTTATAGGTTTTGTATGAACAAACTGTGGACTTGGGTATGTTATAGTATGGATATGGACTTGGTTATTATTTTGGTTTTGTTATGGTTGTTGGTTGAGCATTGGATGGTTAGACTTATTCGGGTTAGTCATGGTCTTTGACCTTTCCCAAAGTCATTGTGTGGCTAATCATATTATCTTGTTGTATGTGTAGATTCCATCCGACTCTAAGTATATTTTGGTTGGTTGGATTAGGTAGTAGGGTGATCTCCGGTTCTTGTTGGGCTTGAGATGCCCATTACGATAAGGCCCTGGTTTGGGTCATGTTAAGTTGGTATCAGAGCGTAGGTTCATGGTTAGTTGGGTATCCACAAAGTCGTGACAAGTAGAGTCTCTTTGATGGGTGTATAGTGCGCCACACTTATAAGAGAGAGCTATGAGACATTTAGGAATGTTTCACTTTCTTGTTGTCTTATTTCAGGCTATAGAGTCTAAGGTCTTGGATTCTTTTGATTTCCCTTTGCTTTTCTTTCAGATCATGCCTCTAAGAAGATCTGATGTTCATGCAAACTCCTCTGTCCCAACTGGGACAATGTTGATGGGACATGTTCTACCTCTAAAGTCCAAACCCAGTCAAGGGTCGCTACATCTGACTATCCTTGTGGGGTTCCACGTGTCCCCACTAATCCTACTCTTAAGGGTGATACTTATACTCAGTCGTCTCGAGGAGAGGCTACTAATGTTGAGTTTTGTCACTCCATTAACCTATTGACTCAGTTGGTAACTTCTTAGTCTGAGCGTGGTGTTCCTGTCACTTCATCTTCTGAGGCCAGAAGGATTGGCCAATTTATAAGGTTGCATCCTCCTATATTTAATGGTACAAAGGTTGAGGTGGATCCTCAAAGTTTCATTGATAAAATGGAAAAAAAATTTTGTATCATGCATACTTCGGAGGTTGAAGGTGTTGAATTTGCTGCTTATCAATGAAAATATGTGGCATACCAGTGGTACGAAGGTTGGGAACATATGAGGGGTGAGGATGCTGGTTTTGCCTTATGGGAGGACTTTTTTAGCATATGTTTGGACCACTTCTTTCCTCGGGAGTTAAGGGAGTAAAAAGCAAAAGATTTTCTGAATTTGGGGCAAGGTAGGATGTCTGTCAAGGAGTATGCCTTAAAATTTCATCAACTATCTAGGTATGCTCTTGAGTTGGTCTCTAGCATGAAGGATGGAATGCGTAAGTTTGCTTTGAAACTATCTCGTGAGTTGATCATTAAGAGTAAGGCTGCTTTATTGATCAAGGACATGGACATCTTTATATTGGTGGTGTACATGCAACAAGTGGAGGAAGATAAAAGAAAACAGGCAGAGTTTAGGTAGAAAAATTTAGGCCTTCTGAGCAAAGTGGTAGAGATGGTGGTAAGTGGCCAAAAATAAGTGAGGGAGTTCTGGTTCTTTCTCCACAGCTAGTGCTCCTTATTCGAAGTTATCGGGTGATCATCGATCTCAGCATGATGGTGGGTCCCGGGTATAGGGTGCCCAATATTAGGCTAGTAGGGCTCAGTTGGCTCCATCCCACCCTCCTTGTAAATTTTATCGGCAATCACACTGTGGGTTCTATAGGAAGGGAAGAACAAATATTTTTATTGTGGTCAGATTGGTCACATACAGCAAGACTGTCGTGTTAGAATGGCTTCTGAAGATAACAAGGTCCTAGTTTCCTCTTCATCTGCTCTTGCACCAAATGGTGGTATTTTAAAATCTATTTCTGCTTTTGGTATCGGCACTGGCCGAAATTGATTATATACTCTTACATCTTACCAGTATTCTGAGGCATCTCCCAATGTCATTACGGGTGTGTTGAAACTTTTCTTCTATGATGACCCCATTTGTGGCTGTGCATTTTGATTTTGATCCCAAGTGTATTTCAAAACTTTTTTCTGTTTCTACCCTAGCAGGTGACTCTGTTATTACTAGAAGATTCTATTGGGGGTGTGGTATCTATTGGTAGAAGATAAACTTTGGTGGATCTATTTGAATTAGATATGGTTAACTTTGATGTCATATTAAGGATGAATTGGTTGCATTCGTGTTATGCCTTCATAATTATCAGACCTGTAAGGTCATACTTAAATTCCTCAATAAGTTGGTCATTGTATGGGAAGGGGATTGTTTACTACCTAAGGGGAGGTCCATCTCATATTTTAGAGCCCAAAAGTTGATCTCTAAAGGGTATTTGTATCATTTAGTTCGGGTTAAAGATTCTAACTCGAAAGGTCCTCCTCTAGAATCTGTTCCCATGGTTAATGAGTTCCCTGAGGTTTTTCTTGATGATTTTTCTAGTGTTCCTGTTCCTCTCGATAGGGAAATTAATTTTGGGATTGATCTCATTTTGGACACTCATCCTATCTATATCTCTCCTTATATAATGGCTCCAGCTGAGTTAATAAAGCTTAAGGATCAATTAAAGAATCTCCTAGATAAAGGGTTTATTCATCCTAGTGTGTCTCCTTGGGGTGCTCCTGTGTTGTTCGTGCATAAGAAGGATAGTTACCTTCGGATGTGTACTCATTATCGTTCGCTGAATAAGGTGACTATAAAGAATAAATATCCTCTTCCTAGGATCGACGATTTGTTTTATCAGCTTCAAAGCGTGAAGTATTTTTCTAAAATTAATCTTAGGTTAGCTTATCATCAGTTTAAGATTAGGGAAATGGATATCCCTAAGACTGCCCTCAGGACTCGGTATGGTCACTATAAGTTCCTAGTCATGTCTTTTGGGTTGACCAATGCTCCGACATCGTTTATGGATTTAATGAATAGGGTCTTCCATCAATTTTTGAATTTGTTTGTCATTGTCTTTATTGATGACATTTTGGTCTACTCTAAAAGTGAGGTGGATCATATCTCTCACGTTTGTACTGTGTTGCAGACCTTAAAGAATCAATGTTTATTTGTCAAGTTCTCTACATGTGAGTTTTGATTGAAGGCGCTGTGACTTTTCTTGGTCATGTTATCTCTAGTGGGGGATCATGGTAGATCCACAAAAGATTGCAGTGGTTAAGAAGTGGCCTAGACCTGCGACTCCAACCGATATTCAAAGCTTCTTGGGTTTAGCTGGTTACTATAGGAGATTTGTGAAAAGTTTTTCAACTATAGCTGCCCCATTGACTAAGTTGACCCAGAAAAAGGTCAAGTTCTTACGGTCGAATGTGTGTGAGGGTAGTTTTGAAAAGTTGAAGGATAAGTTAACTTCAGCTCTAGTTTTAACCCTGCTCAAGGGTAATGATGGCTTCATAGTGTATTATTATGCTTCTCTTGTTGGGATTGGTTGTGTGCTGATATAACATGGTAGGGTTTTGGCCTATGCTTCTAGGAAATTAAAAGTTCATGAGAAGAACTCCCCTACCCATGATTTGGAGTTGTTAGCTGTGGTATTTGCGTTTAACATTTGTTGTCACAATCTCTATGGGATTCATATTGATATCTTTTCTGATCTTAAGAGCCTATAATATGTGTTTACTCAGAAATAGTTAAATCTCAAGCAAGGGAGGTGGCTTGAGTTGCTAAAAGACTATAATATGAGTCTTCACTACCATCCATATAAAGCTAACATAGTTGCTGATGCTCTTAACAGGTTGTCCATAGGGAGTTTATCTCATGAGGATGAGGATAGGCGGGAGTTAGGGAAGGACATCACCATTTGGCTAGTCTTGGGACGAACTCTAAGGATGGAGGTGTGTTTGTGCATCAGGTATCACAGACGTCTCTTGTTGTTGAGATAAAGGAAAAACAAATGTTGGATCCTGATTTGATGAAGATTAAGAAGAATATGGGTCAACAAAATATTATTGACTTTGTGATAGGTGGTGATGGTATCTTGAGGTACCAAGATAGGTTATGTGTTCCCGATATTGATGGATTGAAGAAAAGGATTTTGGATGAAGGTCATATATCTTGCTATGCTATTCATCCTAGTTTTATGAAGATGTATCAGGACCTTAAGGAGTTGTATTGGTGGAACAATATGAAGCGGGATATGGCTAACTATGTGGCCAAGTGTATGGTGTGTCAATAAGTAAAGGTTGAGCATATAAAACCAGTAGGTTTGTATTACGAGATTGAGTTGCCCGAATGGAAGTGTGAGGTAATTAATATGGATTTTGCTATTGGTCTTTCTCGGTCTCGAAATTAGTGTGATTCGATTGGGGTCATTGTGGATAGTATAACCAAGTCCGCTCACTTTTTACCGGCGAGGATTAGTTATTAGGCAGAGGATTATGCTAAGTTATATCTTTTGTAGATTGTCAAGTTGCATGATGCTCATATTTCTATCATTTCGGATTGTGGTACTCCATTCTCATTGTATTTTTGAAAGTTGTTTTAGAAAGGTTTAGGAACTAAGGTGTGCTTTTGTATCACTTTCCACACTTAGTCAGATGGATAAGCGAGGAGGAACAGTCAGACACTGGAAGATATGCTTCGTACTTGCATGATTAACTATGGTTGTAGTTGGTTCGACCATTTGCCTTTGATTGAATTTGCTTATAATAATAATTATCACTCTAGCATTAGTATGGCTCCTTTTGAGGCATTGTATGGCAGGATAAGTCGTTCTCCTTTTGGGTGGTATGAAGTTGGTGAGGGTGAGTTGTTTGGCCCTGATTTGGTTCACCAAGACTTGGAGAAGGTGAAGGTGATTCGTGACAGATTGAAAGCCGCTCAAAGTTGCCAAAAGTCCTATGCGGATGTGAGGCATACAGAGTTGGAGTTCGAGGTTGGCAATTGGGTATTCTTGAAGGTGTCTCCTATGAAGGGAATAATGCAGTTTGATAAGAAGAGGAAGTTAAGCCATCGGTATGTCGTCCCGTACTTGGTTTTGAAGAGGGTAGACAATGTTGTTTATGAGTTGGAGTTGCCTCCCTAGTTTGAGTTTCATCCATCCAGTTTTCTATGTCTCTATGTTGAGAAAGTGTGTAGGTGATCCTTCATCAGTTGTTTCTTTGGAAGAGTTGGGTATCCCGGATTCCTTATCGTATGAGGTAGTCTCTGTTGAGATCTTGGATCGTTAAGTCCCATTGACACCTAATTTTTGCCATCTACAACTAAGTTTAGTCCCAATTTTCTTGAATTTTCAAATAAAATTATAATATTTATTTTATCTGAATAAAAATCTTTTCAAAGTATTTATCTGAGTAGTTTTGTCATTTTAAGTAGCAATTATATATCATCATATTTAATTATACGAAATTATATAATTTTATTACCTAAATATTTATTTTACGGAATATCAGATTTTGATCAAAGCTCATCTTAAAAAATAATTCAAATGAGTAAAATCTTGATTTAAATATAATTTATTCTCAAAAATAATTTATTTGGAGAAATAGTTATTTGATTTTGTCTAATCAAGAAGCTCGATAATAAAGAAAGTATTAATTCGCATTGAATTTCAATTTAAATTAGCCAATCTATTAGATTTGGCCAAAATTGAAATCAAATTGGCCATAATTGCAATGCAATTCGCAAATTGATTTTCAATTTGGTCAACATTAGATAAATTTGGCTAAATTTTAAATCTCAGTTGGGGTTATATTTTAAATAACCCTAAAATCCCCAAAAATGACCTAAATCTACCCAACCTTGTCCCTTTTACATTTTGAAATTCAAAATTTATACTAGATTGTACAATTTCCCCCTCCTCCATCAACATCGTCTTTTTTTCATTTTTGAAATTCAACTGGATTGTACAATTACGTCTCACCTTATCCTCCAAAAATCATCACCCTTAATTTCAAATTTCCAAAATACCCCTAAATTATTTCTCCCACATTGGTGAATACAAAGGATTGAATCTCCATTTTTTCCTACAAATACAACTACTATTTTGGTAGAAGGTTAAATCTCAAAGAGTGAAAAAACATTTAGTTAAAATTTTCAAGCGGTAGTCTAATCGGGATTGGTGGTCATCAAGACTCCGACGAAAGCTTGAAGTCCCGTTTTGCTGCTCCAAAAAGATAAAAACACATTTTCCTTTGAGTTTTGTTATCGTTTCATTTCCTTCTTTATAGTTTCGTAGTTGTAATTTTGTTTGCTGAGATTGTTTCTTGTAGACGGTCTTAAAGGACATAGGATGTTGTGATATCAATATTATGACTATTTTTATGTTCATGCTATAAAATGAGCTAATGTGTTTCTTTGACTTTATTCTTTGATTATTATGATTAGATCGATAAAGTTTTGATCTTTGCTTGATTAAGATATATACTCATGCGCTGTTTAAATTCGTTGTTGGTGGATATGTTATCCTATAGCATGTAAAGTTGTTTTCTTTATGTTGAAAAGAATAGTTACTATTGTTTGTTTCGCCTTAACAAACTAGATCGATAAAGTTTTGACCTTTGCCTGATTAAAATACGTACTCATGTCTTGTTTAAATTCGTTATTGGCGGATATGTTTGCTTTTAACGTGAAAAGTTGTTTCCTTTATGTCACAAAAAGATTTCCTCATTTTATGCTCATTTTTCTTTTTTTTTTCTTTAATGAAACGTGTCTTAGACCATATCATGTCATAGTATTTGGTGCAAATATGTGTTGATCTATATGCAATATTTGTCTAAATTTTAAGCAACTGTGCTTGTGCATCTGTGTCTTTCTTTTCAAAGACTACTTGATTATATTGTGCTAAAATAAATTCAATTTTTTGTAAGATTGTTTAATAGATAGTTTAATTTCTTTTTTATTGGATAATTTGGTTTGCTTTGATATCATAGTTTACTATTTCTTTATGCTTGATAATGTTATCTTTTTCATCTCATCATTTATCTATTACGTGTAGGATTTTCGAACATATAATAATTATTTTTCTTTTATCCTTTTCTTTGCTTGAATCTGTTTTGGAGTCCAAATGGACTCCTTTCCTCTTGCGTTTCGTAATGGATCAATGAGGCTCATCTCTCCGAGTCAAGTCCAAAGTTTAAAATCAAAGTCGATTATATGGCGTGTGAGTGCAAGACGATAGAAAAAGAAGAAAAATGGGTCAAAGTCAATTGATGAAGTCGCTAAGAGACATGAAAAGTCTCGATTTTTATTATTGTCTTATTATTTATTTATTTATTTATTTATCCATTTGTTCATTCATTTGGGCCTTAAGTCAAAGTTGTAATTTAATAAAAGTGAAGCGGATTTTGGACCTCAAAGGTCCGAAAATTAGGTTATGACATGTTATGGGCCAAAAATCCAAGTATTTAGATTAAGACATTAGGACGGGTGAAAATGGGCCAAAAGTTCAAATTAGCTTAGGACAGGGTTTTTGATTTGGGCCTAATGGCCTACGTCTTTTAGTATCCCCTTTCTCCATTATATGCTAATTGTTTTTAGTTTTCTTAGACTTGGTTAAAAATCTCCGCTAAGTCGTCAAAATTTGTTTTACACAAATCTTGAAGACAATTTTTTCCTTAATCGATTTCGTTTCAAAAATTAATTTTTCTTTTTAAAGTTAGTTACTAAAGTTATTTTCAAATAGTCTGGATAACCGCAAGTTAGCGGATACACTTGGTGCTTTAACAACCTTCCAAGAGTATTAATAGGAATCACTTACTCGGAATTTCTAAACTTTAAAGATTTTTTATGTTTTGAATCTTTTAAGTAATATTTTTAGTTTTTCTTGATATTTTCTCAAAAATTAAGTGGAGACTCTGTAATTTCTTAAATTATTTCAAACTTTTGTTTAAGGTTTCTAAATAGTTTAAAAAGTCAAAAAATAATATTTTTCAAACCCTTCGAATCGAAAAGGGACTAAATAGAAATGACGACTCTGTTGGGGACTTTATTTAGGTTCTAACCAAATATTTGAATTAGCTTTTGACTAACTATTGTAGTGTTTAAACTGTTTATGTGCTTATGTGTTTAAATTACTGCAATTATTAACTGTTGCATTCATGGCATAATTCTGCATTTTGATTATTAACTTATTTTGGAGTTTCGTGGATGTCCCAACCATTATTGTTCAATTCCAAATAAAGTGTTGGGAATACGATGGTTTATTAGCACGTTAGGCGTCTGATGACTTTTCGTATTTCCAAACCCAAGTCGTCCACTTGGGAACCTGGTCGAAGCCCAATCCAGAGACCTAGGATAGAGCGAAACCAAAACCATGTTTAGGCATGAGCCTAGGACGACCTAATACCTGAGGGGGTATTGATCCTATTAAAAATCTTGTCTTACGTCTATTTGACTACGATTCATAACAAATGATCATCTTTTATGTTTTAAATTGAAGAATATAATGTCGAATTGTACAAACTATTATCCCTTGGGTTTTAGGGTTTTATTTAGGTAATTTCTTTTAATCAAAAGAAGATCTTCATCGGAAGGATATTCAAACATTTCGATAAGTTCATAATCGAAGGACTCCCAAGGAGGTTTAGTTTAGATTTGCTCCCTTGCGTGGGACTGATATCACGTATTTTCCCTTTTCCTCATCCCTATTTGGTTTATTCATGAAGTTGTATAATATATTTGGAGGCAATGAAACATCTTACAAATGACATGTATATCCTTCAAACGTTAGGCTTACCTTTGGCTTGAAAGGTCTCATGTATGATAGAACGCATTAAAAATTATTTATGCTCTAAAGTGCTTCATTATTTTGCTTTATCCATATTTGTTTGATTTGTCTCATATATTAGTTTGGTCAATTATTACAATTCATGAACTAATATTTTTACCTTTTGAGTATTTTTTTTCCTTTTTGAGAGAGATATTTGTATTGGTAATCAAACTTGCCCGCTTCACAGTGACAAAAGCAAACTAATCATTGGCATTATCAGTCGACAGGAAGATTGAAGTTGACTCAAAGGCGTACTTTTGATATCCTTCTATCTTGCATGCTGAAGTTACTATTACCTTTTCTTATTTTCCTTGTAATCGCACTTTGTTACTTTATTTTCTTGTAATCGTACTTTATGATTTGATTTTCATGTAAATGCACTTTTTTTAATACGAACTATGTTTGACCTGAGCCCATGTCGGCTTTGGTCAATAACTTAGAAAAATTATTTTTGCATCTTATGGTGGAGCTACATTTGGTATGATTCCTACCTCAATAGAATATGTGAGCACCACACTAGCTCGATCATATCCTCCACGAGATTTTATTTAAGAGGATCTTTTTTCAAGTTACATGGAGATGACATTGAAACATGTGACCGGGGCAGAAATTTTGATAAGGTCTCAAAAATTTCACAAAAACTTGACATTTTCTACAAAGTTAAACATCAGACGTTGCTGAAGCTGAATCAGTGCATAATTTTGAGAAGTTCTAAAATTTCAAGTTATGCTACGCCAGAAAGGACTCAAGTATTTTGCATTCTAGACGGGCAGAATTTTTGAGAAGATCTAAAAAAATTTCATACAAAATGATGTCATAAGTTACAGAGAAGTTCGAGAGTTTCTAAATTGAGGAAAAATATTTGAGGGAGATCCTAAAAAATTCCACAAAGATTGCACTTCAACCCTACAAATTGATGATCAACAAGGAGTATCAGGAGAGCAAGGAAAAACCAAAATAGTTAGCCTCTCAAAACTAAGAATTTTTCTTCGGATGCAGGAATAATGAAGTCACAACGTTGACAATATTATGCTTGATAAAGGGCATTACCAGATCCACTATGGCCTTGCCATAATAATCCAGACAACTTCTCCTTTCTTTTTTTCACTTGATTTATGTCTCTATTGCTTCGTTATAATCTCTAACACTTTCTCTACTTTTGTAGGGACATGACTGAGAAAAACAATTAAGATATAGGGATATCACTCAAAACACTATCTCCAATTCATCATTGAGTCAAACGACTTTATCTTCTATTACACTATTAACTTAGCTGCAATAAATTATTATGTTGTTAATGAGTGCTATTTGCGTCATATAGGTGATGTATGCAAGATCGTGTCTAATAACTAACACAAACCAATCCTTTCAAAGTTTGAGGATTCAATCCAGAAGATCAGGACATGCACAAGTCCTTTAGAGGATTTTTAATTCAAAGGATGAAGTTCGATAAATCAACTTCCATTTTTATTATATATTAGAGTTTTCTACCCTCCAAGAAACTTATTGGATTGCCAACCCATTCGAGGTGGCATATCGTATTATATTTGGGTCATCCACCCTTTCAAAAGGACATATATTATTATATTTGGGTTTTTCATCCTTTAAGAGGATGCATTGGACCATCATGTTATTATTGTGGATCTTCACTTCTTTTAGAGTGACATATTATTATGTAATGGACCGTCACCTCCTTTAGCGTGACATATTATTATGTTATGGATCGTCACCTCTTTCAGAGTGACACATTATAAAGTTATGGACTGCCACCTCCTTCAGCTTGGCATGTTATTATTTATGTATCATCACCTCCTTCAAAATAAATATTATCATGTTATGGACTGTCACCTCCTTCAGCGTGATATGTTATTATTCTATGAAATGTCATCTCCTTGAAAGTGACACATTATTATATAAATTATCACCTCCTTCTGCATGACATATTATTATGATCGTCACCTCATTCAGAGTGACATGTTATCATGTTATGGATCGTTACCTCTTTCAAAGTGACATGTTATTTTGTTATGGAATGTCACCTCCTGTAACGCCCTGAATCGGGTACCCGAAACGCTACACGGTGATCATGATCCCGAAGTACCACAAGCTAATCCATGACTGATATTTGTACCTGTATACTGCATAATATACTTTATAATGCGGAAACATAAATTGAAAGGCCATAAGGTTCAAAACTGAGACATAATATCTGATAAAATATAACATCTGAGTGGGGTATAAAATACCCAAAACTAACTGAAATAAACTATCTGCACATACTGTAGTCTGAAAAGCCTCTAAACATGACTGTATGAATAACGAGTTGGTGGATTATGTCCCTAACTAATTCCAACTAATAAATTAATTAATAAGATAATAAGGAAATGGTCATGTCTTCGAAAGATGAGGACTCACTGCTAACTCTGACTGCTGAGATTAGAATACAACTGATGCTCTGGAGCTCGTCTTTGAACATGTGGTATAAGACACCATAGCACAAATACGTCAGTACTTTGAATGTACGGGTTCATATGCATGAACAATACTGACTAACTAACTAATATGAATGTGAGAATGCATGCATGAATACATAGTAACTATAACTGAGATCGTGATAACATGAATTTACTGATTACTAACATGACTGGTAACTGAGTTCTGATGACTGATATAACTGATAACATAAGTTACTATATCTAACAGTCCTGAATCTGATGGAACAAGCTGAGCTCCGTATTGTATCTGAGTTGATTGTATCTGATAGTACTAAATTCTGTAGAACTATCTGAGTTCTTTTTCTGATATTGATACTGAAACTGTGGGAAGTAGTTATCTAACCGACATACCCCTAATACGCCATTATGGATGAGTTGGGGTCCTATCTATAACCCTAATTGGAAGAGTGTCAACATCGCACCACTGGTAAGGACTATCTGTGAGTAACCCTCATATAACAGGTAACTCTAGTGAGAATGGTGGGAACCCTCATATAATAGGTTAAGCCACCTTATCTACCCTCATATAGCAGGCTATGATGTCTCAACCTATGCTGGCTACATAGTTCTGGAATGCAAGGATTGCTTCTAAGAATCACACCCTCATATAACAGGTGAGTTCCCATTCTTGGGTTTACTCGGTGCTAACTTCTACTCCCATCTGAATAGACGCTGAACACGATTAACTGAACTGACTGAATTCTACTGAACATAGCTTGACTGAGAGTATCTTGAGAACATGACATAGGCTCTAGGCACACAGATAATTATCGGGTACAAGTACCCCCAGGACTCGATAGAAAGAAACTGACAAAGCATGACTACTTTCTTGAATACATGACCAACATCACAATCCATAATTCATTTATTAAGGTATTTCATCAAACATGTGATATGCATAAACTTATAAATATATGAGGATTGCATAATATCATACTAGTTGGGCACTTCTCCTTCACATAGGTATTTAATCAAACACATGGTAAGCATAGTATATGTAGACAACATTATACAACAAATTAACATTATGATTCAACTCTAATTTCATCATCCAAGGGTTTAATCATAGGTTCACATAAATCTACACCTATACTAATCAATTCCATATAAAATTGATCACCCAACATGGATTAGAATTCAATTGGTCATTATTAACATGAACAAAAGCAAACCCAACATGAAATTCATAAAGAAATTCATACACTTGAACTTTGAAAAGAGATTCTTAGGCTTCATGGACGAAAGGAGTTCATGAATTAACACTACGCATACCTGGTAGTGATTTTCTTAAAGTTCTTGGACTTGGAGAACTTGAATTTCTTGGTTTCTTGAAGAAGGTTTTGGAATTGTTCTTAAGGATATCTTGGAGAGAAAACCTAATTTGATGTTGTGAAAGAATAATGAATTTAGGAGCCTTGGTCGGATATTACTAGGTATTTAAACGGGTGATAAAAGACCAAAATCCCCTTTAAAATGGCTTTAAAATAACTAAACGGAACATGCTACGGTGGGTGAATGGTCCGTCGCTGGGTCGACGATCCATCAAATTGACCGTCACACTGAGACCAGGATAGGGACTCACTGCCTAAGTATCGACGGCTTGGGAGACGGTTCGTCAATCTTCCATCGCACCTTATCCAGAAGGTTGCCTCACTGCCTTGGCTGTGACGATCAAGGTGACGGTCCGTCGCTAGGTCAACGGTCCATCAACTTGGCCATCATACCTGGGCAATTCTGCCAGCTCTGAGTAAAATGTCTGTAACTTTTTACTCCGACATCGGATTTGGACGAAATTGGTATCGTTGGAAAGCTTATTCAATTTCCCATGTGATATAAAGTGAAAATCTTAAAAATTCCATGTGTACAAAAATGAATTCCTATTTCAAAGAAAGTTTCTAACATTCTTGAGATAATTCCAAGCTAGGAAAAGTACGGGGTATAACAATATTTCCCTCTTAAGAACATTCGTCATCGAATGAGACGAAGAGAGAGGGAAGAATATAAACTGACATACATACTGAACATGAACAATTGGAACATGAATGACATGACTGATAACTGAACATATCATATTGGACATGCATATCTGATGCATGCGTAACTGATTCATGAATACATGAATGAGTGTTCTGCTGAACTAAATTTTTCACAATAAGAATGCATGCCTGATGCACAATTATATAACTGAACTGATACATGAATGCATGACTAAATATGCAATGGTATTTAATACCAAATTTGTAATGAAATCCTAAACATGAACTGTAAACCAAGCTTGTAACTGAAGTCTGAACATGAAACTGAAAAGTGTAAGGAGAACTGTTACCTTGAGCTTGACCTGAACTGGTGGGAAGAGGTGAGGATACTTGGTTCACATATCTGCTTCTGTTTTCCAAGTATCTCCCTCAATGCATTGATTTCGCCAAAGAACTTTGACTAGAGGGACTTCTTTGTTCCTCAGTCTACGAGTCTGATAGTCTAGGATTTTGACTGGAATCTCTTTATAAGAGAGGTTGTTCTGAACATCTACGCTCTGAATAAGGACTACAACTGCTGGATCACCCATGCAATTCTTGAGCAAAGAGACATGGAAGACTGGATGAACTAAGGCTAGATTTGAAGGAAATTCAAGCTCATAAGCTACCTTACCGAAGCGACTGAGAATTTTGTAGGGACCGACATATCGAGGAATAAGATTTCCCTTCTTGCCGAACCTCTTCACTCCCTTCATGGGAGAGATCTTTAGATAGACATAGTCACCAATCTAAAACTTGAGATCCTTTCTGCGTACATCTACAAAAGACTTCTGTCGGCTCTGAGCAGCTCGGAGTCTTTCTCTAATCAATTGAAATTTTTTTCTAAGGCATCGAATACTAAGTCAGGCTCTATAACTGAGGCCTCACTAACTTCAAACCAATCGATTGGAGATCTGCACCCCCTACCATAGAGAGATTCGAATGGAGCCATCCTAATATTGGAATGATAGTTATTGTTGTATGCAAACTCAATCAAAGACAAGTAGTCATCTCAACTACCCTTGAAATTGATTGCACACGCCCTTAGCATATCTTCTAAAGTTTTAATAGTCATTTCTACTTGACCATCTGTCTGAGTATGGAAGGCAGTACTGAGATGAACCTAGGTACCAAGACCCTTTTGGAATGCTTTCCATAAATGAGAGGTGAATTGGGTACCTATTTCTGAGATAATGGATAACGGAACACCGTGCAATCTGACTAACTCTCTGATGTAGAGTTTAGCATAATCCTTGGCTGAATAAGAGGTATGGACTGGAAGAAAATGAGCTGATTTGGTCATCCTGTCTACAATGACCCAAACTGAATCATGTTGATGACGAGTACGAGGCAAAACTGTCACGAAGTCTATGTTCCCAGAATGCTACACGGTGCTCATAATCCCAAAGAACCACAGGCTAACCCATGACTGATATTTGTACCTGTACACTACATAATATATTGTATAATGCGGAAACATGAATTGAAAGTCCATAAGGTTCAAAATTGATACATAATATCTGATAAAATATAACATCTGGGTAGAGTATGAAATACCCAAAATTAATTGAAATAAACTATATACACATACTGTAGTCTGAAAAATCTCTAAACATGATTGTCTGAATAAGGAGTTGGTGGGACATGTCCCCAACTAACTCCAACTAATAAATTAATTAATGAGATAATAAAGAAATGGTCATGTTCTCAAAAGATGAGAACTCACTGCTGACTCTGACTGTTGAGACTGGAATGCTACTGATACTCTGAAGCTCGTGTCTTTGAACCTATGGTATAAGAAAACATAGCGCAAATGAGTCAGTACTTTAAATGTACTGGTATGCATGTGAGGTAGGCTAAATGCATGGGGTTCATATGCATAAACAATACTAACTAACAGACTAATACGAATGTAACAATGCTTGCATAGATACATAGTAACTATAACTGAGATCCTGAAAACATGAATTTACTAATAACTAACATGACTGGTAACTGATTTCTAATGACTGATATAACTAATAACATGAGTGACTGTATCTAACAGTCCTGAATCTAATAGAACTAGTTGAGTTTCGTACTGTATCTGAGTTGACTGTATCTGATAGTACTAAATTCTTTAGAACTATCTGAGTTCATTAATTGATACTGATACTGAAACTGTGTGAAGTAGTTATCTAACCGACATACCCCTAATAGGCCATTATGGCTGAGTTGGGGTCCAATCTGTAACCCTAATTGGAAAGGTGTCAATACCGCACCACTGGTAAGGATAATCTGTGAGTAACCCTCATATAACAGGTAACTCTAGTGAGAACGGTGGGAACCCTCATATAACAGGTTAAGCCACCTTATCTACCCTCATATAGCAGGATATGATGTCTCAACCTATGTTGGCTACATAGTTCTGGAATGCAAGGATTGCTTCTAAGAATCACACCCTCATATAACAGGTGAGTTCCCATCCTTGGGTTCACTCGGTGCTAAATTCTACTCCTATTTGAATAAATACTGAACACGATTAACTGAACTAAGTGTATTCTACTGAACATAGCTTGACTGAGAGTATCTTGAGAACATAACATAGGCTCTAGGCACACAGCTAATTGTCAGGTACAACAATCCCCAGGACTCGATGGAAAGAAATTGACAAACATGACTTTCTTGAATACATGACCAACATCACAATCCATAATTCATTTATTAAGGCATTTCATTATACGTGTGATATGCATAAACTTATAAATATATGAGGATTGCATAATATCATACTAGTTGGGCACTTCTCCTTCACATAGGCATTTAATCAAACACATGGTAAGCATAATATATGTAGACAACATTATACAACAAATAAACATCATGATTCAACTCTAATTTTATCATCTAAGGGTTTAATTATAGGTTCACATAAATCTACACCTATACTAATCAATTCCACATAAAATTGATCACTCAACATGGATTAGAATTCAATTGGTCACTATCAACATGAATTAAAGCAAACCAAACATGAAATTCATAAAGAAATCCATACACTTGAACTTTGAAAAGAGATTCTTGGGCTTCATGGACGAAAGGAGTCCGTGAATGAACACTATGCACACCTGGTAGTGAGTTTCTTGAAGTTCTTGGACTTGGAGAACTTGAATTTCTTGGTTTATTGAAGAAGGTTTTGGATCTTGTTCTTGGGGATATCTTGGAGAGAAACCCTAATTTGATGTTATAAAAGAATAATGAATTTAGGAGCCTTGGTCGGATGTTACTAGGTATTTAAACGGGTGATAAAAGACCAAAAGTCTCCTTTAAAAATGGCTTTAAAATAACAAAACAGAACATGCAATGGTGGGTGCAACAGTCCATCGCTGGGTCGATGGTCCGTCGGACTGACCGTCGCACTGGGACCAGGATTGGAACTCATTGCCTAAGTAGCGACGGCTTGGGCGATGGTCCATCGCAAGTTTGATGGTCCATCAACCTGTCCATCATACCTTATCCAGAAGGTTGCCTCACTGCCTTGGCTGCGACGGTTAAGGCGAAGGTCCGTCGCTAGGTCGATGGTCCGTCAACCTGTCCGTCACACCTGGGTGATTCTGGCAACTCTGTGTAAAACGTCCATAACTTTTTACTCTGATACCGGATTTGGACGAAATTGGTATCGTTGAAAAGCTTATTCAATTTCCCACGTGATAAAAAGTGAAAATCTTAAAAATTCCATGTGTATAAAAATAGATTCATTTTTCAAAGAAAGATTCTAATATTCTTGAGATAATTCCAATCTAGAAAAAGTACAGGATATTACACCTCCTTCAGAGTGACATGTTATTATGTTATGGACCGTCACCTCCTTCAGAGTGACACATTATTATATTATGGATTGTCACCTCCTTTCAGAGTGACATGTCATTATGTTATGGACCGTCACCTCCTTCAAAGTGTCATATTATTATATTATGGACTGTCACCCACTTTCAGAGTGACATGTCATTATGTTATGGACCGTCACCTCTTTCAGAGTGACATGTTTGTTATGTTATGGACCGTTACCTCCTTCAGAGTGATATGTTATTATATTATGGATCATCATCTCCTTCAGAGTGGCATGTTATATGTTATGGATTGTCACCTCTTCAACATAATATATTATGGAGTGCGACCTCCGTCAGTGTGGCATACTAAAATAAGGTATGCACGATTGCCCATATATTGTATTTGATAGTAATAAGTTTAGTGTTGGTGATTAATAGACATGTTGGACCGTCACTCCATTCAAAGTGATATGTTACATTTAAATTAGGTCGTCCGTACTTCAATGAGACACGTTGTACCATCACTCTATCCAAATTGGCATGTAATACTTAAATTGGGTCGACCACTCTTAAATGAGACATGTTGGACTGTTACTCTATTTAAAGTGGCATGTTACATTTAAATTAAGTCATCCGCCCTTCAATGAGACACGTTGGACCATCACTACATTTAAAATGGCATGTTACATTCAAGATAAATAATTTTCCTTTTATTGGTATATGTTAGGTTTTCACCCCGTTCAAAGTGGCATAACAGTTTTAGAATAGGTTGTGCAAAATGGTTCATTAACTATCTCAGCACAATATGTTCAAATAGATTTGCACCAATTTACGTTAGTGTAATGCTACATTAAAAACTAATCATTTATTTGAGAAGTTTTCGTGAGCATCCAAAAGGATAAAATCTCAAATCAAAACCACAGGTGCAGACGACTCCAAAAGGATGCAGCACAACGTGGAACATTTTCTTATCAGCAAATAGGACGTAGTCTAGAGAGAAACATCAAATTCTTTGAACGAGAGCTAAAGGATGATTGTCACCACTAGGGGTGAGCTTTTGGTATTGGGTTAGGTATTTTCAAAATTTGGATTCGGTAGTTCGGTAATCGGCATTGAACGTAGATACCATATATCATACTTATAAACATCGGTTCGGTAATTCGGTAATCGTTAAATTAAACTTTGGTTCGGTTCAATATTTGGTAATACCATATTAAAGTTAGAGATGAACAAATATACGTTTACACTTCAAAGAGTATAATTAATAGATATCCTATTTAGTAGTTTTTTAGTTACTTTTTACGAATATATTACCAAAGTCCAAGAGATTCTTAGGGATGACTAATACTATTGTCTATTGGGTTGGTTAGACATATATATGTATAATTTTTTTTTTATATTTGGTACATATCGAATACCAAATGGTATTAATATCTTGTACCAAACTCAATCTCAAATATCGAAATATTGAAATTTTACTCCCAAATACCATATTACCGAATACCAATTACCATTTTTTTGATTCGGTTCAGTAATTCAATTTTTGGTATTCTATGCCCAACCCTAGACACCACCCTCAAACCACACCCCTGTTAGAAGGCATGTGGGTACTTGGGATATTTTAGTTTCAGCTTCACTTTTGGGATATTTTGACACTCATACCGAGGATAACCTTCTCTTTCCTTCAAATTCAACTGATAGGACATCTAGAACTATGAAAATTATATCCGGGTAAATTCTTCCCTATGAGTGTAAATAGCTCCACATTCATGGTTAAGAGGTTACAAGCCTTTTTTTTGCAACTCAATCAACTCATCACTCATCCTGGGTTAAAGATCATAAAAAATAAAAGACTCTCTTTTCTATCAATTGAGTTGAAATACAAGCAGTCTGATTCCTGAGTTTTGGGGATATGTAGGTTGAGCTCTTTGTAGAAAATTCGACTGCATTCCAACCTCTCGCCCAATCCGCTTATTCCTCAACTTTTTGATTTTACCAAAATTTAAAAATTGAAATAGCTGGAGAATCCTTTGAAAATTATGCTTCAGAATCAAGCTTTATGAACTACAAGTGGCCTGAATTCTCATACAACCTGAGATATGTAGGACACCCAATATTAGGGTCTGACCATAAGGTATCGGAGTTCAGACATAACTCCACGAAACTCGTGCGAAAGCCAACCTCTTTCAGAATTGAATTTGTGGTCGGACAAAAATTAAGAACATCAAACTTCCTTTGTCCAGGGTTACTTGCATCCACCCTACCCAAAGGGAGGGGGCAATTGTTGACACCTAATTTTTGCCCTTCAAAACTAAGTTTAGTCCCGATTTTCTTTGATTTTTAAATAAAATTATTATATTTATTTTATTTGAGTAATTTTGTCATTTTAAGTAGCGATTATATATCATCATATTAAATTATACGAAATTATATAATTTTATTACTTAAATATTTATTTTACGAAATATCGAATTTTAATCAAAGCTTATCTTGAAAATTAATTCATATGGGTAAAATCTTGATTTAAATATGATTTGTATTCAAAAATAATTTATTTGAAGAAATATTTATTTGATTTTATCTAATCAATAAGCTCGGAATTAAATGAAGTATTAATTCATATCGAATTTCTATTTAATTTGGCCA
Organism: Capsicum annuum; assembly: GCF_002878395.1. Lineage (NCBI taxonomy): Eukaryota > Viridiplantae > Streptophyta > Magnoliopsida > Solanales > Solanaceae > Capsicum > Capsicum annuum. The sequence goes on from NC_061118.1 coordinate 49,437,664, forward strand.
ATCTATTAGATTTGGCCATAATTGAAATCAAAATTTGTCATACTTGCAATGCAATTCGCCGGTTGATTTTTAATTTGGTCAAAATTAAATAAATTTGGCTAAATTTTAAATCCCAATTGGGACTATATTTTAAATAACCCCAAAATCCCAAAAGATGACCTAAATCTACCCAACTTTATCCCTTTTTCATTTTGAAATTCAAAATTTATACTAGATTGTACAATTTCCTACACAATATTATCCTTTTTTCATTTTTGAAATTCAAAATTTGTATCAGATTGTATAATTCCACCTCAACCTTTTCCTTTTTTCATTTTTGAAATTCAAAATTTATACTGGATTGTACAATTTCATCTCACCTTATCCTCCAACAAATGTTACCCTCAATTTTAAATTCCCAAAATACTCCTAAATTCTTTCTCCCACATTGGTTGATACAAATGATTGAATCCCCATCTTTTTCTATAAATACTACTACTACTTTGGTAGAAAATCAAGTCTCAAAGAGTGAAAAAAACTTTTGAGCAAAGAGTTAATTTTTTTTTAGTAAAAATTTTCAAGCGGTAGTCTAATCAGGGTTCTCGAAAGATTGATTTTAGGTGGCCTTCAAGACTCCAAAAAAATTTTGAAGTCCCGTTTTGCTGCTCCAAAAAAAGGTAAACACACCTTTTCCTTTTAGTTTTGTTATCGTTTTCTTCTTCATCTCCTACTTTGTAGTTTCGTAGTTGTAATTTCTTTTGTTGGGATTATTTGCTATAGCCGGCCTTGAAGGCCATAGGATGTTGTGATATCAATATTATGACTATTTTTATGTTCATGGTATAAAATAAGCTAACATGCTTCTTTGGCTTTATTCTTTGAATATTATTATTAGATCGATAAGGTTTCGATCTTTGCTTGATTAAGATACGTACTCATGTCTTGTTTAAATTCATTGTTGGTGGATATGTTTGTCTTTAGCATGTAAAGTTGTTTCCTTTATGTTGAAAAGAATATTTACTATTGTTTGTTTCACCTTAATATATTAGATTGATAAAGTTTCAACCTTTGCTTGATTAAAATACGTACTCATGCCTTGTTTAAATTCGTTTTTGGTGGATATGTTTGCTTTTAGCATGAAAAGTTGTTCCTTTATGTCACAAAAAGATTTCCTCATATTATGCTCTTCCCTTTTTTTCCTTAGTGAAAATATGTCTTAGACTATATCATGTCATAGTGTTTGGTGCAAATAAGTGTTGATCTATAGACAATATTTGTCTAAATTTTAAGCAACTATGCTTGTGGATCCACGTTTATTTTTTCAAGGCCTAGTTGATTATACTGTGCTGAATTCAATTTTTTATAAGATTGTTTAAGAGATGGTTTAATTTATTTTTCGTTGAATAATTTGGTTTACTTTGATATCATAGTTTACTATTTATTTATGCTTGAGAATGTTATCGTTTTCATCTCATCATTTATCCATTATGTGTTGGATTTTCGAACACATATTAATTCTTTTTCTTTTATCCTTTTCTTTGCATGAATCTGTTTTGGAGTCCAAATGGACTCCTTCCCTCTTGCATTTCTTAATGATCCAATGAGGCCCACCTCTCCGATTCAAGTTCGAAGTTTAAATTCAAAGTTAAAAGAAGATATGTGGCGTGCGGGTGCAAGAAGATAAAAAGAAGAAGAAAAATGGGTCAAAAATAATTGATGAGGTCGCTAAGAGACATGAAAAGTCTCAATTTTTATTATTTTCTTATTATTTATTTATTTATCTATCTATTTGTTCATTCATTTGGGCCTCGAAACTAAAGTTTTAATTTAATACAGGTTAAGTGGATTTTGGGCTTCAAAGGTTGGAAACTAGCTTAGGATAGGTTATGGGCCAAAAGCCCAAGTATTTAGATTAGGACAGGTGAAGATGAGCCAAAAGTCCAAATTAGCTTACGACATGATTTATGACTTGGGCCTAATGGCCTAAATCTTTTAGTCTTTCCTTTTTCCTTTATATGCTAATTGTTTTTAGTTTTTTTTTAGATTTGGTTAAAAATTTTCGTTAAGTCGTCAAAATTTGTTTTGCACAAATCTTGAAGAGAAATTTTTCCTTAATCGATATCGTTTCAAAAACTAATTTTTCTTTTTAAAATTAGTCTAAAAAGTTATTTTCAAATAGTCTGGATAACCACTAGTTAGCGGATACTCTTGTGCCTTAACAAACTCCCAAGAGTATTAATAGGAACCACTTACTCAAAATTTCTAAATTTAAAAGATTTTTTATGTTTTGACTCTTTTAAGTAGTATTTTTAATTTTTCTTAATATTTTTTTCAAAAATCAAGTGGCGACTCTGTAATTTCTAAAATATTTTAAACTTTTCTTTAAGGTTTTGAAATAGTTTAAAAAGTCAAAAAATAATATTTTTCAAACCCTTCGAATCGAAAAAGGGCAAAACAAGTCTGTCAGTTGCGTACAAAGGATGTGGCTTCGATAAAGGTTCTTTGGAGGAACCATAATGTTGAAGAAGCTACTTGGGAGGCGGAAAAGGACATGAAGTCCAAGTATCCACATTTGTTCCCTGTTCCAAAAATTCATGCGGGCAGAAGGTATGTGTTCTTCATCACATCTTTGTTTTCTAACTTAGTTATGGAAACAATTGATCTCCTTGCATTTTTATTTTCTAACTTTGTTAAAGGTTAATTGATGTGTAATAATGTGTTAACTCATGCTTGTGCTTACCTTACCCTTCATTCGAGGATGAATGATCCTAGTGGGGGAGAATTGAAATACCTTGGCTTTTGACCCTTAGAAAATTCTTGATTTTGAGCTCACTGGACATCATACAACTTGTGGGTACTTGTCGTATGATGTGGTATGGTTTAGGGTCCCTCCCCTCGTACAAAAATCAGTGTGGTTTGGTTGCATTCTATCCAAGGTACGGTTAGGCATCTAACTAGTCGTATGTTAAGAGTATGAGTAGTATGGTACCTAATAGTATAATGTCCTATGTCTAGCCTAGAGAATTTTGTCTAGGGTACGGGCTAGAGGGTACTAATCATAAGATTAGGCATGATTTAGTCTAGGGACTCGTATGTTGGACAGTTTTAGAGTCCAACTTGATGCCTAGGGTACGAGTGGTGTGTACCACTCGTATGTTTCTGTACGAGTTAGGGGGGGTCGTGCCCTCCTGTGCATGTTTTACAACTTTTAAGCTGAGGATATTTTAGACATTTTCCACACCAAAACCCTCAAGTCCCCATGTCTTAAAAAATATTGTGGCCTCTTATAGCATACTTTGAAAGGTCAAAACACATCAAAATGCTCTCTAAACTCTCTCAAGAAAATTGGGCCTAGGGTTTTTCAAAGTTGTACATCTAGGGGATCAAGAGTTAAGTTTCTTCTGTGAATCTTCGTAAATAAGGTATGTGACTCTTCCCTCATTGTTAGTTCATGAAAATCATGTGTTTTAAAGTTTTTTATAATTTATTAATGGTGGTTTTGAAAACCAATATTGGGGATTTTGGTGCATATTGTTGAGTATGGTTTACCCTTGGTTTAAATTGTGTTTACACATATTTTTAGTGATGGTTTGCACATGCGGGTGTTGGGTAATTTTGGTTTAATGATTGGGTCATGGTTAACTCCCAAACTTGAAGGTTTTTACTTTGGTTTTGGTCTTGGTAATGGCATTACCTCAAAGTATTTGTGAAAATGCCTAAGAGAATAAACTAGTCACATGTTAATAATTGTATTTTGAACTAAGACATTAGCCTAATGAATATGTATGGTTGGTAAATGTTATTGTAAAGGCCTTTTTGGCCATGTAATGATTTAAATGGTAATCTTGGTGGTTTAATTGGCTAAAAAGGGTTTGAGATCCTAACATTAAATTGATTTATGTCCTTACTAGACAATGGGTTTGAGTCCCTAAACTTTGAATTGAACAAGTGTCTTTATTAGACAATGGATTCGATTCCCAAAGTTAAATGAATGATTTGTTGATTGATAATGGCAATGGCATGTGGTACGCTTGCAATGATGTTGGTATGACAATACCAATGAAGTGGTTTTGGTAAGTAATTGGCTTAATAGCTGTGTATGTGAAATAATATTTTTAAATTGGGATTTAAAAGCGGGATGTGTAGTCGGGCCGTGAAAGTGGAGTCCTAAGGACTAACACTGGAAATTGTGCTAGCTGGTGTAGGTGTCTTTGTGATCGGGTGGTTTGAGTCCCTCGAATGAATATGTGAATGGGAGGTTCGAGTCCCCCATAATACATGTATTGGTGATTAAGTCACCTTGATTATGCCTGGAGGTTCGAGTCCCTCATATCAGCATATACGATTTTGGATATTATCTGGTTCGTACGAATACACGCATTGGGAACCTTCCAGCTAAGAAGAGTTGGCCTGTATAGTCCGTGGGTGCCTTGTTTTATGATGGATATGCTACACAATTCAGGTTAATAATTTAAAAGTTCATGGTAATCTTGCTCCCTATCATGGCATGGTATATAATATATGTATATCTATATATTGCATTGGTTCTATGCACTGGTTAATTGGATTTGACTGTTGGCATTATTTTATCCTTAACCATGAGTTACATGCTAGCGCTCCAACCACTAACCGTTTTCAATGTTGTATCCCCACGTGATGCAGGTGTTGGTCATATTCTTACACCTTCTAATCAGTGATTTGACTCGGGAACAACTTTTGTTGACTTGAAGTGGTGAGCTTCCATACTTTGGAAGGCTTCATTTCTTGCTTTGAGTTTCTTATGTCTTTATTGGTTTAGACTTGGACATTGGTTTTGGCTATGATAGGGGGCTTGTCCCGATCGAATATTCTTGGATTTCTTTTAAAGGCTTTGTATGGATAAACTATAGACTTGGGTATGTTATGGTATGGATATGGACTTTGTTATTATTTTGGTTTTGTTATGGTTGTTGGTTGGGCATTAGATGGTTATACTTATTCGGGTTGGTCATTTTCTTGGATCTATCCCAAAGTCATTGTGTGGTTAATCATCTTATCTTGATATATGTGCAGAGTTCATCCGACTCCAAGTATATGTTGGTTGGTTGGATTGGGTAGCGGGGTAATTTCAAGTCCTTGTTGAGCTTGATATATCCATTACGACAAGGCCCTGGTCTGGATCGTATCAAGTGAACTATACAATGAGTACTCTCATGAACTGTACAATGAGAAACTCTTTGAAGTGACGAATCATAAATGGAACTTTACAACAAGATAACTTAATTGAAAAAGAGAGAAAATAAATCTTTGAGAAGTAACTAGAAAAATCAAGTTTAGGGAGGAAGTACAGAAAGGAAAGAAGAAAGCAAGTGAGAGGGAAGTGGTAGAAAAATGAAGAGAAAAGGGGGGGAAATGTTTACGCTACAACAAAAAGAAATGTTAGCGCATTAGAGTTGAAAAGTTGTGTCTTTTTATGCCAACCCAACAATTTGTGAGCATGGGATGTTTGGCCTTTCGGTTAGTTAGTGACGCCTACGTGTTTATTATACAATATTTCAAATTAGGTAATGAATATTGTGTTATGTTAGAAAAGAAATCGTCGACCTCTGCCCGGATTGCATTGTGAAGTCTATAGACTAACTCAACAGTTTTCAAGGTTTATTGTATGTTTTACAATTTTTATGATTGAATTAATGTTGTTTCTTTTACAAAAAAGCCACCTGAAAACATTCATTGTCTAATTTTACCTCTATCATAACCATATTGCAGTTGCACTATCAGGTATTCTATGATAGAAAAAAAAGTGGTATGTATACTACCGATTGAAGCAGAATAGCCAATATCAGCTTGAGCAATTGAGTTGAGAGTTTTACAACAAGAAAAGATCAAACTAACAAAAAAAGCAGTAACCAAGACTTGGATGGATATTGGAAGCACACAATTTATGTTTTACTGTGCGCATTGCAAGGAGAAAACTTACACCATATTCATATATAGGAAAACTTTGAACTATTGATACATGTCTTTTTTAATTTCAATTATAGGGCACTATATTTTTATATTGCCATTACTATTGAGATTAAAAAAAATTCAATGCTTGACCTGTTGGGCCCCTGCTGACATGGGTCATGTCCCTCTAGTATTAAAATATAAGGATACACGTGCACATGTTCAAATACTAGTCAAATTATAAATGGTGTTAATGCAAGGAAGAGAAAGGCTAATATATCCAATTCTACTAGTTAGGGGTGTTCACGGGTCGATTTGGATCGGTTATTGATCAAATTCAAAACCAAATCAATATTTTATTTTAAATTATTAAAACCAAACCAAATGGTCCATTCAAAAGGAAAAAAAAGAACAGTAATTCATTCAAAAAGAAACATAAATTCTAAGATTACCACATCAGTCAGTAACATGATGTACATCTAATACAAGATTTTTATTTTATAATTTTTTTTATGAAATTATATTAAGATATGAAAAATTATATATGTGCGCGTGCGATTTGGTTATTCTTAACAAAATCAAAAACAAATTAAATGATATTAGTTTTTAAAATGCAAGCCAAATCAAATAAAAATCGATTTAGTTCGACTTTTCAACTAAGATCAGTTTTTACCAAATCATGAGCAACCCTACAACTAGTGGTAGGGGAAAGTAATAGTGTATTTGGTACGGAGATAAATATTCTTTGAGAAAATATTTTCTAATATTTGGTTAAATTTTCTGAAAAAATAAGTTGACTTTCGTAATGAATATTAAAAAAATAAGTTTCACAAATAGCATTCCAGGTTGATTGTTTCCTCTCCACCATTCAGCAATGCACTTCATCCCCGTACTTCATCCCACACCCTTACCCTTACCCGAATTTTCATAGTATTTGCCTATTTAGATACGAATTCTTTTTCTCTTTTTGGATCGTAGACAGTACCTTTAGATCTTTACAGAATGCGAATGGTCATAATGGTCCAAATTAAAGTGACTCATTTTTGGTACGCATGGTCTTATATCGGTGAAAGTAAAAAATTTACCCTCTGATGTAATAAAGTACAAAGGCACCCCAATTCAAAATATTTTTGCATTGCATAGTCAATTCAAGATTGTAACTAAATGGCATCTTGATGCAGAATGGAGTTGATTTCAATAATTTTAATTTTTCTCTAGGGAAAATTGTTTATGATATGATATTAACATTATTTCTATAGTTTCACTTCAAGAGTACTCTCAGTTTATTGAATTCCTAGATATATAGGAACTTAATGTACAAGTGATCGAAAAGATGTTTGGTTTCTTTTTCAACTATTGGCATGATGTTATGCAACTCTTCAAATATTTGATTCCTGAAAATAAGATCATGTTAAAATATGTGTAAATCATTATGAAGAATTTGATTAATGTACGTAAAAGTAGGCCAGTTAAACATGGATAGTATTATTGCAATTTAGTTTTACAAGTTCATGATACATATAGGGGAATACAACTTAATATATCTATTGTGTAATTAGAGGTTGTCTGTAATACCCCGAGACTCTAACCAATAGTGCAACCATGAATCAAGCTCATGAGAAATAAATTATAATGATTTGGGGTGTTTTCTGATCAAGGATGATGTGTATTAAGGCCTTAAAGATGTCCAAACGATTGGGTGAATCAAAACATTCCTTACCGATTGCATTCTTGGGAAGGATATTGGTATAGTCAGCTTTAAATGAGCATCTATCTCATTATACTTGGAATTTTTGAGCTCATGACCTATCAACAGATAGATAATTGAATTAGCTTTCCAATGATACCAATTTCACCAAAATTCGATACCGAAGCAAAGAGTTATACCCATTTTACTCCAGCATGTCAATCTGGAAAAGGGTGACGACGTTTCTGATGGCCTGTCATGTTTCTGACGACATTTCTGATGACGTCGTCACGTTTCTGCCGACATTTCTGACGACGTCGTCAGCCTTAGGTAGAAAATCATAAAATTCGACCCTTTTGTGATGACATTTCGTGACGGCCTATCACTAATGTCGTCAGCTATTTTTTTTTCAGCAATTTAGAGACTTTTTGCAAGGGTATTTTGGTCTTTTCCCATCTTTTGGAGGCCTCTATAAATATGAGAATCACATCCAAACCCTAATTCCATCAATTTCTCTTCCAATTCTCCTGAGATAATATATCTAGGGTTATATCAAGAACATAAATCTTCCAAGAATCATCCATAAATCTTCAAAATTTCTTCAAGAACCAAGTTCCTCATAGTACGGGCTTCAAGAATTATTTATTTCAAGTGGTGGATAAAGTCTCAAGCACTAAAGTTCATCCAATTTCAAAGATTAAGGTATGTGGGGTTTTGAACAAGAACACTTCTTTCGTTCTTGTGCCCAAAGATTTAATTTCTATTGAATTTCATGAATTTTGCAAAGTGGATTTACACCCAAATTACTTTATCAAGGATTTATGAGATTTGAGCTATACAAGATTGACACATATGACTACTTCACTGTCTTATTTCTTAAATTAAGAATTTATGTCATGAGTTGTATATTGTTATCATGAAATGATAATTTCTAAGTGATTTATGATAAGTGTCATGATTTATGTTTTTCCATGAGAAGTTTGTCTATTGAATATTTATTGATATTGAGCTTGAGAATCAAGAACGAGTTCTATGATGTTTTCTGGAAGATTTGATACTTGATATGATTTGATAAGCAAGTGTACTTGATTATGAGAAAGATTATTTTGAGATTTAGTCGAGTTAGGAATCCACAAGTTGATTATGATTTACAGGTGAGATATGTATTTATATTTTGGTCTTCATGATAGACCCTTGAGTTGATTAAGGTGGATTTCCTAACGCGTTCTGAGCTTAAGTTTGGGAGTGGTATTTAGCACCGAGCGGGAAGTATGCGTTCAACGCATCCTACTTCCCCAAAACTACGTTCCACGCAGGATTAAGATTAAGGGCTAAAGGCCAAGACAGTTATCACTAAAGTTAAGGTTCTACTCCGATGGCAAGGATAGAACAGCTCTCCCCAACATGGGCAAGACGTTGGACTCCATGTAAGCTCACATGGTTTATGTTCGGGTTATAAGAAACTCCCAAGTCCATAATAGTCCAAGTTTCATGAGTTACCGAGTCACTCTAAGTCATGAGTTAAAGAGTTTGAGTTGAGTCCAATGGTTTGTGAGATTTATGAAGCATGTGTTATTATTGATGATTTATGGAAAATATGTTTCAGGTAACTCAAGCGAAGAGAGTCATTATTATCAGCATGCATGATTTTCTTATACATTTATGATGTTATTTAAATATTGCCTGCACCCCCACATACTCAGTACATTCCCAAGTACTGATTCACATACTCTTCTGTGTTCTATATTTTCTCGTGATGTAGGTTCAGGTGCTCAGTTTCAGCAGCGACTGTGATTTTCGAGTACCTCCATCTACATTCGTATAGTTGGTGAGTCCTCATGGTTCGAGGACCTATATCCCCGATTTTTGTCTTGATAGTAAATGGTTGTTTATTTCCAGTTCAGTACGGGTCAGTTGGGTATCTGTCCCAATGGCTCCTCAGTCTTATGTAATAGAGGCTTTGTCAGATTAGAGTACCAGTATGTACAGAACTTCAGTATTTTGATTGTACAGGATAGTATTTCTTTGTATTCCAGTATGTTCATGACATGATTATTCTTCTTTATTACAGCTTGATTATTGTCATAGTGAGTTATAGAGGAGATGACAGGCTCAGAGGGTTAGCTTAAGGTCGCGTGTAGCCTTAAGCACCATGTGACGTCTTGGGATGGGATCTTGGGGCGTTACATTGTCCAATAAGATAATTAATTAACCATGTTACTTTATTATTCCTTTGTTGTATTTTGAATACATTTTTTATCTACAAGTAGAACAACTTCATGACGTATATATCTATATCTATAATTTATAATCTGTATCCATAATCTAAAATCTATAATCTATTAAAAGTGTGAAAACCTTTGAAAAATTATTTAAACTTTTTGTCCTTCATTAAAAGTCTTTGTTTTAGACAAAATTATCTTTTCACTTATTTTCTTCAATTATTATATTATTATAATAGTTAAAATTAAGAAATTCTAAAATATATGATAAAAGAAAAATATAATTAAGAATTAATTAAGAAATCCTAAAATATTTGATAAGAGTCAAATATATGGTAAAAAAATATTAAGAAAATCAATATTTAAGGAGCCTTAAAAGACGTGATAAGAAAAAATTTATTTTAAAAAAATATGTAGTAAGAGTTTTTCTTAATATTTGGAAGGATTTTTCCCAACCAAAAAAAAGAAACAAAAAAAAGAACAAGTTTCTTTTTTCTTTTTTGGTTAAAGAAAACAAACTACGCGGAATAAGGGACATCAATAGGAACCTTTTCTAAGAGTGTGAATCGGTCGGTTCGGTTAGATTTTACATATTATCGGTTTGACTTATCGATTTTCAATTTTTAAATGTGCTAAACCAATAACTAAACCAATAAGATCGATTTTCGATTTATAGATATTTAGTCCTTAACGGTTCGATTTTCAGTTTAACCGATGAATTTGATAATAAAATTCAATTATTTGTCGGGGCTTATTTAATTTAAAAGAAAAATATTTATTATTTTCTTCTATAATCTATATATCTATATATATACTATAATATATATATATAATATTAAAAGTGTGAAGACCCTTAGAAAAGTGATTTGAATTTTTTGCCCTTCATTAAAACACCCTGCAATAGACAAAATTGTCTTTTCACCTTTTTAAAAAAATTATCATTAAATTATTATTCAGATATTTAGGATACAAAAAGAAAAATAAGGAAGAATTTCATAACTAAACAAAATTAAACGTAATGTAATAAATTTTTGGTTAGGAGTCCTACACAATTTTTTAGGAAAAAAACTATACATGAAAAGGAAAAAAAAAATTAAGAACCAAATGTTATAGTTATAAAAAGGGCAGAAAAGAAAAGGTACGAATTTATTAATGAAAATATTTTAGGAACCAAAATATATTTTTTTTAAAAACATATGTATGGAAAGAAAACATATATATTTTATTCACGTAAGAATTCATAATATTTAACACTTCTAATCAAATAGAATTTTACCTTATTTGGGCTCAAGGGCCAAGCGAACGAGGCAGTCGCTTTAGGCCTTTAAATATTTTAGGCCCCCAAACAGTTATTACTCATTCTGTTTAAAAAAGAATGACCTAATTTGACTTGGCATGAAATTTAAGAAAGTAAAGAAGATTTTTTATTCTTATGGTTCTAAATTAAAGTTATATCAAATGTACCAAAATACCCTTTAATCTTATGATCTTAAACATGCCACACGAAAAGTTGAATTAAAATATTATTAAAAAAGAAAAGGGTCATCCATTGTGAAACAGACTTAAAAGGAAAGTGTGATCATTTTTTTTTAAACGGAGTGAGTATAAGTTGGCCTTATGGCTAGTATTTTTGGAAAAAAATATAGTTAAACAAAGTAACAAGCAAATTTTAAGTAGTAAAATTTTCTTATGATATCTAGTAAACACATTTTAGAATGAGTTATACTGTTTTAACTTTCTATTTTCTTTTAATTTTAATTTTTTAGTCATCAAGTCTCAGTTTATGTGGCATTCTTTATTTACTAAAGGGGAAATTACACGGATTAGTCACTATTGGGCTTTTATTACCACTTAAATCCTAATTTTCAATTAATTACAAGTCATAGTCTTCTCTTGCCTATTAATTATTCCTAATTACAATTCATAGCCTTTCTCATATATTTTTTCTCTTTTTCTATTTTCTATTATTCTCTTCTTTTTTTTCCTTTGTCAGTTTTTTTTTCTTCCTTTTTTTTTGTTGCTTTCTATTTAATTTTTATCTTATCACTTTTTTTTAATTTTTTATTCATTTATATTTGTAGCCTTACAGTTACACGCTACCATAATTGTGGCCTAAATCATATTTTCTTTCTATTTTTTCATCTTTTTCTATATTTCTTTTTTTCAGTCTTTTTATTCTTCTGCATTTTCTTTGATTCTTTTTTTGTTCTTTTTTATTTTTTGGTCATTTTTTATACTTTTTTATTTTTTATTTTTTCATTTGTTGTTGTATTTTATATTTTATATTTTTTTGTATCATACTATGTACTTTAGATAAATTTATTATTTGTAGTTGAATAGTTTAGTTGTCAATATTTTCTCTCTTTTTCTATTTTCTATTATTCTCTTCTTCTTTTTTTCTTTTTCAGTTTTTTTTTCTTTCATTTTTTTTCCTTTTTTTGTTTCTTTCTCTTTATGTTTTCTTTTTTTCACTTTTTTCTTTTTTTTTTCTCTTTATTTTTTATTCATTTATTTTGTAGTCTAACAATTACACGCTACCATAATTGTAGCCTAAATCATATTTTCTTTCTATTTTTTCATCTTTTTCTATGTTTCTCTTTTTTTGCAGTCTTTTTTTTCTTTTGCATTTTCTTTGATTCTTTTTTCGTTCTTTTTTATTTTTTTGGTCATTTTTCTCCTTTTTTATTTTTTTATATTTTTTTGTTTGTTGTTATATTTTATATTTTTTGTATCATACTATGTATTTTAAATAAATTTATTATTTGTAGTTGAATAGTTTATTTGTCAATATGTATAAATTATCATTCGTATTTTTGTATATAAATAAGTATATTGATTAATTGTATTTGCTTGAGACTAAAATAAATAAATATGTAATTTGTCTTTAATGCAAATATATCATTGTATTTCGTATTTCAAATTTATCATTTATATTTGTATATAAACAAGTATCATTTTGTATGCATATGGTTCAAGTTGTATAAACATGTGTTGTTGATACAGATGTAATATTTTTCTTTGTATAATTTATTATTTTTATTATGATATAAATTGTATCAATAAATGTAAACAAGTCTTCATAGAAAGAAAAATAATAATTTTTTTCTAATGTTTAAAGATACAAATGATGTTGTCAACTACAAATTCAACTACAAACAAATGAAATTACAAATACAAATACAATATACGATCAACTTATAAATATAAATATAAAATAATTCTTTAAAAATACAAATACATCAAAAATAGAATATAAATTGTACATAGTAACGGCTAAATACAATATGCAATAAAATATAAATACAAATACAAAATAATTCTTTAGAAATAAAAAGACATCGACGAAAATAGAATACAAATACAAATATAATCTAAATATGCAAACACAATAAAACCATAATACAAATATATTCCAATATAATATACAGTCAATTATAAAATACAAATACAAAATAATTTTAAAATACAAGTGCGAATTATATAAAATATAAATGATGGTGCGAACTAACAAATACAAATACAAGTGTGAACTATAAAATACAAATATCAGGTGAACTACAAAATACAAATACAAAAGTGAACTTTAAAATACAAATACAAATACAAATGCAGTTGTATCAATGAATACAAAAATATAAATGACGGTGTGACTACAAATATGATAAATAATTTTGGTATTTACGTTATCATCCATGACTTGTGCTCGAGTAGTCATATTTTTTGAAAATATAAAATAGAATAAAAAATAATAAAGAAAATAAGTACAAAAAATATAAAAAAAATTAAAGAAGAAAAGAAAAGAAGAAAGAGAAATGGAAGTTAGAGATAGAAGAGAGAAAAAATAAAAAGAAAAAAAATTGAAAAAAATAGAAAAAGAGGAAGAAAAAATGAGGAAAACACAACAAAATAAAAAAATATAAGAAAATGAAAAGGAAAAAAAATGATAGTGTTTTTGGCGAGACTAAATATGTAGTGTATTTATATTTTTATGAATACAGACCACTAAGTAAAAGTGAATACAACAACTGTGAATTGAATACAACGGCTAAATAGGGCTTGTATTCATATTTTATATGAATACATATTATCTGTAAAACTGAATACAGTGGGCGTAAATCGAATACAGTGGCTATAAATGGTAATTATATAAAATGTGGCTATGGAATGTGGGTTTTATAGCAAAATACCGCTATTTTTGAAAGATCCCCTTTACTAATTCACTTCAAAAATAACACTTTAACAACTTTGCATTTAAAAGGTTAGAAAAATACACATCAAATAATGTATGCATGATTTTTATAAAAATAAACAAGTTTAGAGCCTCGTATTGTAATTTGGCTTTAGGCCACCGATTAGGTTGAGCCGCACCTGCTATCTATATCTATAATTTATAATCTATAATCTATCTATATCTATAATCTATAATCTATATCTATAATCTATAATTTATAATCTATAATCTATAATCTATCTATATTTATATTTATATCTATAATCTATAAATTATTAAAAGTGTGAAGATCCTTAGAAATATGATTTAAACTTTTTGTCCTTCATTAAAAACACTCCGTTTTAAATAAAATCGTCTTTTTACTATTTTTCTTACATTTAATAATTTAAAATTAACTGAAACTAATTGCACTAATTACTTTCTTATTTGAACTTGGTAAGAAATCCTAATATTTTGGTATGGTTTTAATTTTGGTTAAGCTTGGAAACTCTTTTCAAATAGACTAAACCTAACTATTAAAAGAGAAAATCAGTGGCAATAACAATTAGCGGCCTAAACAAGCTCAAACCAAAAGTCAAAATAAATTAAAAGTCATAGATAAGGTAAAATGTAATTATTCAAACAACGATTCAAATAATTTTGAAGTCTTTGTTCCTTTTCTTTTCTATATAATTTGTATCTTCTTTGTACTTTGGAGTTTCTCTTATTAGTCTTAGGCAGATATTTAACTTTAATTAAATTTATTGCTTTTTAAGTATTGTTTTGTTGTTCTTCATAACCTAATTATGTGATTTTTTATGTGTACTTTGTGGTATTTTGAGACTTTATCCTTAATTTTAGTTTAAATTGGTTCTTATTTTCTTACTGTTATAATTTATGTTTGCTAGGCTGTGTTCTTACTCGAAATAATATGGTGAGACTGAAAATTTCAGGTAATATTTGAAGCGTTGCTGTATTCAGGAAATAAAAAATATTAATTTTTCAATTTATGTAATTATAATTCGTTAGGAGTCATGAATAAAGAAAGTAAGGTTTATGTTGTTTTTCTCTATGTCTAATGCCTCCCTCTGCTTTTGATCATCTAGGTCAGTAACCTCATGAGGAGCCTTCTTCATAAGAGGTGATTTTGAATTTATTAAGCAATTCTTTTGATTACTGATTGTAGTAGCATATTATTTTGTGAACAATTCTTTTAAGCATGTTTGCAAGTTACAAAAAAAAAATTGAACAAGGATTTCTATTTAAGGAAAATTTTACTTTTAGTCACTGCTAAGAAGTATGTGAACTTTCTTGAAAGACGTTGATTCAAGAAAACAGACGGAAGAAAGAGTCAAAAATTGAGTTGATGAAATTAGGGACTTGGCACAAGATGCTGAGGACATAGTTGACAAATCTGTTGTTAAGGTAAAATAGAGAAAATAGAAATTGCTTATTTTTATACAACATTAACTAGCATAGTGAAAGAGGTTGTTCTAAGGTACATAATTGGCCGGGACATATTGAACAACAAGAGAATCAAGAATCAAACGGAAAGTTTGAAAATTTAGGGGTCGTTTGGTACACTAAGGAAAATAGTTTTGATGTAAAGTTTAGAATCAACTTTATCCCATATTTGGTATGAGATATTAATTATCCCCAAACTATCTTATTCCATCATTTATACTAGAATGGTGAAATTACAATCCTCATTTGAAGGATGGTATAAAATTGCCTCATGAAATATTCAAACTCATGAAATATCCCAATTTATCCAAGCCAGTATTCCAAATGACCGTTTATGGTATAGTTCATGGTATAAGTGAAGGAGAAACATCTTTTAGAGAAGTGTTGCATAATGGAGCTATTTGTGTCGTGTGATGGAGAGGTTTTGGGGAGGAATTTGAGTTATAGGCCAAAAGATTTAGCGAAATACATAGTTGTTAAGCATGAAGAAATTATAGATTTTACAATGTTTAAGAACCTTGAATAAAATAGTGTCATTTAGCAATCTCAAACAGTTGGTGGTTCTAGAGGCCATCTCACAACTAAGGTAACATTGTCTTTCATTCATGCTTAATTTTTTCCAGTTAAGACTAAGACGTCTGAATCTGATGCACATCTAGATGATTAAGATACTATCTCTAGATTTTAGAAACTAATGATTATATCTATGTTTTTCAATATTTGAATGCAGATAATTTATTTATTTACAAACATATTAAATATACAATTTAAATAAAAAATAATTAAATACTATACACACTATAAATTTAATAAAATAAAATTATTATTTATTAGAAAATAAAATATTTATGTTCATTAGTAATGGTGAAAATGATTTGTGTGTTGGAGGTGGTTGGTAGTAGAGATTAACCAAAGTGGTGATAGTAGCTAATGCCTAGTAGTGATGGTGGCAGTAATACGACGATGGTGGTAGCGGTGACAATTAATATAATTGTATGATAGGTGATGTAAAGACCGAGAGTAGTGAATAATAAGTTAATCTAATAATGTCTTTTGAAATTCATAAAAGAAAACAAAGAGAAAAGTAAAACAAGTTTAAGATTCAACAATTTAAAAAAACAAAACAGGTATGATTCAACATATAATATAACATGTTGTTGATTAAAGAAAAAATAGAATAGGTTTGGGATTGCTAGCTACATAAATTAAAAATATTTTATATTAATTTTCTTAATATTAAATTTAGCTTATGGTGAATTTTGAATTTAATTAAGATTGTGCCATTTAATTTTGTTTAAATCAGTAATAGATCATATTTATGATATTTGAACTGATAATTAAATGTACATATTATTTGAATTTATGCTTGTCATACATATTTTAGTTTATAATTAATCCTATAAGTGTTTGCATTATTTGTCTGAAGATTTCTATATAACATGATTTCTTTCTTTCTTTATCTATCTAACTATGATCAACATTACTCTTTTAAAAAAAAAAAAATATGATTCCCTTTTTAAATTTTATAACTTACAACACTTTATTTAATAATATTTATTTATTTAGTCCTTTCTATAAATAAAAAAGTGATTCAAATTTTTTTCCTTCATTAAAATCTCGACAGTAAACAAATTTATCTTTTCACTTATTTCCTCTAATTATTATAATATTAAATATTGAGTATAATATATATCTGAAAAAATAAGTAGAATTTTTTATTGATGTATGAAAATACTATTTGGAATCATATTATTAATCAAGTCGTGTCCTGTTTATTTTTTGAATTCTATTTCACACGAATAAAAACAGTTAGCACAGTCTCTTTTTGCTATATAAGGGGTTACCAATGTGCTAGCATCAACAAACAATAATCAATGTAAACCTAATGCAAATTTATGTTGTCTCAGTTACCATACATAATGTGGTAAGCATCGAATTCATGGTAATTGCTTTATTCGAAGATATTTTGTAAGTTAGTCTTAACGTTATGATTAGATGCGATAAACCTTATGTATCCCTCTTGTGGTTTTTTATTTTCAATTTGCCATTAGCTAGATTATGTTAAATCCTCCTAAAATATTTTTCGTTTATGAATTCTTTTTGGTTAGATGATGAACGACTATAAACAAATGCTTTCTCCAGATAGTTCGACAGGTACATAGTGTTTTTTATCATTATTTAGTTTTTATTTAAATTTGCTTATTCTTTTGGTGCAAGAAATTCAAATTTATTGTCGTTCTTTTGATTTTCAATTGGAATTTATTTTACCAATATCTTGCCTTATTTGACATCTTTGTTATTACTTCATCTAATGAATTGTTACTCACAACATGAAGATTTATATTGTCTCAATTACCATAGGTAATGTGGTGAGCATTGAATTTACTTTAACCACTTTATTTGACGATATTTTGCAAGTTAATCTTAGAGTTGTTATGATTAGATGCGATAAATCTTATGTATATGTTTTGTATCTTTATTGTTTTCAATTTGTCATCAATCATGTTCAATCCTACTAAATGTTAATTAGTATCTTTTTTATTTATGAATCCTTTATAATGTCAGACATCAATCAGTGTTCACTTTTGTTATTATTTTTTATTTCGATTGCAAATACAAAAATTAAATTTCACTAGAATCACCATATTGAGTAAATATTTAGTGTCAGGTTTGACGAATCATTAACTTTCAGACATGTATAACTCATGTGACTTGAAAATCTTTATTGCAAAGTTTATAATTAACTTCCTTATATGCAAATCTCTTTTTGAGATGGGAGTTTATCGAAAATAGTCTCTTTAACGTTGAAATTATTTTCTAAACTTGTGTTTTGTTTGTACTTCTGTCAAAAAGGGTTTTGTGACTAAACCTCCTTCTAAATACTTCTTTGTTAGTTTGCCAAATGACTCTTTGATGGGAATTTCAAAAGTATACATGTACATGTAATTACATCATATAGTTACTAATTTTCTTTTGTGTTTCAATTGCATTATCCTAAAATTATTTTTTCTTCACCATGCAGATAATGCAAATAAGTGTTATGCTGATTTTTCTAAGTGGACATTTTCGGTATGTAATTCTCTACATTGGCTATGCACATTAAAAGCAGAAAGTACAATAATAAGGCATGCCCTTGATTGTTCTTGAGGTTCTTTTCAGGGCATGATTTTGCATATTAAGCCGAAGGTAGATTGGAAACAATTTCTCTATCATTGAGGTAGGCATAAAGTCTACTTATACTCTATCCTTCCTAAACCCCACTGTGTGGGACTACACTCAATAAATATCATATAACACCCACTTTCCTCATTAGAGATTCCAGTAAGCTTGGATTCGACGAGACCAAATGCTTATAAATAGGAAACTCACCATACAAATGAAGGACATGATCGAATGTTAGACTCCTCTCACTTTATATGATCGCTAATGAGACTAAGATTTCCATCATGGCCAACTTCAAAGAGGGAAAGAGTTTTATTTTTTAGGAGGACCAATTAATATAAGGTTTGTTATTTTTATTTTTTTTACGTTAAATTACAACACTCAAGAAATTCGGGCTAGATTTGAATAGCTAAATTCCGTCTGATTCGACTCGAACTATGTTAAATCACATGTAAATTTTTGTGTTGAAATTGTACTAGATATACAAAATGATTAGAGTCGAAAATATTAAATCTGAGTTGAATATTATAGGCATGTGATGGGCATATGAGCCTACAACATATTCATCTTTTTTACCCTTAAAAACATGTTATTAGTTAAAAATTGAAATTTCTACTTTTTTTAAAACTAAAAATTTGAAATCAATTAAATTTTAGTTATAAATCTTTCCTTACTTAAATAATGTTTTGTTAAACTAAATAAAAATTATTGCCATAAAAATGTCCTGCAGATATTTTTCGCAAAATAAAAGCTGCTAAGGGAGTAATATGCATAAACACTACTATGCATATTTGAAAAATAAAAAATTAAGAACTCAAAAAATTGTTGGGTTTTAAGTTGATATGTGAATGGAAAATTGAGGGAAATTTAAAGTGTGTTTCACTTTACGGAAGTAAAGTTCTCCCACATTGATGGGAGAAAACTTTCTTATGCTTATATTGAGAAACATTCCTTCATGTGGATAGTGAGGAAAGAAAAAGTCAAGCCTCGTGTCGTTGTTGTCATTACTCCCTCGGCTTCGGCTTTTCCATTTGCGGACACATATCACATGTGTAGACGCATGTCACAACGCACCTCAAAAGGTCTAGCGCAGGTCAAGCAAGAATATTTTGGTTTGTGTCAAAACACAACCTGCGCGTGTAGATCCAACGCAGGTGAGCTGTCGTTTCAAAACAATGCATTTTTTTGTGAATCATTGCTTCTTTTCTAAAGCACCACCTTTTAGCTATAAACATCTAAATTTTTCTTCAGGTAAAGGTGCGGAAATTTGAAGTGAAAAATATTTTCTTCTTCTTCTTAAAATTTTAATATGATCTTCAAACTATTGAAGGAGTTTGTTGTTCAAAAATTTTGAGGTACCACTATTTTCTTAAGCGAATCATTTTATCCTTTGAGTATATATTTCATTAACCTCGGATACTTGATGAAAATAAATTTCTTAACAACAAACCGTGAATTTGGTGGACTTGATTCTATCATTTCTATCTTCATTGCTTTTCTTAAAGTTAGTTTTTTATTTTTCCAGAGAAAATAGTTTGAACTTCATATTGATAGGTCTTCATCTTTTTAAACTTATGTTTGAAGTTATTGAAACTTTCTTTTGATAGTTCATAGGTTGGTTGAACTTGTATTTGAAGTTCTTGAAACTTCATTCTGATAGTTCATAAGTTGGTTGAACTTGTATTGAGGTTATTGTGGATTAAATATAGATTTTATACCTGAAATAACAATCTTAAGAAATTTATCTTAATAATTTGTGTTTTTGATTTTTTGGAGATTAAAGCTTTTTGGTTTCTACGCTATTTGAACTTAATAGTGATTTGAAGATATAAAATTTTAGCACGAGTTAAAGTTTATTTGGTTGACAATTAGAAGAACATAAAAATTTTTATCGTTAAACTAGAAACAAGTTGTTTAAAGTTTTTAACTTTATTGTTAGTATTCTAACATACTAAATTGATTGTCTCTTTGTGACAACAAAACCGACTATTGAAAATCTAGTCAATAATGAATGGCAAATGTCACAGCAACAAATGTCAAATGCTTCTCCTACCATGGCACGGGTAGAAAAGTCAGGAAAATGTTCAAATGTGGATTTTAAAAGATTGCGTCAGAAGATGTTATTTTATTTGACCACACTGAGTCTACAAAGGTTCATCATAGAAAGTGTTCCTGAGTTGTCGAAATAAACTCTGAAAAAAAGAATGTTTTCTAGTAGCAGGGACTTGGAAGCATTCAGATTTTTGTGTAAGAACTACGTACTGAGTGGACTATAAGATGATCTCTATAATGTGTACATTAATATGAAGACGTCAATGAATCTTTGAGATGTTTTAGAAAAGAATTACAAAACAGATGATGTTGGAATGAAAAAATTCATTATCGCATTTTTGAACTTTAAGATGGTAGATAGTAAAACTGTAGTTACCCAAGTTCAAGAATTATATGTCACGACTCAAACAAGGGCCTAACCGTGATGGGCATCTCAAGTCCATCGAGGATCGAAGATCACCCCCTTTACTTAGCCAAGCATAACATAATTCAACTAGCAGCGAATGAATTCTGAACATATAACAAGATAAATTGAGTTTTGAACATATAACAAGATAGGCGACTCAGTTTTTTTTAGAATTTCAACAACATCCCAATCCACAGTAATTCACAAAGTCTCTACTATCCAAAAATAATCTAAGTCGGGCAATGCCCTCGATGATAGTCAAAAGAAATAGTGAGAAATAGTCTATGACATGAAAAACATCGAAAAGTAACAGCCTTCCAGAAGAAGGAGGTTCACCACTTCAAGTTAACTCACGAACGATCCAAGATCACCTATCATTATGCAGGAAAAATAAAAGTGTCTTCGGTTCCTGCATCACATGGGGATATAGTATCCGAAGATGGTTAGCGGGTTGAGCGCTAGCATGTAACTTAGGATAAAGATAAAATATTGCTAATTCAATATCCAGTCCAACTCAACATATATGTTCATATACATGCATTCATACATATATATATACATATATATATGTATATATATACGTATGTATGTATGTATATATATAAGATGTTGGGATAGGGAACAAGATTTATCAATGAAAGTAAAATATTATCCTGGACTGTGTATCTCAACCGTCAAAAAAATGCCCATGGGCTATATGAGTCTAGCCCCCTGCTGGAAGGGTCTTAGTGCATGTTAGCTGCACGAACAGAAGGTATCAAGTAAGAACAGGAAATTCCCCGACCCTTCGTTAATTCAGAATATAATTATATGCTCAAAGTGTGTCATATGCACACAGTCATCAAGACCAACCCTCACGCCAGCAAACGTGAGTTTTCAGTATCAACCTGCCCCCAACATTTACCTTCACGACTTAGCTACACAATTCCTTTTAAGCCCTTATTAAAACAAGTTTCACATAAACCTTCCATTTAACCAAGGAATTATCCATTAAGGCATACCATAGGTATCGTTATACCCTTACGCTTACAAGCTTATAATTATATCATCACAATTTCATTGGCTTGGGGGAATGCCTCGACCCCTTTTGTTCATTAAATCAATGTGTGAAAATTCCACGACCCTCTTTGTTCATTAAATCAAATTTGAGAAATTTCTTGATTCTTTTTTAGTTTATCAAATCAACTCGGGAGAAATGCCTAGACCCTCAAGCTTCTAATTTTTAAAATTAGTGTATGATCAATAAGTCCTTCAAAATCCATGTTTATTAGTTTAACCATTTATGCAGTGCAATAATGTAGATAAGTAAGTCAAATCATGTGACAAACCATCTTTCATAACCAATTACACAAGTGGGTTGAGGGAACACAATTGCCATAATAAATTTCCAATTCAAAATCATCAATTTGGGAGAATACCTTGACCCCTTTTTAAATTCCCATACCCATGCACCCAATTAGTTCAAAAACTATTAATAAAGCACAAAACAATGCATATTAAATCATGGGAATCCAATTCAAGTAACATTTATTTCAAAACCCTAAAACCCATATTCATAAACCACAATTAAATCATATGAGTAACAATTTAAACACATGCTTTCAATAAAACAAGCTTTAAGGAATAGTAACATGCCTGAGATATCAAGAATTTACAGAGAGAAATCAATTCTTGGATGCTTTAATTTCCAATCTCTTGAAACCCTAGGTGTTCTTGACTTAGGGATTTGAGAGAGAAGAGAGCATATATTTGATTTTTAAAATGTTGAAAATGGCCCTCTTTGGGTGTTTTATGGATGTGGATCCTATGTGGGGAGGAATGAAAATCACGAGAATGCCCCCACTTAAAAGTGTAGAAAAAATCGCTCAGTCATCATGGGTCATCTTATGACTCGTGACGTCTAGCTACGAGTCATCTCCAAAATTCGTAGTCTGAGCAGTACCTCAAGGACCCCTCACTATTGACCCTACGAGTCACACTACAACTTGTAAGGTATCACTAAGACACGTAGGGTCCTAGTCGTGTTCAAGGCAGGAACATTAGGCACCTTTACTGGTTTGGATACGAGGAGCACTGTACGACTTGTTTAGAGTCTTGATGACTCGTTGAGTCTAGTCGTACTCAGAATAGACACCTTGGGCAAACTCACTAGTCACCCTATGGCTATAACTACGAACCGTATGGTGACCTTACGACTCATAAGGTAAGTCGTAGTCAGGGCAATCATTTCAAAAACTCAAAAAATTTCCAGGGCCAAAATCTGGGGTGTTACATTGAAAATCATCATTAGTGATCTCCTAGAAGAAGATATTAACTTGGTTAATATCTTTATTGAACATATTAATTTTTTTCATGATACTCTTATAACCTTTGATATAGGTTTGATTGTGAATGAGGCTTTTCAAGTAGCTGATATAATCGAGAAGTTACCACCTTTGTAGAAAGACTTTAAAAACTACTTAAAATATAGGCGCAGGGAGATGTCTATTAAACACCTCATTGTGAGGTTATGGATTGAAGAGGACAACAAGGCAACCGAAAAGTTGTCTTGAGGGATTTCTGTAATAAGTGGAGAAAATATTGTGGAAAATGACCCTAATAAATCAAAGAAGAAAAAAACGCCAGGACAATAAGGCAATTCTCCTAAGAAGAAATCCAAAGAAAATTGCTTTAACTGAGGCAAAGTTGGCCACAATTCTGCATATTGTCAGGCTCTCATAAAGGGTTAGAAAAATTATCAATAAAATATGTCTAAATTCAAAAATGATGTGTACAATCTATGTGCTACATTTTTGGAGTGCAATTTGATAGAAAATCCTATAGAGTGGTGGATTGCCACATGTATGCCAATAAAGAACTATTTAAATCATATGCTCTGGATCAAGTTAATGAGAAGATATTCATGGCCAACTCTGCTATGACAAAGGTTAAAGGAACATGTAAGATTTGTTTGAAGATGACATCGAGTAGGGTAGTGACACTAAACAACGTCCTTTATGTTTTAGAGTTGTGAAGAACTTAATTTCTACTTCACTTCTGACAAAGTTATAATTAGTAAAGGAGAAATGTATATAGGTAAAGGTTACCTCACCGAGGGACTTTTTAAGATCAACATAATTGTAAGACCCCGTAAAATTTTAACCATTTTATTTTTTATCCTCCCGCATTCGTAATGACAATTTTTGACTTGAATTATGTTTAAGGATGTTAAAAGGGTGTTTTGGAAAAGTTTTAGACTTTTCAAAAAGGGTTCAAAGATATTTTAGAACTTCGAGGTAGTGTGCCTCCACGATAGGCGTGTCACGGAGGTTAGCCTTCGCGATAAGTGTGTGGCATGGAGGCTACCCTCTACGATAAGGGCATGCCACACTCCTATGTAAAAATCATCCAATTTTTTTTTTCACTTGGGGCAAGGGGCCTTTGGCCCTTTTACCCCTTACAAGATCTTTAAACATAAAATAACCCCATTTTCTTTAGTTTCAAAGGATCAAACTCCATTCTTTCTCTCTTAAACTCAAAACCCAAGAAAACTTAAGGATTTTATAGAGGATTCAACATCCAAGCTCCAAACTCCAAATTGTCTTTAATTTCTAGTGTATTTGAGGCATATATCTCTTTCCCTAACTTGAATTTTATATTAGGACATTAATGAATTGGATATTCATGTGATTTAACTCGCAGGTTTGAAATTGGGTTGAGGTATTTTTATTGGTATTACTTGAATTACTTTTTTCATGTTTTAAATTGATGGTTTATGCTTTAAATTTATGGTTTTTGAACTAAATGGGTTCATTGTTATGGGAATTTGGATGGGGAACATGGGTTTCCGTAATTTGATGACCTTTTGGCTTGTAAATGACATTAACCTCAACCCATTTTGTAAATTTGATTTTGAACATGGATAACTGCATAATGTAACTTGTTTTTTGGAAACTGATGCATTGTATTAATGGATAAATGGATAAAACAAATTTGAAAGGACCTTGATGGCCATGGTTTGGATTTTTAAATGGAACTTGGGAGTCAAATGGTTACATGGATTGGAATGGCATACTTATATAAGCTTGCAAACATAACCGGTATGATAATACCAAGTAGTAAATGCCTTAATATAAGACTCCTGGGTTGATGGGTAGGTTTATGTGAAAAATATTTTAAATTGGGCTTAAAGAAAATTGTGTAGCTTACCATGAAGATGGAGATCCCGAGGGGACCAACACTGAAAACCACATTTGTATTAACCCATAAGATCCTAGTCTCGTTTCCAATTCCTAGTGGTATGTTTAAGGGGTCCAAGGCATGAATTTTACATTAAACATAGAGGACTTAATCATTTTCAAGACCCCAAGATGTCAAGTATTTTATTTTTTGGCCTTCCCGAATCTGAAACATTGATTTTTGAGTTGATATGTTTTAGGGATGTTAAAGGGGTGTCCCAAAAGAGTTACAAAATTTTTGGAAGAGATTCAGGGTGATTTTGGACCTCAGTGATAGTAAGGCTCAGCAATATTGACATGTCACAGAGGTTAGTCTCCGCGATAACCTGCGTGACACGGAGGCTAGACCTCCGCAATAAGGTTC
>NC_061118.1:49466354-49512693 GCF_002878395.1 Capsicum annuum
AGTACCTTTCAGCAGCAGTAGTGGTGAGTCCTCATTCATCGAGCACAGGATATTTTTCCTTAGTTATTTTTAGTAATTTCTATATCTCAGACAATTAAAGTTAGTTCGGGGTTTTTCCCATCATCTTCTTATGTTTTAAGAGGTTTTTAGACACTCAATTTAGTTTTCAGCTTTATCAGTAGTTCAGACATGTGGTATTGTTTTTTTAGTATTCTATCTTAGCAGGACTTTATCAGTTTATCTTCCACATATGATAGCTTACCACTATTTTATTTAGCTCTCACAATAGGAAAAAAATCATGGGTTAGCTTGGGGTCACTTGTGGCCTTAAGCACCATGTCGCGACTAGGGAGTAGCCTCGGGTCGTGACAAAACTTAGTATCAGAACCTAAGGTTTTAAAGTGTACTAGAGAGTCTGAAAACTATATTAAGTAGAGTCTTGTGCATGGGTGTAAAACGCGCCACTCTTATGGGCAAGAGGCTACAAAATGTTTTTAGGAAAGTTTTCCTTCTTTTAGTATTCATATCGTACGAAAGAGCATGAGCTCTATTGAATTCCATTTTCCTAAATTATCCTTCATTTTGTTTACATAAAATGCCTCCCAGAAGAAACAACCAAAGAAGGAACAGGGATCAGCCAACATGACCACCGAAGAAGGAACAGGGATCAGCCAACATAACCACCTATTCAGGATGATCCCCTAAATGACCATGTTTGCCAGGCTAAGTTTAGGGCCGCTTTCACAGCATTGGCCCATTTTATAGTCGCTTAAAATAACCAGCAGACTATTGCTCCAGCCAATCTAGTGTTGAATATGGCTGCAACCAGGATATAAGACCTCACTCAAATGAATCCCCCTTTGTTTTCTGGATCCAAGTCCGAGGAAGAAGCACAAAATTTTCTTGATGGGCTGCAGAAAGTGACAGACATCATGGGTGTTATTTTTAGTGAGAGTGCTGAGTTATCCATGTATCAGCTGTAAGGAGTAGCTCATACCTGGTTCAAGCAGTGGGAGGCCAAGGTGTAGATATTCATCAATCTAAGCCGAGTAACATGAGTGTGAGGGAATACTTACTCAAGTTTACTAAGTTGGCAAGGTATGCTCTGACTATGGTGGCTGACTCTAAGTCCAAGATGAGTAAGATTGTGTTGGGTGTGTCTAACAGTATAGTCAATAGTGTAGGACAACCATGTTGATTAAGGATATGGACCTTTCTAGGCTGATGGTTCATGCTTAACAGATTGAGGAGGAAAACTTCAGGGAAAAGGAAAGAAAGAATAAGAGGGTTAGAACAGGTAGCTTTAAATTTTCTTAGCTAAGGTCGGAAGGTGGAAATCATTCTCAGTTCTGCCAAAAAATTTTAGCTCCAGCCCCATCTTCAGCCAGTGCCTAAGTTCAGAGTGGACAGTTGGGATAGGATGCTAGGGTAGCGTAAAAAGTGGTCGCACTAATTTGATATGTAGAAAGTGTAGTAAGAATTATCAGGTAGAGTACAGGGTAGGTAGTGATATGTGTTTTGGATGTGAAAGGTGGGCCACAAGATCAGCGATCTCTCGATGGTTGGGCAGAAGGGAAAGAATTTATGCCAATAGGGCCAGTCCAACTTTTCATCAGCTCCAGTAGGTCACCCGACTCGATAAGGTGCCTCTTCTAGTGCCACCAGTGGGTAGAGACAGAACATACTTTATGCCTTCCAGACTCGACATGATCAGGATAATTCCCCAGATATGGTTATGGGTACGTTACAAGTCCTTTATCTTTATCTTTATCCATTATTATACCCCCAGAGCTTTACTTTTCTTTGTGGCTTCTTATATAGTTGTAGACGCAGTCCCAAAATTCTAGTAGAACCTTTTTCAGTATCTACCCCAGTGGGTAAGACGAGTATACAGAAATTGCCCGGTCATAGAGTCTCAAAAAGTTACTTTAGCTGATCTTGTAGAGTTAGAGATGACTGATTTTTATGTCATTCTCGACATGGATTGGCTCCACTCGTACTATACCTCAGTTGATTGTAGAAATAGAATTGTTCAATTCCAGTTTCCTAATAAACTAGTTATTGAATTTAGAGGTAGTACTTTAGTGCCAAAGGGTCAGTTTGTTTCCTATCTTAAGGCAAGAAATATGATATCCAAGGGATGTATATACCATATCATTCAAGTCAAGGACTCAGATTCTGAAACTCTGAGTCTTGAGTCAGTTCTAGTAGTAAATAAATTTCCATATGTGTTCTCGAAAGATCTTCCCAAAGTTCTTCTCGAAAGAGAAATTGACTTTAGAATAAATCTCCTTCCAGATACCCAGACCATAGCTATTCCACCTTACAGAATGGATCCAATTAATCTTGAGGAATTAAAGGAACAGTTGAAGGATCTCTTAGATAAGGGTTTCATCAGGCCTAATGTTTTTCCATGCGGGGCTCCAATTATCTTCATATGCAAGAAAGACGGTTCTCTTAAAATGTGCATTAACTACCATCAGTTGAACAAAATCACAATGAAGAATAAATATCCTCTCCCCAGAATTAATAACTTGTTCGACCAACTTCAGGGTGCAAGATATTTCTCTAAAATACCTCAAATTCAGATATTAGAGTCAGAAATGTCACATTCCAAAGACAGCCTTGTAATGACCCGAGACTACCCCCTAGTCGTCACACAGTGCTTGGAACCACAAGTGATCCCAAGCTAACCCATAAACTGTCATACTGTTAAGCAACTGAATTATAACATAATTAATAGTTATTCTATTGTGCGAAAATATAATCATACTGAAAATCTAAAATAGATACAATACTGATAAAGCTTTACAATCTGATAAATCCAAAGGGTGAAACTGAAATTACATGACTGACTCTGACTGACATTTATGAAGCATCTACTTTACTGACCATAGATAGCTGGGACATGCCTCCAACTACCACTAATCAATACATATGAAAATAAATAAACTGTACATGGACTAAAACTATCTGGAGTTTTCAAAGTAGGAGAACTTATCACCTGCTGGCTAGAATCTATAACTGTTTGATCGTGATGTGCGGGCTATAAATGGTACCTACATTATGAAATAATTTATCCACACAAATGTATATATGGATTAGTACTTCTGGAATGTACTAAGTATGTAGGGGTGAATGCAATAAGTAAAACTAATTGCATACGTAATCGTAAAACATGTATGCTAAGTGTAAGTAGACTCACCAATAGGCTGGAATAAACTGAAAACTAAAATATCTTAAAGCATGAGTGAGAAACATTCTCTAATAAGATAGTGAATCTCTACACTTAGTTTCTGTAAACCTTACTTTAATGATAAGTATAACTGAAGCTGGGTCTGAAACTACATGATGGAGACTGGCATAAATCGAGGATCTGAATATACAATCACACTGAGCACGAATGCATAAACATACTAACTTATCAAATTAACTGAATTGCTGATAGCTGAATACTGGTCATGTAAGCCTGAACTGCACTTAGTCTGAATAACTGGACTGAAATTGTAGGGTATTATACATATGAAGAAGGGACTGACTAACTAACATAAGACAATTGAGCATGAATTTGTAAAAACTATATTATTTGAGAATGCAAGACCAAGTGTATAATATGATTCTGAAATAGTATGTAAACTGAGGTACTGAAATACTGATAATTGAATAGATAATAACTGTATGCTATGGTCAAGCAAACCTAAATTTGAGTTACTGATCTAATTACTGGACTGAGATTGTGACTGAGACTGTAACTAAGACTATGATAGAGACTATAACTAAGACTGTAACTAAGACTGTAATTGAGATTGTGATTAAAACTGTAACTGAGCTCATACTGGAACTGAATATTGAGTTTTGATAATTGAGTAACTGATAGCTGAGATTACTGATAACTGGGTGACTATTTCTGACAGTCCTGATTCTATAGAACTGAACTGAGTTCTATACGGAGTCTGAAACTAAAACTGTGGGGGGTATCATGTGATACCCCAACTTAGGAGAAAAAGTCCCACATCGGCAAAATATAAGAGGGATGTTGAGTATATAAGTAAGCAAGTTTTACTCTCTAGTAACGCGTTTTAAAGCCGTGCGGGCCTAAGCTCAAAGTGGACAATATCACTAATGGATTAAGAAGTTACAGGGTATCTCAGGCCTTTATGGTTAGGGATGCCCATCGCGGCTAGGGCCCTGACTCGAGTCGTGACGGAATAGTGTCAGAGCCGCTCCTGTGTTAGCTCTGTCGATGTGGGCCAGAGTTCTAACTGAGTGTAGGTAAATCCCGATAAGGCAAGGTAAACCTCATTCCTGAGTCTAGGAAAATTCTATTTGGTGGGGCAAACCTCAATGAGGACGCTGAGTCCATAAGGGGGTTGTATGTGACACCCCAACTTAGGAGAAGGAGTCCCATATCAACAAAATACAAGAGGGATGTTTGGTATATAAGTAAGTAATCCTTACTCCCTAGTGATGCATTTTAAAGCCATGTGGGCCTAAGCCTAAAACAGATAATATCACTAGTGGATTGGGAAGTTACAGGAGAATCTCGGGCCTTGGTGGTTCGGGATGCCCATTGCGGCCAGGGCCCCAGCTCGGGTTGTGACATATTATTTAACCGACATGCCCCAATCTGACCTAATCAGGGTCCAACCTGTAACCTCAGTTGGAAGAGTGTCAGTACCATGCCATTGGTACTACGCTAGTTGTATGGATACACTAAATAATTCACATCTGGCAGGTGAGATATGTGTTACCCTCAACTGGAAGGTGAATACTTTACCAACCCTCAACTGGCAGGTTGATATACTTAACCTATACTGGCTACGTAGTTCTAGAACTAAGGGATTGCTACTAGAGGTCACACCCTCTGCTGGCAGTTAAGCCCCCAACCCTAGGTTCGCTCGGTGCTGAATCCTACTTCCAACTGAATAAACACTGAACTGATCACTAGACTGTACTAGACTTGACTGAACTATTACTAATCATGCTAATTGGCTGAACTGGACTGAGTTCACTAAGTTATGTTAATTGACCGAGTTCACTGAGTTCTATTAAATGACTGAGTACTACTATTCTTGACCTTTTATTGGGACTATTCTTGATCTACTGCAACTATGAAAATAGCTAGATTTCGGGTAATAAATACCCCAGGACTCAATAGCATAACTAACAAAACCTAGCAATTCTTGAAAGCATAGCCATAGTCAATTGCTCACAATTCATTCACTGAAATATTTTATCAAACACTTAGAGGTTATGGACTTGTACATGAATGAGAACACATGGTAACATGTCATGATTACCCTATTCAATTCACATGGGCATTCTATCAAGCACGTAGAGATTAATATTTTAACATGGGCCAATTCGCCAAACACATGAGAATCATGGACTTGGACATGGGAATATCTTAAACATGGGAGCATAGTATGATTACATAACTAAAATCATGAATTGGGGAATTCACATATAATTCGCTTGAAATAGGACATGGGAGTTTCATCAAAACATGTAAGTTTATAGCTTGAACGTAAGAATGTCTTAAACATGAGGGAACAATAGAGTTACATGGAAAAATTCATAACTTGGGGATTCATCTTGAAATTAGACTTACCATGAGATGGGAATTTCATCAAACATGTGGAAGGCATGAATTTAAAACATGGGAACATTGCTAAACTTCATGAATTTAGGATCTATCATGAAATTTACTTGAATAAAGCATGGAAAATTCAAATTCATAGCATGAGGAATTTAAAATCTTGTATGGAATCATACATGGGCTGAATTGAATTAAAAACATCATGAAAACATGAAATTCAATCTTTCTTGAACATACAAAATACAATAGTAATGAAAAATTCATTCTTTAATTAAGTAAAAAGAGTTTTTGGGCTCCATAGGTGAAAGAGGACCCATGGATGAAATCCCACATACCTTAAAGCTATAATATTGAAGAAGAAATAAAATATTGAAAGCTTTCTTGAATTGGGAAACTTGAAATCTTGATTTTTCTTGAAGAGGATTTGATGGAGTTCTTGGTGTTCTGAGGGGGCTAGGGTTTTCTTTGGAGAGAAAAGGATGAAAAATGATGTAAATAATGCTTTTGAGTCTTTAATCATCTGTTATGGACAGGTTAGGGTGAAGGAAAGGACCCTTTTTCCCTTAAAACATAAAAACAGAACCTGGGAAATAGATGCGGGCGATGGAGCGCGCGTCGCGGGCATATGCCTCGGCTTACTGTCTCTCACGAAAATGGCTGTAACTTTTTGCTCGGGTATCTGATTTAGGCAAAATTGGTATCGTTGAAAAGCTAATTCAATAATCTATAATTTAGTAGGTCTTGAGATGGAAAATTATATGTATATTAAAAGTTATATACATTAAGAGTAGACCTTTGTAAAATCGAATACCAAACTTTGGACGAATCAAAGGATCTTAGCTCAACTTGGTCATAAATGATTTCTATGAATATTTTTAACCTCATGAGAATTTCACACACTAGTATAAAGATCATGAAACTTATATTTTCATGAAAAATTATTTAGATTATATCTTATACACGTAGGAACGAGGTTCATAGAGTAGCCCAAAAATGTGGGGTATTACAAGCCTTCAGGACTCGGTATGGTCACTATGAATTCCTAGTTATGTTTTTTGGAATAACAAATGCTTCTGTAGCATTTATGGACTTGATAAAAAGGGTGTTCAAGTAGTACTTGGACATGTTCGTTAGTTAGATGTTATTGATGTACTTTATTCTCTTTTTCATATGTATTGATTTGTGATAATTGGAGTCGCGTTCCATCTATCTATAGTTAGTATAGTAGAGGCTTCACAAATGTAAGTTAGAGTTAGTTATGTATTTTTAGTCCCTCTTTCAGATTTTATCAGAATGTAAAAGTTATATCAGTATTGTATTTTATCAGATTCCACCATTATTATGTTTCTGCACAATAATCTCAGTCATTTTATACATATTATTCAGTTTCTTATGAGTTATGCCAGTAGAAGGGTTAGCTTTGGATCACTTGTGGTCCTAAGCACCGTGTGACATCATGGGAAAGATTTTTGGGGCGTTAAAAAATTTCATAAGATTTCAAAATACTGAAATAATAACTGAATGTACTGATAATAACATCTAAAAAACTGAATATCTGTCTGTGCTCATCTGAAAGCCTCTAACTGTCTAAATATGGAGTTGATGGGATAAATCCCCAACTAACTACGACTACTAAACTAACTGGAATACTGAGATAAATAAATTCTGTCCTTAAAATATAAGGACTCACCACTGTATCTGTTGTTGATAGCCTAGTTGCTAAGTACGGTCAGGACCCTAAGTGTCTGAACCTATGATATGAGACATCATAGTGCAAAGAAAGAGTATGCGTTAGTACGTGAAATGTAATGGTATGCTAAGTGAGGTATGCTGATATACATGGGTTCATATGCATGAGATGGTAACCAACTGAATGAACATCATGAAGTAACTGAATGAGAGTACATGCAAAACTGTAACTACTGAACATGCTGAATATGCAATACTTATGCATATAACGTCTGTCTGAATTAAACTGAAATTAAAGTTCTAAGTTCTGATAACTGAAAGTTTTGAATGATACTGAAGTACTGATTTCTGATGGCTAAGTAACTGATAACTAATAGCCATAGTTCTATAGAACTATCTAAGTTTTTTACTGAATATTGAGACTGAAATCGTAACTGTGGGAGTTATTAACTAACCGACATACCCCGATTATAAATTGAGTTGGGGTCCAACCTGTGACCTCAGTTGGAAGGGTGTTAGCATCTTGCCAAGGGATACTAACAATGTTGGGTCAACCCTAATCTGGCAGGAAAACTCATGAATTATATATATGGTTGCGTCAACCTTAGTCTGGCAGGAGGACGTCTTACCCTACACTGGCTACGTAGTTTTATAACGCACGGACTGCTACTAAGGGTCAAACCCTCTGCTAGCAGGAATGCCCCATCCCTGGATTTGCTCGATGCTGAATCCTACTCTCAACTGAATAGACACTGATCACTAGATTGTACTAAGCTTGTCTGAACTAACACTGATCGTGTTAACTGACTGAACTGGACTGAGTTCACTGAGTTCTGGTAACTGACTAAGTACTAATGTTCTTGAACTTTACTGAGACTATTCTATAACTTCTGTAACTAAGTAAACAGCTAGATTTCGGATAATAAATATGCCCATGACTCAATAGCATGATTATAAAGCATGACAAATCTTAAAAAGCATAGCAATAGTCAATTGTTCACAATTCATTCATTGAGGTATTTAGTCAAACACTTGGAAGTCATGAACTTATACATGGATGAGAACACATGATAACATGTCATGAAAACATTATTCATGTCACATGGACATTCTATCAAACACTTGGGGAGGATAATTAATGCACATGACAATGGACAACACATAAACATCAAGACTACAACTTAAACTTACAATTTCAAGGGTTTTGACATGGGAATTACATCGATCAACATACATACTATATTATGTTCATGAAAAATATAATTAAATCTTGAATTGAAACCCATACAACAACACAAACGTGAATACAACCCAAATTGCACATGTAAATCATGAATCATTAAACTTGTAGTTTTAAAAAGGGTTCTTGAACTCCAAGGGAGGAAGAAAACCCAAGGATAAACACCTAACATACCTTGATTATTAATTTCGTAAAGATTGTGGTAAATTCTTGAAACTTGATCTTGAGCTTGATAAAACTAGGGCTTGTTCTTGAGAGAATTTTGAGAATAATGAGTGTATTTAGCCCTTTAGGATATTAAATCCCGTGTTTTAGCTGAATTGGGTGAGGGGAAAAGGACTTAATGCCCTTGGAAACTCAAAATTTAACACACAAAAACTGCTTAGCGGCGCGATTGGTGACGCGCTGTATTGATGGGATCGATGTGATCACCGACGCATTGCGTCAATGGGTGCAATGCGGTAGCCAACACGACACATCAAGATTGTGTTGGCTTACTGTTTTGCCCATCCAAACATGACCCAAATGGAATTCAAAAATTCTGAAACTCACCCAATATGAATTATTGACATCCCTGATCATGAATCAAATTGAAAATCAATATTCTAAGGTCAGAAGGATAAAAAATAAGATCATCCAATTTTGAAGGCTAAAAATGCTTCTAAGTCTTAATACTTAGCTAAAATTTTCTAAGTCTGGGATCTCTTTTGGCATGCTATAAAGGATTGAAACAACTAGAATTTTGCAGGGTCTTACATCCTCTCTATTGGAATTATCACGGTTTACTATGTGAAGTCAAAGAATAATGTGTCAGGTCCACTGACTAAAGGCCTATCTAGAGACCGAGTTGAGAGATCATCGAAAAAAATGGATTTACAACCTAGAACAAGTCATCACAGTAGTAACTCTACCTAGCAGACTGGAGATCCCAAGAGCTAGGTTCAAAATGACCAAACAAAATTGTGATTAATAGTTCAACATTGTCAATTTACTCAATCCAGTCTCATGATGAATACAAGGTGACTTATGGTTAGAAGCTTTTTAATGATTTCTAAGTTTGACAGATTTGACCAAATATTTTTATCTATAGGATAAAATATTTAGGAATCACCTATATGAGGGTGACATGGAAACCGCTTCAAGAAAATGATAGTAAAGGCCAATTCTCTAAGATCTCTTGAAATCAGGTCGTGTTCATGGATAAAAAGAACAAAACCATGAGCACCATAAATGGTAAAAGGGTAGTTGTATGACTTGTGTTGTCTAGGTGTATATTAAAGTTCTACGGTTTAAAGATATCACATCTACCGATTAATCAAGTGCATCCCATGCAAGCTCACTACGAAAAGTTTAAAGAAAAACCTACTTATCTAGATGTAATTCCTTGCTTGTAGATCAGATACTTGTCCATAAATCTTTTATAAAATAGTCATTTCCCATTCATGTGGGAGAATGTTGAGTTCTAAGTGGAAATGTGAATAAAAAATAAAGGGAATAAATGAAGAAAAAGTGAAGTGTGCTTTCACTGTAAGAAAGTAAAATTCTCCCACATTGGTGGGAGAAGTAACTTTCTTATGCTTATATTGGGAAGCATTCCTTCATGTGGATAGTGAGGCAAAAATAAGGCAAGCCTCGCGCCATCGTAGTCGTCGTCGCTTACTCAGCTTTGGATTTGAATTTGACAAATAATCAATCGAGAGATTATCTTTTAGACAAAATTCATTTGAAACTTGACAATTAGTGAAGTTTTTAATCAAAATATCCTATAGAAAATATTCTCTCCATTTGCGGGCGCACATGACATGTGTGGTCATATGTCCCGACGCATCTTGAAGGGACGTGATCCTTCGAGGCACTGTTTCAAAATGAAATGACGACCTGCGTGTGACGATCATCATCTGCGGGCGCAGGTCCAATGCAGGTCAAGCTAAAACATTCTGATTTGTGCTAAATTGCAACCTGAACGCATAGGTTCAATGCAGGTGAGGTGTCGTTTTAAAACAATGTATTTTTTTTGTGAACCATTACTTTTTTTTCTGAAATACCACCTTTTGGCTATAAATACCTGAATTTTTCTCAAGCAAAAGTACGAAAATTTAAAGTGAAAAATATTTTCTTCTTCTTATAACTCTAGCGTGATCTGCAAATTGTTGAGTGAGTTCGACGCTGTTCAGAAAATTTGAGGTACCACTATTTTTTGAAGTGAATCATTTTATCCCGGTAGGATATATTTCACTAACCTTGGGTACTTGGAGAGAATAAATTCCTTAAGGACACACCATGAATTCGGTGGACTTGATTGTATCATTCTATCTTCATCTCCTTTTCCTTAAGTTGGTTTTTACTATTTTTTCTGAAAAAATAGTTTGAACTTCATATTGATAGTAGTTCTTCATCTATTTGAAATTGTGTTTGAAGTTTTTGAAACTTCATTTTGATAATGTATAAGTTGGCTAAAATTGTGTTGAAGTTATTGTGGATTAAATACAAATTTTGTACCCAGAATAACAAAAATAACTAAAAAAAGCACTAGGAAAATAAACTGAAAAACAACATGCAAATATATTTAAGATATGATATTTTCTTATATCATTTAATTAGATATAACATGTATTTTAATATCAATTGCCATGTTTTAATAACTTCTTTTTATAAAATTTTATTAATTGGGGAAAGACAGGTCTGCAAAGCACGTATACTAAACCAGTATTAAAAAATCACGAAAGACTGTTATGGGGTAGGAAAGGTTAGCTAATAGTCATGTAAACGGTTCTCAATTGTTGTCTTTGAATAATTATATATTTTTTTGGCAATTATAAAACCTTATTAATAACTAGTTTTTAAAGATAATGAATTGGAGTTGGTTCAAAAATCTAGTGAGGGAGATGTATTTTTCATTTATATTATACTAGTGAACTTGGCCGTGCTTCTCGCGATATAGAAAAAGAATATTTGATTCATGAAATTAATTTTTTATTATATTTTAAAAATTCTTTTCAACCTTCATTCAAATAAAGGTTAGATTCTAAATTCTAATTCATTTTATCACTTAATTTTGTATTTAACTTGACTCCTCTGGTATTATCTTCATTGAACAAAATAATTTTTTAAATTATCACCATCCACCTAAATATCTAACACATTCACTTATCCATTTAAATGCATTATCCGAGATATATTGGGGCTAATAAGTCATTTTGTTTGCATATTATTTCTATATAGAGTTATGAGATATGATATATAATAAAGTACAGAAGTTATAAAAGAAATAAAATACACTTAAAGTGATAAGTAAAATAAATATTTATAGCGTATCATTTTGTGATTTAATTACCTAAAATATAGAAGCATCATGTGAATTGTCCTAAAACAATACATCTTGCAAAATGATTAGAATAGAAAAAATAGAAATAACATGAAAATGAAAACTAAGACACGATAATTTGCCTCATAGCCTTTCCCTTAAAGCAATTGTCTAATTAAAAATAAAAAGTCCAAGATCCTATTTGTAAGAGTAAAAAATAAAAATCACCTCATTAACCATGATAATGGACAAACATATTGCAACGAAAAGTCATCAAACTGTAATTAAATTAATCAACAATATAAACATACATAGAAAACATATTAAGTTGCAAGCTTTTATTTTTATAAATGAACATATGTATAAGGGTGTGAGTAGGAAAGAAACTTGAGAGTAGCATTTACAAATGTTATAACCCATTTACAGATACTTTTCATCGAAAATACATGGACAAACTTTAATATAAAATAGCTAGCAAAGTAATAATACTTTATCATCACACTGAATCCTCATAAAAACTAAGTAAATACCAATGTGCATTTTCAAATGCATGTTCATTTCCCTTTTCTTTGTTGTTGCACTACTTCCCTCTTCACTCATTCTGAAGCAGCAAGTTTCGAGGTTCGAAATAATTGTGGTTACACTATTTGGACAATGGTCTCCTTGAATGTCAATCTTTGTGACAACCCCCAATAACATTAGCTGAATATTTTCTAAACCAATATATGAAAAAGCTAGAACTTGAAAGAGAACGGAAGACCTAAATGAAAAGATAAAGAAATTCATTAAAAAAACTAAATTTTCATACTTAATGAAGAAGAATTGAGAAGGACAGTATAGAATGAAAAATGAGGAATGTTTATGCGGAGAAATGTTTATGCATTAGAAATGATTTTCTTCACTATTTATACTAACCAAAAGGATTAGAAATATAATATCAAAAAATAATTTAACGAATATGAGTATTAAGTGCATTAATTGTATTTAATTGAGTGTTTATTGTAAAGGACTTACATTGTATAACATGGGCCTTTACTGCATATTTATGTCTAGGAATAAACTAATTGTGATCTTTGAGTTATGTCGTGAAAATGTAATTGTTCCTTATTATGTGATCGTTACATTTTTTCTTTTAAAAGAATAAAAAAGATTTTTAACATATAAAATGTAAAAGAAAGCCAAAAAAATGTGGTAAAAGATAAATGTCTTTCTTGACATTCTAGACATGCCATATCAGCAATATAGGTATATATGTTAAAAAAAATAATTTGGACCTATAATCTCAAAAGTGTATAGATTCATGGTAAAAAAAACTAAAAATTAAATCCATCAAATATAAATTCTGAATCCACCTCTTCTTAGTAATGCACCATGTTCTTGAGCTCTTAGACTATGCAAGTAATCAAGAACATGTATATCACCTTCCTTAGCCTCTAAACAACAAAACCTTACACCTGCTAGCTGCATTTATTTTTTATTCAAATTGTAAATATCTTCTTTCATGGATTTGGTTAAAAGGTAAATCATAGAGCAATTATGTACACACTTTTCTGTGGAAATTCTTGTCACCTTATTATTTTCACATGTGAATCATACTATATTTTACCACTATTTTGCTAAAGGGAAAAAAGATCCATCTCATAGATCGTGTAGCTAGTTTCCAAATCTCTAAACATTATTTTTGAAAATGACAAATCTATATACATCTAATGTATTTCAGATTTGGTCGAATCAACTCTCATAGAATAAAAGTTCTATAAAATTTTGAGACGAAAAGAGAGAGAAAAAGAGGTTATACTATAAACATCAAATGATCAAAATTGTTCAGCTTCTTAAATTATTTTTTCTTTTCAAAGAATAATAACTTTTCTGTCTTCTCTTCTGACCAAAGAATACTTATTGCTTTTCTAAACGTTATTCCACTATCTGTTTAGATTCAGAAGGCTTGTTATATTCACTAAACTTATTTGCATACAATCTTGCGAAAAAGGTGGAGCAAACATCACAACCTTAAACCATAGAATCACACATCTAGTATTTTTACTTGGTTGAAGATGCCTTCTCCAGCTTCCGTTCTGGCTTAAGGAATGGATCATTTTGGACGAAGATGAAATTGGCGATAACAATAGTACCGACGATTCCGTCATAAATAGCAGCTAGGCTAGTTAACAAACTCCATTTTCTATGTGTCATCCTTCGATCTTCTTCTTCCAAAATTCTTTAATCGCAATTTCTCCATATGATTTTCCCTTGAAGCAGGTCCATTTGAAAATGCTGAAGATGACACAAATATAAATTTCACTATCAAAGAATTTCCATGAACACATGAATAAATATCACAAGATAAATTTAACTATAGCTATAAAATAAGAAAATGAAAATATGAACTTCATTGAACTTGAGTTGCACTTTGAGATTGTTTATTCCTTCAATTGCTAAAAATACTCACATGTTTTAGAATTTCACAATGGAAAGTGAGGCTTATTGTGTGTGGGTTATATGAGAGCTTAGATATTAAAGAGATGTTTAATGTGTAGATAAACATGACAATCAGTTACCAATTTTTGGGTTTCTACAATGCAAAGTTGAAGCTTACTGATGTTTAATGTGTAGATAAACGTGATAATTAATTACCAACTCTTGGGTTTCTTGAATTAAGTTAAGGCTGGTTATGAATTCTTCTTGACATATTTTGATTTTTTAAATAATTAGAAGATAGATAATAAAATAGCAATATAAGTTCAAAAAAGAAAGAAAAAGAAAAATATAAATGGAGATCATTGGGAGGTGCCACATCCTCCAATGTCTCTTATATATATAGAGAGAGAGAGAGTAGAGAGTAGGGTAGTATATATTTTATGCAATCCTAAGTTTGGAGACATGCCAGATGTATTCTTGTATTGTTTTGACTTTTAGAAAATTAAAGCTACAAATCTAAGATGTGAAAACTACATTATTAACATCCACAACCTCAATCAAGAGTTACAAGAGCTGTTTTCCTCTCATTCTTTTAATCAATATGATGATCAAGTCAACTATATATAGTCTGGAATGAAGGAGAGAAAGTGCGAGGAATATGTTCCAATAGGTCAATTAAATGAATAAACGAATGCTAAAATCTTCGTATAGTGCATACATTTAAATTAGTTAGATTCTTGAATTTTCAAAAGAGAAGCCTTCCATGTAATAGGTAAAGATATTGTCATATCATTAAGATGTCACAGATTTAAACTACAAAAAAATCTCTTCTAGAAATATACAATAACTAGATGTCGAGGCCCGTGTCAATATATGTTATTTTTTAGTCTTATATGTGACATAAATAAAATTTAGATAATCAAACATATTTTTAATATGTTTTAGATATTTTAAGTTATTAACCGTCGTGATTTATAATACCTCTTATGTAATTTTTAAATAGGCTTAAGTCATCGTCATGCACCTAAAGCTGTCTCGAAAATTCACTTAGACCCCTCAACTAAGGCTTGTACCTATCAGGCACCTTAAGTGCTAAAATTGATACCTATCAGACACAAAATGCTGATTTGGCAAGGAGTTACACTCTCCTTAGACGCGTGAATTGGAGAAAAAATAATATTTTACTTTTTTTTAATTAAAAAACTTATACTTAAATTATTTTATTAATATAATTTTCAATTTAAAAAAAAAAAAAACACCCACCCACCCTGATACCTTGCAACCCCAAGAAGACACAAAACAGCCCCCAAAAACGTCACAAAACATACCACAAACCGAGAGACCAAGGAACCAAGTCTCGATCAAGAATGACAACACAAGAATGAAAAGAAAATTCGAGAATGCATCAACAATGGTGAGATAATAACGTGCATAACCACACCAAAACAACAACAACACTACATTAATGTGATGAACAACAAGCTTGCAATAAAAACAACCAACGATTACAAGAGGACAAGACACAACTACTACAAGATGCAACAAAAGTAAAGGGATAGATAGTTAGACAAAGGTGGTGTAAATCCTAGTAACCAAAGAGTATATTAAACTCTAAGACCCCTAACACCTCCACACACAATCACCTAACTCTTACGATGACACAAGAATGGAGTTCACCAATCAAGCGCCAAGGTTTCTCAAAAACAAGTAATCACAAGAAATTCCACCCTTAAATTGTTATCCTAGTTACAAGTTTCAGTTTGCCTCAAGTAGAGAGAGGACTTTGGTGTTTCAAATGTAAAGACTTACAACAATAATAAACTAAGTAATGAAAATTCCTAATACTAAACTATATATAGTCTCCTTATTACATAAAGATGAAATGCCCAAAAGACCCTTAATGAAAAGAGGGCGCCCCTCTAGTGTAACAAATGAGCAAATAGGGTGGATTTGGTGTGTCTTTGATCCTTCTCACATCTCAATATTGCACTTCCTAGGATGATTCTTTGATGCACTTGTACATACATTGATCTTCATAGTCGCACTTGTATCACACCCTCTGATTTTCATCGTCGTCTTCATCACCCCCCACTCCGCGTCATCATTTTCACTCCACCCTACCCACACCCAGAGTCATGCTCCCTAATTCTCATTCACAATAAGAAAAATACATAATCACAAATGGCGAGTGAAAAGAAAAAAATGGTTTCACACATATAATTCATAGCTTCACACAACAGCTCTGCACACACATATAATTCATTTTTCATATAGACACATACGCACATTGAAACAAGGAGACTCGAGAAAGTGAGGGTGAATGGAGAAATAAATTGAGCAAGGAGGTAAGGATGGCGACTTGAGAAAGGAGAAACAATCGAGAGACCCTTTTTCCGGTGAGTTCTCGCCGGAGACGTTGCTACCGCTAGATTTTCTCCCTTTTTTATCATTGTTGAAGCTTGTCGGAGCTCCAGCGAGACAAAAACGATGAACCCAGCTCCATTCTGGTGACCCATCAACTAAAATCGACCCCCCTTTCACCGAAAAACACCAATTATCTCCACTCATCCCAAAATTCGACGAAACTTTATGAAATGAAATAGAAGCAAAGAATTAAAAATAAATAAATAAAAAAGCAAGCATAGATTTTGAAAAATAAAAACAGAGGAAAGTGAAGAAAGTAAAAATGGCGGGGAGTGAAGAAGAATTAGTCTACTGGGGGTGGGGAGGGTTAAGTTACTGTTTATTTTTATTTTAAAATAATTTTCTTTTTTTATTTTTGTGGAGTAATATATTTAAAATATTTTTTGACCCACATAACTGTCATTATTTAATTGGATTTTTAATCTGTAGTTTTTTTGTAAATTCG
The DNA here is from genome assembly GCF_002878395.1 of Capsicum annuum. Taxonomy (NCBI): domain Eukaryota; kingdom Viridiplantae; phylum Streptophyta; class Magnoliopsida; order Solanales; family Solanaceae; genus Capsicum; species Capsicum annuum. The sequence goes on from NC_061118.1 coordinate 49,483,474, forward strand.
TTTGCCATATGTTTTTTTCTTATTGGTCATTTTTGCCACGTCAGGCGAGTGTGCTGCACGCACTCTATGCATGTTGCTGATTAGGCAAAAAAGGCCTAATTGGATCAAAATTCAAGTGGGATAGGGGTATGATAGGTACAGGCCTTGGTTGAGGGGTCTAAGTAAATTTTCGGGACAACTTTAGGTGTCTGGCGATAACTTAAGTTTTTTAAATAATACATGTTACTCTCCTTGTTCAAACTTTTGTAGTATCAGTAGTTAATTATATTTTTAGAATAATTCAAGTTTTTAATTATTGAGATTTATAATACCTTTTTTAAATTCTAATTTAAGTGGCGCTGATATAATTTCTAGAGTCAACCAAATATTTTATATTCTTAAAAAATTTTAAGTTGTTGATTATTGTGATTTATAGTATTTTTTAAGTATTTTTTTGAAATATAACAAAATGTTTTTTTAGATACTTTAAGTTTTTAACTATTATAATTTATAATACTTTTTAGGTAATTTTCAAATAATACATGTTACTCTCCTCGTCTAAACTTTTGTCGCACTGATATAATTTTGAGAGTCAACCAAATATTTTATATCTTTTAAATTTTTAAGTAGTTAATTATTGTGATCTATAGTATTTTTTACGTATTTTTTGGAATATATAACAGATTAGTTTTTGTTAGATATTTTAAGTTGTTAAATATTATAATTTAAAATATATTTTCTATAATTTTTAAATAATATATTTTACTCTCCTTGTCCAGAATTTTGTGATACTGATAGTCAATTATAATTTTAAAATACAACAACAACAACAACAAACCCAGTGTATTCCCACAACGTGGGGTCTAGGAAGGGTAAGATATATGCAATCCATACCGCTACCTCCGAAGAAGTAGAGAGGTTGTTTTCGATAGACCCCCGACTCAAGATAAAGGATAATAAACAAGGGGATGGATAACATAACCTAAATAAAGAATAAGAAATAATAGAATAAAATCACAAAAATATGAAATACGGAAAACAAGAAAAATAGGAACTAAGTAATAGAAAATATGACACCCACCTAGTAGTGACAAACACTCACATACCAAAGACACCTATGCACACTGTCCTGTGATTATTAAATTTGGCTACACAAGAACTCTCCTGACTGCTAGCTACAACCCACACACTAACAGTAGCATTCTACCCTAATTCTTGACCTCCATTCCTTCCTATCTAGGGTCATTTCTCAGTAAGCTGAAGTTGCTCCATGTCATGTCCAATCACCTCCCTCCAGTATTTCTTTGGCCTACCTCTTCTCCTCCTGAAGCCATCCAACGCTAGTCTCTCACACCTTCAAACTGGGACATCCTCGCCCCTCCTCATCACATGTCCAAACCATCTCAGTCTTTCTTCCTGCATCTTGTCCTCCAACCAAGCCACTCCCACCTTATCTTGGATAATCTCATTCCTAACTCTGTCCTCTTTAGTAAGCCCACACATCCAATGCAACATTTCTATTTCTGCCTCCTTCAATTTTTGAATGTGAACGTGCTTAACTGGCCAATACTTCGCTCCATACAACATGGTCGGATGAACTGCCACTCTATATAATTTGCCTTTAAGCTTAAGGGGTATCTTCTTATCGCACAACACTCTCGAGGCGAGCCTCCACTTCATCCAACCTGCTCCAATATGGTTAGAAACATCCTCATCAATCTCACCATCTCTCTGGATCATAGACCTAAGGTACAATTATATTTTTAAAATAATTTAAATTTTTAATTACTGTGATTTATAATATTTTTTCTTCTATTCCAAATTAAATGACAATAATATAATTTTGAGAGACAATAAAATATTTCATATCTTTTAAATTTTTTAAGTTATTAATTATTGTAATTTACATGATTTTTTTCGTATTTTCTTGAAATATATAACAAATTAAAAAATAAGATAAACAAATTAAAATGAATGAAAAAAATGAAGGCAAGGGAAAGGATCAACGAAGTTGTGCCGAAATGAGGCAGATTTTATTTTAAATTTTTTAAGTTGTCAATTATTGTGATGTATAATATTTTTTATGTATTTTTTAAAATATATGACAGATTAACCTTTTTAAAATAGTTTAAGCTGTCAACTATTGTAATTTACAATACTTTTTATTAATATTCAAATAATATATGTTATTCTCATTGTCCAAAAATTGTTGGCATTGATAATCAATTATATTTATTAAATAGTTTAAGTTTTTAATTATTGTGATTTATAATATTTTTTCTTATATTCCAATTTAAGTGGCATAATGCTTAGATGGCTATAATAATAATTAGGAATGATATAGTAAAATCATGATTGAAGCAACAAAATATATATGTCTTAAATGACTTATAGTAACTAATTGGAAGTGATATAACAAAAATATTATAAAAAAATACTTGTGAAAAAAAAATTAAATGGACCTCATATAAGACGTCAAGTTAATTCAACATTAAATATCATTAATTTTTTAATGCTTAGATGATTTTGAAATAATTTTTTAATATTGATTTTTTAATACTTAGATGACTTATAATAATTAATTAGGGATAATATAATAAAATTACAGTTGAAGCAACTGAAGCAGACATGTCATAAATGTCTATTTTATTTTTTTATTAAATATTATTAATTTTTTAACACGTAGATGACATATATTAATTAATTAGGGATGATATAGTAAAATTACGAAGCAAGCAGCTGAGCGGTCGGCAAGCAGGACGACCGAAAACTGCTCACTCCCTCTCCCATTCACTCTTATTATATAGAGTTATATCTTTTAAATATTTTAATTTATTAATTATTATTATTTATAGTAATTTTTTATATCATTTTCAAATAATTATCCCAATTTATGCAACACCACAAAAATTGTAAAAAAAATTTTATCATGCCTTTTAAATATTTTAAAATTAATTATTGTAATGTATAGTATTTTCTTACGTAAATTATAAATAAATATAATTAATACTAGAAAAATCCTCAAATAATCATAAATGAAACTTTGAGGAGCTTAGTTGTCATTTTAAAAAAAACGACCCAAAGCTCCTCATGCACTCTTATTCATTTTCCAAACTGACCATAAGCTCACCAACAAAATATAAGTGGGGCTTTGAAGAGGTTATTTATCATTTTTGAAAGTTGACCCTAAGCTCCTCTCATTCTTATTTTATATGTCTTTTAAATATTTTAAATTGTTAATTATTATTATTTGTAGTATTTTTATATCATTTTCAAATAATTATCCCAATTTAAGCAACACTGCAAAAATTTTGAGAAACAATCAATTTTTTTATCATGCTATAAATATTTTAACATTAATTATTGTAATGTATAGTATTTCCTTACGTAAATTTTAAATAAATATAAATAATTCTAAAAAAATCTTCAAATAATAATAAATAAAACTTTGAGGAGCTTAGTTGTCATTTTAAAAAAACGACCCTAAGCTCCTCATTCACTCTTATAATATAGAGTCCGAAGCTGCTAAATGGTCATAATTTTTTGGCCATACTAAACTTTTCCTTAAATAAAAAAGAAGTAAATTTTTAAAATTAAATGCAAATAAAATTTATGTGGGATAAGTTATCACTGTCATTAAATGTGAAGGAAAATCATTAAATTAACTTTAGTATGTGGGATCCACCTAACTTCACACATTGCATTTTCATCCTTCTCCCTTAATCTTCAATTTAGTCTTTTTTTAAACCAAAATTTAAAACTAGTTTTATTACTACATTGATCATAATTATTTAAAATATTTTTTAGAAAAGTTCATCAACGATTATTGATATATTGATCTTCCTTTAAAATATTATTAGAAAAATTTCATCTATGATTAACTAATTTTGAACTTATCACAATAATAAATTTATTATTATATGAAAGTCATTCAATTTTAAAGTTTATCATATTTTTTAATAACATTAGCTAGGGTTGATAAATATGAGTAATATAATTTTTATAATGTGTCAATGTTTATTATATTTAAAGTATTTTGAATTTTGATTGCCAATGTTGAAATATTTTAAAATTAGACTTAAAAATTAAAAAATTATTTAACTATAATTTAAATATATTTAAATATAATAAGTAATAGAATTATTTAATTAGAGTACATATTTTTTGCCACAATATTTTGGCCCAAAAATGGTCATAAATGTATAAAGACTATACTAAGTTTTTCCTTTTAAAAAATAAATAAATCTTTACTATCTTCTAAATTTAATAAGTTAAATGTAACTAAAATTTATGTTGAATAAATTATGACTATCATTAAATATGAAAGAGGAATATTTATTTAACTTTAAAATGGGAGACTCACCTTAATTTCACCTTCTATCCAATCACATCCCCCCTTTTCGTCCTTCTCTCTCAATTTCTCTTTAGTCTTTTTTTTATCGAAATTTAAAACTAATTTTATTATATATTGATCATAATTCTTTGAAATATTTTTGGATAAAGGTCATCAGTGGTTAACTAAATTTTGAATTTATCACAGAAATTTATTTATTTATTTATTTATTATATAAAAGTCATTTCATTCTAAAGTTTATCACAAAAGTGTTTTTCTTAAAACATTAACTAGGTTCAACACATATGAAAAATATGATTTTTATAATGTGTCAATGTTTGTCATGTCTAAAATATTTTGGATTTTGATTATCATTATTGAAATATTTCCAAATTAGACTTATAAATTATTTAAATATAGTTTAAATTTACTAAACTATAATAATTAATTAAAACTATTTAATTAGAGGATGTATTAATAGTGAATATAAGTAATATTCACAAGTTATCAAATTACCGTAATACAGAGACACAAAATTACAACAATAATGTGTCTTGATATCTTTAATTGTTGTTAACTAGGGTCCACAAATGTGAATTTTGTTATTTTCACAATTTATATAATCTGTCAATATCTATTATGTGTATAATGATTTGAATTTTGATTGTCGTTAATGAAATATATTAAATTATATTTAAAATTTATCTAAATATATAGCTTAAATTTTATTTAAATATAATATTACTTAATTAGAGATCATATTAATAACAAATATAAATTATAATTTGCAAATTATAAAATCGTCGTAACATAAGGACGTAAGACGACAACATCAATGCATAACTCTCATGAGTTGATGTTAACTAGGATCAAAATATATGAACTATATGATTTTTATAATATGCCGATGTCTATCATGTTTAAAGTTTTTGAATTTTTACTGTCGATATTGAAATACTTTTAAATTATATTTAAAAATTATTGAAATAAAATTTAAATTTATTTAAATAAAATATTTAATAAAATTGCTTAATTAAAGGATATATTCATAAAAAGTATCAGTAATGATTCACAAATTATCAAATTAGCATAACCTAACGGTCTAAGGCTACAACATTAATGCGTCTTGATATCTCGAATTGTTGTTAACTAGGGTCAACACATGTGAACTGTATAATTTGTAGGATTCTATAATGTGTCGACGTCTATTAGGTCTAAAGTGTGTTTGAAATTTTGACAGTTGTTATTATTCAAATTATTTAAATAGATAGTTTAAATTTATTGCAAGTTGGCTCGGACACCACGACTATAAAAAAATAATTTAAACATAATTAATAATTAGAGGTCGTATTAATAACATATATAAATGATAATTTGCAAGTTATCAAATCGGCATAACACGAGAGCATAAGCCCCCCACAACATTAGCAGAAGACTTTTTAGGGTTGTTGTTAACTAGATTGACACACATGAACTATATGAGTTTTATGATTTCTATAATGTGTTGATGTCCACTGTGTCTAAAGTAAGACTCGTATTTGATAGCAACTAACCCTTATAAATGATACTAAATTGATATTCAAGATACATATATTATTTATTAAAAATATATTAATAAATAAATATATATATTTATAACTAATATTATAAAAATAATTGATTCATATTTTTTGATAATTTTGTATGACCCACGTAATTTAATTCAAAAGAAAAGAAAATATGAATCTATAACCTTGTTCAACAATAAAATTCTATTTTAATTAAATAATTAAAATAGTACCGTTGTTAATCAGTTATGCTAGATGAAGAAATAAATAAATAAATAATAAATAATAAAAATACGTGACATAACATAAAATTACAAGAAGTAATGGTTGACAAATAAAAATAAAGAAGATGGAACACAAATAATGTAAAATAAAAAATTAAGATTAAAAAGCAAAAGCTAAAATAGTAATAAAAAAATCAAATGATGAAAGAGGCTAAAATCCATGCGATACCTTTTAATTCGGAGAGAAATTGATGAAAGAGGCTAAATTGTTATTTTTTTCTTTTATTTTTAATTTGGAAATAATTTAAAATAAAAAGTTAACAAATGGATAATTTATTTATTTTTTAAAATAATTTTTTTGTGTCTAATGAGTGTGATGTGAAATGATACAAATTATTTAATAGGATAAACCAACTATTAGTAATAATTTTTTTTCACTTTAAATACTTAAGTTATTTGTAATTTTATTTAAATGTAATATTTTATTTTATTCTTTCACTTTAAAATTGTTTTATACATAATTTTTTAAAATGTTTAAAAAATAGGTATAATATTACCGAAATTATAGGTGTAAGATTTTCATAATATAGCATATGTATGCTCGATTTTCATTATTAAGGTCAACACTTATGAATTGTATAATTTTCGTGATTTCTATAATATGTCAATGTCTATCATAACTAAAGTACTTTGAATTTTGAGTGTTGTTATTGAAATATTTAAAATTTATATTTAAAAAAAAATATATAGTTTAAATTTTATTCAAACATAATAATTTATAAAATTACTTATTTAGAGCTCATATTAATAGAAAATATAAGTAATGATTCATAAGTTGTCAAATCGGCATAAAATACAACAACAACAACAATAACAACAGACCCAGTATATTCTCACAAATCAGCATAAAATAAGGTCACGACAACTACAATATTAATTTGTTAGTACTTTCCTAGGTTGTTGTTAACTAGGTCGAATAAACTTCTTTGAAAAAAGATTACAAAAATACAATACTAAATCTATATTGTGTCTCCATAGCGATTAAATTTTTTTATCATAAAATAAAAAACTAAGTTTCATCACAATAATATATTTGCCGATCTAATTAAATTAAATTTTTAATCATTTGATTTGATTTGATACAATCTTACCGAGTCTTACAAGTAAATTTGAAATATAATTTAAATAGATTAGTGATTATAATTGTCACGCCTCAAATCCTATTGGGACGGACTGGCACCCGTAACCGAGGAGGCCCGAGAGAACCAGTTCATAACCTTATACTTCCCATGCATACCTCTATGACAACCCAAAATTCGGACAACATCATGTCGCATATAAAAGGAAATAATCACATGTATAAGCTCGACCACACACATATATGTATATACAATACTTGGTCGTTGGAGCCATCACGTCTATTAATAAAATACCACCTTGACTGTACATTAGGTCTACAAAGCCTCTAGACAATACACAGAGTTTAACTAAGGTCGGGATACACCCCGCCATATAACTAACTTCTATATAATACCAAAAGTGACTGGATATAACATGGAAAGCCTCGAAGCAAACTGGAGCTCACCAAAAGCAGCTAGATATCCTGACTCCTACTTGTGCGGTGTATGAGCTGAGGTACCTGTGACTGCAACATGAAATGCAGGTTCCCCGTGGGGGACGTCAGTATGAAATATGTACTGAGTATGTAAAGCTTTAGATAATCACATATGATATAGAAGCTCAATAGAAATCAGAAACAAGTGAATAAATCATAATAGGAGTAGACCACACTTACTAGAACTTGTGACAATCTGTACATTGTATTTATTCAATCACTTTACCTTCATTCTTATCATTTTTGTAATCATTACTGTATTGTATTGTAACCATTAGACTGCCTCCAGTACATATCAACTGGGATCGACCCATGATAGGCTTATGCCCTTGGGATACCACCCATAAAAACATAAATAGGGATCTCCCCATGATAGGCTTATGCCCATGGGATACCACCCGATAAGAGATAACTTCCATCACTTAGTTCAATTAATCTTTAAGATTGTTATTTCGGTCGCCACCGTATTTTTGATACTTTGAAACAATGATACATCAATAAGAGACATATAAATAAACCATCAATGCAATAACAATGAAGTAGGAACTTATTGGTATATCAATGAAACGTTTTAGAGTCATTAATAGCACATGGATCTTGTTTGAGTAGTCGGATACTTTCTGACATTCATTAGTGCAATAAACATGTAAGATTTGGAAAACAAGTAAGTATTGGAATGTCTTGACATCTTGTAGGGTGGAAACAAGTTCATTGGTAACGTAGGACATTATACAAAACCATTATGGATCACATGTTACTGAATAGCTTTGGAAACTTTCTTAATAGAGCAATTGTTCACTTTTATGCCAAAGATATGGTATAGAGTATGCTTTACATACCTGACTATCAACCTTCAATACTAGTCCCAAATGGACTTCCCATCTTTTCGGATTACTTATCTACAATGAACATATATAGCAATCTAGTATTAGCAACCAAACGTCACAATTCAATTATTTGAATTCACCAAAATAGTGGTTAAGTAGTAAGCCTTAATTACACCATAAAGGGTGTCACTTTAACCCTCTTATACTCCAATTACATTCACATGCCATGCATATTCATACAACATCCTCCAATATTAAGTTTGGATTCATTTATCCTTCCAACCAATCCATTAAACCAAATTGAGCCATAGACATAAATAATCATCAATTCAATAGTATATCACCATATCCACCTTTCATAACTCAATTACCATATCCACCTTCCATAACTCAATTACCATATCAACCTTTCACAATTCAATACAACCAAACCATGCAAAATAGTCCATAACTCTATTTCCATCACCTTTCAATAACAACCAATACATATAATCCTCTATCACACATATACATATGGAAAAGAACAAAGACAAACAATATTCATACCTTAGAATTCACCTCTTGATTATGCAATCCTGTTTGCACAAAGAATAGGTGTCGTTCGAAGCTCTCGAGATGACAAACACAGTTATCGAATTACTTTAGAATTTCTACGATTGAATCAAAAGTAATTTAAAGGTCAAATTTGGCTAGGGTTTGCTCCGATATCAGATTTAGGTGAAATTGGTATCGTTGGAAGGATAATTCAAAGGTTTTTCATTTCATATAAATTAGGCCACCCAGTTCATCCTGTACAAGGAGTTATGGTCGTTTGAAGTTGACCCTAAAAATCTGTTTTGATAGGCTAAAGTAAAACGAGTATAACTCCTTATTCAGACATTGGATTTGGATGAAACCAATTGCATTGGAAAGAGGACTCAAAGATATTTCTTTTCATAGGTCCCAGCTCTCCCAGTTCATTATATTAAGGGAGTTATGATCGTTCGAAGTTGATCCAAAAATTCGGCTGGCCTTAGTAGTTTGTGTGCAGGAAATTTTCCTGCACATTTACTATTCCCAAATATCTCGGCCGCCGTTTTATAGTTTTGAACGTGCTCGATTATATCTGAAACCTATCCATTTTTGGAAATCTTTATATCGTTGGAAAGCTTATTCAATAACCTTCGCATGGAACCATCGACGGGCAAATTCCGGTATAAATAAAATAAAAAAAATTAATTCCATATAAATAAGATCAATGTACGTACTGAATACGCCAATACACGTACTTGAATACAGGATGTTACAATAATGGAATTATTTTTTATTAACTAATTATAGCCGATTTAAATAAAATTTAACTGTGTTTAAACTTAAGTTTTATCTTGATCAGATGTTTTGATAATTGTTATGACTCTCAAACATTATTTATTGGAATAATAATTTTATGGTCTATTATTAAATTGAATTAATTAATAATTACTGCAAATGTAATTATTGTTAGTTGAACAAGGATTAATTACTGAACATAATAATTATAAAAGTGTATCTATACAATAATTTATATATAAATAAATGGACAATTAAATTTAATTGCTTTTAATCAACTAATTGTATTAATTTTGAAAAAATTAAGTTCACTAAGTGTTACGTTATGTTTGTTCAATAATAATACCTTTATTACAATGGCGTCGATAGCTGTTCAGTATTTTAAAATGAAATCTATGTAAGAAATTATAGTCAATTTTTGGATGAAAGAAAACCTCTTTATAAAGAGAAAAATGAATAAATTAAATTTTATTTTTTGACTTAATTATCAATTAGAAGATTTAACTTGTATGAATTATTATTGATTTAATACCAATAATGAGCTATTTCAGTATCTTAAGCATACATATATATATCCATGATTAAAATTAATTGATAGCCCTGTCTCACATATAGAGTATTTGAAGTGTCATTAGAGTTGTCGGCGATTGAATTCAATTTTATAGCTTGTAAATTGTAAATGTAATTTTTAAAAATAAGTAATTATATTAACTTTGATTAACTAATTATATCAAATCTAAACAAAATTTTAATAATTCTCGCACAAGTTTATTATAATCAAGGGCTATGAGAATTAGTATTTATTATGTGTCTCAAATCAATTTCATAAAATCACTATTATAGCTATTATATGTCCTTTAATTTGTTATTTTCTAATAGTACACAAAATTTGTGGTCAAATAATTTTTGTGTTCTAAATTTTAAAGATAGAATATTTTTAAAATATAAATAGAAAAGATTTGAAGTGAAAAAAAAAAATCACTTGAATTGTCATTAGAAAAATTATAGCATAATTAAAATTGTACAACTGAATTCATAAAAAAATAATTAACTTTTTGTGTTGGAAATTTCGATAATTGCTTATTTTATACAATACTAAACTACGAATCAGATTTCAACAAAGATAAAAAAACTAAAAGTTATTCAAAATATTGATAGATTTTAAGATATATATCTATACCTCCTATTTATCTATATAAAATAAAGAGATATAAAATTCAAAATTAAAGATTAAAAGAATAAGAATTATTTATATGATAAAACGCATAATTAAGTAGATATGATACATAAATATATAATGTTAAATTAAAAAATTCAGATATTACTTCTTTGGATATATGAGAATATAATTAATTAATTTTATATTATTATTTTTATCCTAAACTATTCTTTTCAAGCAATAAGTACTATGCAATCATATTTATGAAAATTATGTTAATTTGTCCATTCTCATGTATTGAGATAGTTTTCAATGTATTGAGAAAGAGTAGTAAAATAAGTAATGAAAGAATTTTAATTTAAGATTAAAGGGGCAAAAATGTCCAAAAGAAAATTAGTTTATAATGTGAATATAATTTATTACTATTATAGTCAAATTCTGGCGAAAAGAATTTTTCCTATAGAGTAATATTGTACATAATAAACATTTATAATCTAATTCTTCCCTGTGGACTCGGCACATGCCAAAAACTTAGTCATCTCACTGCCCTATTCTTGATTTCCTATTCTTGATTTTCGAATATTAAATAATTACTTATAAACTTTTAATATGGCAGAAAACTGACGTTTGGAGACTTCTTCATTCTTGGAAAACTAGCTCAACCATGTGATGTATAGCTTGTATCCCACGAATGAATGCGCATAAGGCATAAGCCTAAGAGTAGTATCTCTTATCATTCTTGTAATTCCAATGTCACTTTAATTATTATAAATATACTATCCACGTAAAATATAGTGCGAATCTAAATTAATGAAAGTTATTTACAATATAAATCTAAATTAATCTAATATTTAATTTGAGTGTCGAATACGAGCTGAAAAATTAGAATACGTCATTCCTATATTGGGTCTATGATACAGGGGAATGATGAGATTGACGAGGGTATCACACACCATATGGAGACTCGCCTCTGGAGTTTTGTATGATAAGAAAGTGCCTCCAAGACGTAAAGGTGAGTTCTACATAGCGACAGTTCGATCGATAATATTGTATGAAACAAAGTGTTGACTAGTAAAAAGCTCCCACATCCAAAAGTTGAAGATAGCGAAGATGAGAATACTACATTGGATAGAATTAGAAATGAGATTATTCGAGAGAAGATGAGATTTTCTTCAGTGGATGACAAAATGCCAGAAGTGGGGTTAAGATGGTTCGGGCATGTGATGAGGATGCGCATAAATGTCCTAGTACGAAAGTGTGAGAGGTTGACTATGGATGATTTCAGGCGGGACTAGAGGTAGGCAGAAGAAGTATTAGAAGGAGGTGATTAGACATGACATGGAACAACTACAGATTACTGAGGACATGACCCTAGATAGAAAGGTGTGGAGGACGCAAACTAGGATAGAGGGTTTAGAAGGTAGGAGTGCATCTTTACTAGTAGGAAGGGATGCTTTGTTTGTAGTCGTGCCAATAGTCATGGTGCTTTTCATATGTCTTGTCGTTTCTTGCTCGTGGTGTTTTGATGATGTTTGTGATTTTAGACAATAGTTTATAGTTCAACTCTTTGTGTCTTGTTTTCTGTTTTTCTATATTGGTGTCATGGTGTGTTATTCCATCTTGTTTTTTGTTTTATTACATTTTTTATATATATTTTTTTCATCCTGAACCGTGAGTCTATCGAAAACAACCTTTCTATTTTTTTTTATTTTATTTTTGAGATAATAGTATGAACTATGTACACCCCACTTTGTAGGAATTTACGTTGTTATTGTATGCCATTCCTACATTGACAGCCTAGCCTGTTCTTTTGATTGTTCTCGGTGGGTGTTGAATTCATTTTGTTTCTCCTCAGTTGAAAACCTCTTTATTTAAGTTGCTAGTGCAAAAAATGCTTTGCGCAATCTATGCTTATAAAGTAACTTTAAATTAACTCATAACCATAATATAACAAGCTTAAATCATTTGTTTGTTGGTCGTTTCTGAGTTGTTTTAATCATTTCTAGAGGTTATAATTTGGTTCGGAAATAATTATGCAAAGATTAGTAAATAGTAATAATTAAGAGTAATACAGCAATTGTGTAAAATAATCAACAATCAAAAGGTCATCATTATACAAGTATTACTTACTTTTAGAAGTATTTTGTGTTTAAACAGTTTAATACTTTAATTTCTGCATTGTAAATACTCGATATTTTTATGTTATATTCTATGTTGCATAAAATAATACATTAATTTCATTAGAATATTGCTTCCTCTGTTTCAATTTTTTTGACTTAATTTTTGACATGTTTAAGAGCATAAGATTAAGAACCCGTTTGGATAAGATTAAAAAAATAGTTTTTATCTTAAGTGATTAAAAGCTTAAAATAAGTGCTTATAAATTAAGCAGATAAGTGTTTGGATAGAAGTGCTGAAACTGAAAAAAAGTTGTTGATGCGTTTGGTAAACAAGTGATGTTAAGCACTTTTTTGTTGTTAAAATGACTTAAATGTTCTTAAAGTTGCTAACACCATAAATAAGGTAAATTATTTATAATTTTAATTTTAAAATAAAATTTTTGAACAAACCTTCAATTAATGATGGATTCGATGAAAACAAAGAAGAAAGATGAAGAGGAAATTGGAGGGAAGAGATAAAGCGAAGCGGCAAAGAGAAAAAGAAAAAAAACCTATATATTTAAAGGCTACAAGTTTAAGATATTGTTGGAATTAGAGAAAAATATAAGAGATAAAAAGGTAAATATTTTGGTCAAACCTAAAAGAATTTTAATCTAAAAAGCAAAAAGTTGGGGTACCCAACTTCTCACTTTTTGATTCTTTTAATCAGTTTTTAACTTTTTTAAACACTTTTTAGTTTTATCATACACCTTTAAAAGCTAAAAAGGAGATTAAAAGCTGGTTTGACCAGATTTTAATTTTATCCAAACGGGCTCTAAGTGTATATTTTGTTACATTTGATATATTTTTAATTTAAGACTACAAGTTATAAAAGTCTTTATGCGACCCCCTTGTTTCATGTTACTTGACTAATCTTGACTTGATACAACCCCAAAAGAAAACTTTTATTAGAGATATAATTTATTAAATTAATCTTATTAATAATATTTTAAAATTCTAATTTTAAATATTATTATTATTTTCATTTTTAGTATAAGCACACCAAGGATTACTTACTAATAAGAGGGAATGGGGAGGAGAAGGAGGCAACTCTCCATCAATATGCCTGCTTCTCCTCCATGCTTCATCAGCAACTTCTTCCGTGATTTTATTTTATTATCTCTAATTAATTATTATAAGTTATTTATGTATAAGAAAATTAATTAAAAAAGAGTAAAATAGATATTTATGATATGTCTGATTCAGATGCTTCACCCATAATTTAACTATATCATCCATAGTTAATTATTATAAGTCATCTAAATACTAAAATATTAATATTAAAAAATTATTATAAGGTCATCAAAGTATTAAAAATTAATAATATTTAATGATAAATTTACTTCACGTTTTATATTAGGCCCATTTAATTTTTTTCGACAAGTATTTTTGTATAGTAATTTGTTATATCACTTCTAATTAGTTATTATAAGTCATCTAAGACATGTCTGCTTGGCTGTTGCAATAGTGATTTTACTATGTCACTCCTAATTAATTATTATGACCATTTAAGCATTGCGTCGCTTAAATTGAGACTTGAATAATCATTTTCTTTTTAAAAAAAAAAACTTTTGAAATGAATAAAAAAATAAATAAATCTTATCACTTCTAATTAGTTATTATAAGTCATTTAAGATACGTCTGTTTTACTGTTTCAACCATGATTTTACTATGTCACTCCTAATTAATTATTATGACCATTTAAGCATTGTGGCGCTTAAATTGAGACTTGAGTAATTATTTTCTTTTAAAAAATAAAAATAATTTTTTAAAATTGAATAGATAAATAAATAAATCTTATAATTTTATTATTATTATAATATTAATTTATTATAAATATTGGGCCCATGCATTGCACGGGTTATTCGTAACTAGTAATAAATAAAAGGGGATCAATTCTCTTCATACTATTTTAGGAGGAGATTAATTTTCCAATTCTAGCAACCAAAAGAGCTCTAATCGGATACACAAAAAGTTTTCATTCGGACCAAGCGGAGGTGGAGCCAAAATAATAAAGTTTATGAATTTGATATTTTATTGGTAAAATGGTTCGATGGACTCTTGTAATTGTTCGAATTTGTAAAGTGAACACCTTTACTTAATATTTTGTCATATGAACCCCTGAACTCATGAAAACACAATATTTTACACCTCTCTAACCGTTGACCAAGCTTATGTAGCACAAAATTGCTGAGCTAGAGAAAGCGCATGGCTGCACGCACATGAGTGCAAGTGAGGGTCATTTTTACATTAAAATAATTAAAAAGAAAGAAAAAGCCCCCCTTCCTCCTCCTCCTCCTCCACACCATTGCAGGCTTAAGGCTGCTATTGCTACCATTAAAGCCCCCTTCCTCCCGCGCGTGCGTTTTCTATGGTGCAGTGGTTCGCGAGCCCCCCCCCCCCCCCCCCACAAAACTACCATTACAGCTCCCATCCCCCCTTCCCCCCCAAAAAAAAATTCTTTCTTCCTCGTGTGGACCATTACAACCCCCCACCATTCACTTTTAATTTTTTTTAAATTCACTTTCTTAATTTAAACTTTTCATTTTTTAAGAATTAATTTGAACTTGAATTGAAAGTGAGTGACAGTGGATATTGAAAAATTAATTAAGTTCATGGATAGGCTTGAAGTTTTTGTGGATTTGTTAATGATATTTAAATTTGAAAATTCATTATGTTTGTGTATGTGAATTTATAGTTAAAAATTTAAATTAATTGGAGAGAAATTTTAATTATTTGGAATGAATTTGATGTTCAATTTGTGAGCAAACATCAAGAACATGATATTGAATTTTTTCTACAATTTGTAAAAGTTGTTTACTGGGTTTGTTATTGTTGTTGTATTTTAATATTTAATTTCTTATGTGTCATTTAAAAATGATGCGAAATTTAACATAATATTAAAAACGACGTAGCAGGCGGTTGTATTACACACACCAAAATAGAATTTAAAATATTGTATTTTGAGGAGTTGAGGGGTTCAGATGACAAACGATTAAGTAGAAGTATTCACTTTACAAACTCGAACAAGTACAATGGTCCACAAACCATTTTGTCAAATTTTACTTATCGAAATTAATAATTTATGTATATTTAATAAATGTTTTAAGACAAATTAATTTAATTTTTTATACCTCCCAAGAAGTTCCGTCTTTTTTTACTACCCAAACTCACAACCTCATTCTCTTTTGTCAAAATTAAAAAGGCAAAAAAATGCTTTTTTTTATCTATGAGTTATCTCATTATTTTGAATTCAATTCTTGTATATCTAACTAAGTATTTTTAACCTTCAATTAAGTAATGTGTGCTATTTTGATTCATGACAAACAGATCTCATCAAATTAAACGAAATGATAACTATTAATAAGACACTTTAAACATATCACATACAAGTTTTCATTTGCAGGCCAGTTGTTTGAATAATAAATAATTAATTGAAGGTTAAACGTTTCTTGCTAATAGTTATCATTTCATTTAATTTGATAATATCTGTTAGTCAAGGATGGAAATAATACATATTATTTAATTAAGAAAAAAACATGAAAACCTCCCTAAACTTATCGCCACAACTTACTTTAGCACTTTAACATTTTAGGCAATTATTTACACCCGCTAAACAACTTTTGCATATATTAAATACCACCCTCAAAATGTAATACCACTCTCACAATGAAGAGTGTATTATACTCACTCCACGTCAACAATGAAGAGTGTATTATACTCTCACCATGTCAATGCCCTGTCAGCGTCAAGTTGTTTCCACGTCAGAGCCACACAAAAAAATATTTAAAAAATAATTTTACTAATATATATTTTATACAATTAAAAATATATATCCCCACCTCTCTTTCTTCTTCAAAAGATCCATCCCTCTTTAATCTTCAAACCACCACTGCCCCAACTCGCCCCCAACCACCCGTCCTTCATTTCTTCTTCTTCTAATCTATTAAGACTTCTTAGTTCTTAGTCATTGATTTAATTATAGTTTCTACTTCTAATTTCTCTTCTCATAGCATTTCTTTTAGAAAAAAATGAGTAATTCTAAATTGCATATTTCAAAATTATAATAAAGAATTTTTGAAGCAAGATAATTTATTTTTTTTACACTTTGTTTGGATGGTGGTTTGTTATAGTTTCATAATGTACGGTATTATATGGTATGATATAGTACAATATAATGTTTGGATAGACTGTATGTTCACTGTTGTTTAATGACAGTTATATTGTTTGGTTTGACAGTATGGTACAATATTGTAATTGATAAGTTTACTAAAATACCCTTAATTATTATAAATATTAATTTATCAATAATTGTTAATAAAATAATTTTCTTCCTACTAATTTATCATAATCATGCCACGCAGATCTATTAAGTTGTTGAATTCATGTAAATTCTAACAAAGTCAATAAAATAGTAGATCAAATAAATATAATCGAATTTATTTTTTATAGTAACAATTTTTTTTTTTGATATTTTGAGACGTGAGACCGATGATAAGTACAAAGTTTGAATGCATTTTTTGTGTATGCTATGGGAATGTTCGCTATAAAATTCAAAAAATAAATAAATTATTTCTTACTTGTTTTCTTGTGTTCGCAATACAAGTAGAATTTTTTTTTCTAAAAACATTTGTATATATTTAACACAAAATAATAAAAATGAATATGATAAAGGGTAAAATTGATTTTTTCTTAAACATTTGAGAGTGGGGGTAGTGGAGTAAGGGATCGGTATAGGGGTAGGGGTGGGGGTGGGAGTAAGGAAAAAAATTCTATTTTTTTTAATTATTTCTTTGGGTGGGGATTTGGTGGAGGTGGGGTCGAGTCGAGGTAAGAAAGCAAGGCTGGTGGGGCGGGAGGTCGGAGTAGGAGGTGGAGTTAAATAATATAAAATAAAGGGAAAGTAAGATTATATAATATTACATAAGGTCATAATCGAAAAAAAATAATTAAATCATGGGATACCACCAAATTAATAGTTACATAAAATGAGGATTTTCATATTTTTTAAACCATGAAATTAAATTATACTATATATTTTAAGTAAAAATCAAAATAAACATAGTTCTCTTTTTAACTATATCATACTATACCATGGAAAATCACCATCCAAACAGAGGGTTAGGTGATGATAGGGATTTGAAAAAAAGAAAGAAGATGAAAGGGGGGTTAGGGGGTGTTTTTATTTATTATTTTTATTTTATTATATATAATTTATATATAATAATTAAAAAAATCATTAAAATATCTCACCAGCACTTTTTTTTTTTTTGGAAAAAACATACTTTATTTATTTATTTTTATTACATTAACCATTAAATGGGTAATATAATTCACACAGGTTATCTAAGAGGATATTTAAATGTGCGTAAAGTTTATAGTACTAAATTAAGTTGTGGTGACAAATTTAGGAGGATATTTATGCTTTTTTTTCTTTAATTAAAAGTGCTTAGTTAAATATTATAAGAATTAAACTTATAGTAATGTGATAATTGAGGAATTAAAAGCGCCATTAATTATCTTTACAACAGTTTGACAAAAATAGGGAAAAGGGCATATGAAAGTAACAGAAATATTCGTTTTTTTTTTTCCAATAGTTGTATGTTGTTGATGTCCGTTTGAACTTCAAAAAAAGGGTCCCCCACTCTCCCCTCCTCTCTTCCTACATTTCCTTCCATCCCCTCAATTCTGAAATCCCCTCTTAAAAAGCAAAAGTTGAGAATCAATGAGAATAACATCCCACCATTTCTGAATAAAGTTCAATTCTTGAGATTCTCATTATTTCACACTCCCATCACTTTAAACTTCTTTTCTTAAACAGTGCAAGAATATTTACACTTCTTTTACTCTTCTTTCTTTCTTTATTTTTTTGTAGACTCCAACCAAATACTCATCATTCCAAAGACCCCTTTTTCCTCACTTCCCTGTGACTCAGAGAATGTTATAAAGAAAAAGCCCAAAAAATGTTCCATTTGTCTCTTCATTCTTATGCCAATTGACCAAAATCTTCACTTTATTTTTCTTCCCTTTTTACACCGTTTGTTTATAGTATATTCTGATCAAGTTCACTCTTTTTCCTTTTCAAGAATCAAAGAGGACAAAATCTCACTTTTTTTTTTTTGAATGTTTGATTGAAATGGGTGGGGGAGGAAGAGTAGAGGTGGTAAGTAGCAAAGGGTGTTCAAAGATGTTAGTTGATTTGTCCTCTTCATTCAGAGGGATTCCATTGGAACCCTTTATGTCTCCTGCTTCCTCTTCCTCTTTTATGTCTCAATCAATACTCACAACTCCATCCAATACTCCATTTTCTGGACTTGTTATCTGTGTTACTGGACTTTCTAAAGGTTTGTTGTTGCATTCTTTATAATATGGTTTTGGAATATTTGAGCTAAAATTAATGTCAATCGAAAGAGGAGATGAAAATATTGTTTTTTTTCTTTTTGGGTAAAATATGAAGTTGACATTGGTGTGTCATGGTATGTTCTGTTAAAGCCGAGGGTCTTTCGGAAATAACCTCTCTACCTCCAAGAGTTAGGGGCAAGTTCTGTGTATACTCTACCCTTCCAATATCCCACTTTGTGGGATTTATACTCCCTCCCTGGACCCCCTTGCATAGCAGGAGCATAGTGTGCCGGACTGCCCTTTTTTATTGTTGTATGATATGTTCTGTTGCTTCTACTTTTAATTTTTCTGTTCTTATATTTTCTTGTTTCTTCTGCTGATTAGTTTTCTATGCTTATTTTGTTTATTCAATATGTTATACCAGAATCTAGGAAGCAAGTGATGGAAGCAACAGAGAGATTAGGTGGTAAATACAGCCCACATTTGCACCCTCAATGTACCCATCTGGTGGTTCAGATATCCTTTTGTTTCTTCATTTTTTTTCCTTGATCATTATTTTCTATACTACTTTCTGTTTCCACCAAGGTAAAAGATAGTACTTTCTTTTTTTTTTTTTTTTGGGTATTTTCTCAGTTGACCACTTATCTTTTCAATGTAAATTGGATTATGTGTATCTAGTTAATTTATAACTTGCTTGTTAGATCCATGTTATCAGGTGATTCAGGTCTAATCGCTGTATTTTTGGTTAAAATTTGTTGCTTGTATTTGTAATCCTTAATGTCTGCTACAGTTTTACTGGACGAAAGTTTGAGCATGCCTCAAAACATGGTTTAAAAAATGGCCTCCTTGTTGTTTCATTGGCATGGTTTGTGGATAGCGTGAGAAGGAACGGTAAGAAGCATTCTGTTTGCATTTTTATTAGGGCTGATGCAGTAAGCTTAACTACTTGCTTTCTGTAATGTTCTTCTTCAATTGATTAATTTTGTTATTTCTTTTTTCCATGAAGTGGACTGTTGAGCATGCTGATCCTTCTTTTTGTTTTTTGGTAAAATTTGTTTCTTTCAATTTGAATAACTAGTCAACTGTGATTCTTTAATAGATTCTTTCCAGCAAAGGCAGATACAAGATTCTGCACCCACTTCTCTTTTGTGGCAAGGGATGCGAGTGTAGCATAAAATACATATTTTTAGAAAAAAATTTAATTACTTAGACGTTGTTTAAGCAGAAGGAATACATAGGCTTGGTTGAATTACCTAAACTTAATGCGTGGACATTTGATGTTCAAATGGTTGAGATACTTAGCATTACCCTTCATGTTTTTATTTGGAGAGAAATAAGCTGCTGCTTTAATTTCTAGAAGTTGAGTTGTCATTCTTCTGTTTAAGATGTATTTACATGGATTGTCAATTGAAGGAGTTCCAAAAATTGATGGTTAACTAGAATTTTTTTCCTTCTGTAATAAATAAACCTTTTATTTGCATTTGTTATCAAGGCGCAACCCGCAGTTTATTTTACAAAAGGTTTAGGGAATTTATGTCTTTTTTTTTCTTAGTGTTTCTATGACTAAGACATTATTGCTTATGTTTGCTCCAGTGAGGCTGAGTGAATCCCTTTATAGCGTTAACGGTGTTGGACAAGGTGGTTCCTCTGTAGATGATATCGATGGGCTTGTTCAGAAAGCTAGCAGGCAGCATTCATGTCTTCCTGTTGCATTGCCTGAACATAGCAAACCACCTGACATGATTGAAGAGCCACTAAAGCACGCTGAAAGAGAACCTAAGCGAAGGACTCTGTTTGGTCATACCTTTTATGTTGATCCAGATGTTTCCGATGAGCTGCATAGTAAGGTAGGTTGAGTTTGTTATAAGCTCAAAATTGAATAAGTTATTCAACATATACAGGATTGTTTTGCTCTTAGTACTGCTGATATAAGTCTTATATGTTTATGCGTTCTGTTTCGCTGAAAATCGGTGGTATGCCACTTGGCATTTTTCTTTGTTTTTACAAGAAATGTATCCCTATATTGCATGACAGTCTGAAGCTTATGCCATTATAATCAATTCAAATTACTAAAGGTGCATCAATTCAAATTACTAAAGGTGCTTATACTGTTTTCTCTGACTTCTTGTTGTGAAATTTAGGTCATCGAATCTGCAGCAGCAGAAGGTGCTAATTTTGTCAAACAGTGGTTTGTTGGTTGCAGTGCGAGTCATGTAGTCTGCGAAGGAAACTCAATTCGGAAATACCTTGGTCATTCCTCTAACATTGTTACAGTAAGTGTTACTTCATCTATTTAGTGAGTATTCCTGAATGCTTTTGCATGTTTGCAACTTAATCAAAATTGAAAATTTTAAGTACACTGAATTACATTTCTCTGCTCCCACATTTATCTTGTCTTGAGCTCTTTACGTAAGTCCTTCTATTAGCATCTCTTCGAGGACTGTTGTATCATTCCCCTGACTCATTTCTTCATTGGAATTGCTTTTACAAACAATAAACTTTTTTTTCAGCCGCTATGGGTTCTGAAGAGTGCGAAGGAAAAGCGCCTGCAAAGGCTTGTTCATACATCTGGTGATTTGGCTAGGCAAACTGGGATATTGCTTGATGGCATTCAAAATACAATTTATAGCAAGGTTTGTATTCACATTCCTTCTGTTTTCCCTCTTCTCTCCTCTTTCACTATTTCCGTCTTCTAGTGGTTATTGGTGAACTTCCAAGGTGCTCTCTCTATCATCTTAAAGATTGTTTTAGAATATCTTCCTATTGTTTAAATCCAACATATTACAATGCTCCATTAGAAAGCAAATATGTATATGTCATCAGACAAATAGACAAAGAGTATTTGTCTTTTTTTTTTCCTCATACAAGGACACCATACAAATTGAGGGAACTGGTTAATTTTTCTTTTGAGGTGGGTTCCATTGTGCAGTATATCCTCTGTAATAGACTTTGGTGCTAGATCTATGAGTACATATGGATGTATGTGCCTGAAGGAATTTTAGCAAGGTATAGATGTGAATTGACAGAATTCCCTCCTTTTTTGGCAGTAAATTTATGCAGTCTTTAGTGAAAGCTTATTTATTTAGTGTCCCATATGATCTTGTACTAGTAAGCCCTCCTAGACAAGTAGCAGATATGCTATGTCTGGAATCATGTCTATCACATCCTTTTCACGAGGCCCACTATCTTATCCAGAAGTCACATAATCTGGGCGTTAATTTGGTCGGTGGTCCAGAGAAAATTTGTCTTACATTGGTTCAGGATCCTGCCCTAGCATTTTGTGATTTGGACCATATGCTAGAGGTTTTACTGTTTAGAAGTAAATACTCAATTTTCTGGTTTTCTCACAAATCTCAAAGAAAAATACGTCATAAGGGTGTTCTGGTAATTTTATCCAATGCCTTAAGGTTTGTCTTTTGCTGGACCTAAGAACTTCACATAGACCATGTATTTTTGGGTTGTGTATGTGTATGGTGTTTCCCATTGATGTAGCTCTATATACTTGCCCTTAACTTATTAAGCTTGGACTTGGAGTGGTTACAGAATTTTGCAATTGGATCTGAGCTGAACTCGGGTGAGTTATTCCACGTAAGGGGACCAAAATATTGAAACATGAAGTTATTTACTCTTTAACAACAACAACAATGACCAGTATGCCTCTGTCCCAAACAAGTTGGGATGGCCTAATATGGATCTTGATATCTTCATTAGCCCAAAAATAGAAGTAATTTAGTTCTAAAATGATTATCACTATCCTTAAACGAAGCCTTCTAATATTTCTTACACAATACTTATTGTGATAATCTGATGCTATGTAGAAGAGAAAGATTTGTATATTGATTATTTAAACATAGTACATCAACAGTGTATTTATATACACACAGTACACTAGAGTCCTAGTACAAGTTTTAAACTAGCTAAGATTAGAGTTCTGTTGTATCATGAACTCTACTAGTAACATGATATTAACTACTGAAGCTTATCACTAACAACTAGAGCTTATCTCTAAGTAATCTTATCATTATCTTCAACAATTCCCCTCAAGCTAATTGGAGGTGATTTGATCACTCTTAGCTTGTCTCTAAAAAATATGAATGAGTCCTTTGCTAAAGCCTTAGTTTGAATATCAGCTCGTTGATCTCTTGATCTCACAAACTGAGTGACTAACTGTCCTTGAGCCACTTTTTCTCTGACAAAATGATAATCCAGCTCAATGTGTGTTTAGTTCTGGCATGCAAAACTGGATTGGTGGACATGTACAATGCACTTAAGTTGTCACAAAACAGTGTGGGAGCTGACTTGATGCATATGCCAATATCCTGCAGTATATAAGTCAACCATGTAAGCTCAGTTGCTGCAGAAGCTAAGGCCCTATACTCAGCTTCCGCACTTGATCTTGCAACTGTGTTCTGTTTTCTAGAGGACCATGATACACAATTTGCACCAAGATACATGCTGTAACCAGCGGTGGATCTTCTTGTGATTGCACACCCTTGCCAATCAACGTCTGAAAAGCCATATAACTTGAGTGAGGACTGGGAGGTAATGCATAGACCATGAGTGATTGTTCATTTAATATATATGAGTATCCTTTTCACAGCTTGAAGATGCATAGAGTTAGGACTCTGCATGAACTGACTTGCAAGGTTAGAAGCATGGGTTATATCTGGTCTGGTCAGTGTCAGGTATTGTAGACTCCCTACAATGTTTCTATACACTGATGGATCAACTGCTATTCCAGTAGCCTCCTATAAGCTATGTTTTTGAGCTGAGGGAGTATGTACTGCCTTTGTGTTTGTCATGTCCATCTTCTTGAGTAGATCATATGCATACTTGCTTTGAGATAAGTGAATTCCATTTGGAAAATAGGTAACTTCAACTCCAAGAAAGAAACTCAGCTGCCCAAGGTCTTTCATGGCAAATTCTGTGCTTAGCTTCTTCACAACTTCATCTATCATCCTTGAGTTATTTCCTGTCACAATTATGTCATCCACATACAACAGTAGTAATATAGTTCCTGTTGAGCTATGAAAAGTGAATAACAATGAGTCAGATCTACTGAACTTGAACCCAATATTGAGGAGGTACATGCTGAATCTTTCAAACTAGGATCTAGGAGCCTGTTTTAGGCCATACAATGCCTTTTTCAGCTGACAAACATGTCCTGGATACCTGTTATCAGCAAAGCCTGGTGGTTGACTTATATAAACCTTCTCTGTAAGACGTCCATGTAGGAAAGCATTTTTAACATCTAGTTGTCTAATAGACCAATGTTGAGTGACTGCAACAGATAGGACAACTCTGATTGTAGTTGCCTTTACGACAGGGCTGAAAGTTTCTTCAAAGTCTATCCCTTCAAGTTGTGAGTAACCCTTTGCAACTAACCTGACTTTATATCTTTCAATTGATCCATCTCACCTTATTTTTGGTTTTATACACCCATTTAGAGCCTATTACATTCATCTTGGCAGTCCTAGGAACAAGAATCCAAGTCTCATTTTCATGCAGTGCTTGTAATTCTTCCTGCATAGCTGTTGACCAGTGCGAAGAGCCAAGTGCTTCTTTGAGTGACTTAGGTTCACTTGGTGCAGTGTTGAACCTATCTGCAGATAAAGAAGTATGAGACAAAGAGTGATTCTTAGCTTTTGACCTGGTAATCATAACATGTTCTACTGGTGCAGTTGGAGCTGACACAGGTTCCTGAGTTGATTCTTGATCAGGGAAAAACTTTGAGGAATCAACCTCACATTGAATTCCCTTTGGATCTACAGTGTGGGACTTCTTTGGCAATTGTTGGTGATCACTCAATCTGCAACTTGTCACCTACATGCACCTCATTGGAAGAGTTTGCCGGAGATTGATCTTTTGTAGGAGTTGGTAATTCCATAGTGTCACATTGAGACTCTTTTGGTGCTAGTACTTCAAGTGTTGGTGTAGCTGATATCACTTCCCCTGAAGTGTTATCCAAAGTAGCTACAGGAGGACTTGATGAGTTAGAATTCTGACTTGCCAATGAACTGCCTGCCTTCTTGGCTTCTGAGAAGAGTTCAAAAAATGTGGCAAAATGAGTTGATCCTGCAGAAGTGTTGTTATTTTCCTGCACATAAGGTAGAGTTAGTTCATTAAAGACAACATGTCTTGATATGAATACCCTTCTTGTGGATGGATAGTAACATCTATATCCTTTGTGGAGGCTGCTATAACCAATGAAAACACATGGATATGTCTTTGGAGAGAACTTGCTGCTTCCTTTGATGTAAGGAAAACACCTACACCCAAATACTTTCAAGCTATTGTAGTCAGGGTGTGTTCCATGAAGCTTATGAAAAGGTGTTTCCTTCTTAAGAGCTGAAGATGGTAGCCTATTTATTAGAAAAACAGCTGTAAGGAAGGCTTTTGTCCATAGAAACAAAGGCAATTTAGCATGGAGCAATAGAGTTAGACCAGTTTCTACCACATGCCTATGTTTCCTTTCTGCAATACCATTCTGCTCAGGTGTATTTGGATAAGAAATGTGTCTAACAATACCACAATTTTTCAAGTGATTAATGAATTGTGAACTAGCGAATTCACCACCTCCATCACATTGGAATATTTTAATGCTTTTAGTGAACTGTTTTTCAACCATCTTTTGGAACTTAACAAACACTTCAAAGAAGTCTGATTTTCTTCTTAATGAATAAAGCCATGTGTATCTACTATGATCATCCACAAACAGTGCATAAATTCTCATATGTTGTGAAGACTCAATAGGTGCAGCACCCCATATATCATAATGAACTTTTAGCAAAGGTTTTTTTTCGACTTTATTTTTCAAATCGAAAGGCAATTTACAACCTTTACCCATTTGACAACTAACACAAACAGTAGGATTTTTATTCCAAGAAGTGATATTGATACACTTATTTCTGTCTAAAACTTCTAAATGCTTAGAATTTGGATGCCCAAGTCGGGCATGCCAAACATCACTAGAACTAAAGCTACTCCTTTTTGTCTGCATTGCTGTCAATGCTAGTGGATTGTTGCCTTCCAATGCGTAAATATCTCCCTTTCTAGATCCCTTGGCTAACTGCTTCCCTATTTTCTTGTCCATTACATCAAAAGTTAATTCATCAAACTGCTTCCCTATTTTCTTGTCCATTACTTCAAAAGTTAATTCATCAAACTCAATTGTACAATAATTGTCTTTGTTAGCTTGCTTACTGATAATAGTTTCTTCTTAAGTTCAGGAACAACCAGTACCTCTTTCAGTTTTAAGCCAGATACACTACCACTACCAATGTATATTGAGTTCATTTCCATTTCCAACTACTATCTTATCAGATCTTCATAAGGTTTTAGATTAGATAGTTTACCTGAGGAGTTTGTCATATGAGTACTTGCTCCAGAATCCACATAGACTGCATTGTCTACATTGTTGGGATTATTTAAGTTGATAGGTGCTAAGGCTTGAGGCAAGTCATCTTTTGCTTGGTATGAAAAATCCTATCTATAAAAGCATTTGAGTGCATTGTGGTTGTTTCTCCCACAGATCTGACAAGCAGCAGAGTCTTGCTTCTCTTTTGAGGGATTTGCAGTGTTTTGAGTAAGCTGTTGGTTAGAGCTTTGTCCAACTGCTCTAAAACCCCTGCCTCTTGAGTTGTAGTTCATGTTTCCTCTACCTCTATAGAAGTTTCCTCTACCCCTATAGTTGTTTTGCTTGCCATGATTGACTTGTTGAACAGTGAAAACAGTGTTGTGGTTGATTTGTTGAGGTTCTTCTCCATCATCTTCCCTGAGATCAAAACCTCTCAAAGCATTAACTAATTGGCTTAGAGTTGGATAGGGAGGCTTACTAAGCATAACGGTCCTGAATGTCTTGTACTTGGGTCCTAGCCCTTTGGTAAAATTGATTACTTTACTGTCATCATCCATTGGCTTGTGTATGGCTGCTAAACCATCACATATGCCTTTGAACTCCTTCAAGAACTCATCAGTAGACTTGGATCCAAGTCTAATGGTTTGAAGTTGTTGCTTCAACTGGAACTCTTTGTCCTTAGTGGCTTGGAGGTATGTTTCCTCCAAGATTTCCCACATTTCCCTGTCAGTTTTACAGCCTACAATGAGGTACATGGTTTCTTCTGATAGTGTACCAGAGATCCAATTCCTCAATAACACATCCTTGTCCTCCCAATCATCAATGTCACTGCTCTTGTCAGTGGCTTTACCACTGTTTTTGTCACTACCGGAAGCAGTTTCATCAGTGGTTTCTCTGTCACGACCCGAACTAGGGCCTAGTCTTGACGGACATCCCGAACCATGAAGACCCGAACGTATCTGGTAATCATGCACAATATTCATATCATAAAAGAAAATGCGGAAATAAAATCTGATAGGAAACATGGTCATTAACTCTGGATTTCAAGACAAAAGAAGGAAAGCTGCAATTCAAAACATCTGAATAAGATCTGACTCAGTCTGCGAAATCTCTAGTACATCTCAAAACTGTTCTGAAAGCTGGGACAAGGCCCCCAGTGGACCTAAACCAAAATAAATAACATAATCTGAAAGACACAGGCCTTTTGGAATTATGAAGGCTCACCAACTGCACACTTCACTGTTTGTCTGAAAACTCTATTGTTTAGTAGGACCTCTGAATTGAGCTTTAGACCCTGGGAGGTAGGGGGTCAATACAAATGTACTAGTACGCAGAGCAAACCCAAAATAATAATTTATATTCAACATATATGAGAGCAATTTAAAATAGTTCATAAACATATCATACGGTAAGAAATCACATGGGCATTTTCGAAAGACTGTAAAATCATCTGAAGTCTGAGACATTCTTTGTTTTACTTCTGCGCTAGGTGGTATGCCCTACAACTCTAAAATTCCACGAGCTATATGGAAGCTGCCATTAACTCGGCAGCCAAGTCCCCAACCCACGTGTGCCGCGAGGGTTGGAGTCTCTGAATCTACTACGCCACACGGCCGTCGCCAGCGTACAATAATAATCTACCCATATCGGCAAATACGGTTTTAGGCTAAGAGTTGCTTGAACTCAAGCCCTCTTCGGATAACCACCTAACCTTCTTTAAGCCCATTTTTAACTCTTTTAAAATCATGCATCTTCTGAAAAAATACTCTGAAATCTCTTATCTGTTCTGGCATACATACTTATAGTATCGTCATACCATTGACTTGCATGTCACATCTATGAGCCATTATTAGCATATTACAATCTCCGTTTTCAAAACATAAATTCGGGACCACCACCACCACCACCACCAACAAACCCAGTGTATTCCCACATAGTGAGGTCTGGGGAGGGTAAGATGTACGCAGTCATACCTCTACCTCTAAAGAAGTAGAAAGACTGTTTCCGATAGACCCCCGACTCGAGACACAAAAAAATTCGGGACCACCGTATCAATAAATCATTTCAAAGAACTCTTTCTCTAAAACTCATGTAAACGCATGTATGCAACTCTCTTGTCAAACTTTCAATGATGCAAGTTGGTCATGTCAAATCTTTTAATCTCATGCAAATCTTTCTCTTTTAACAAAATATATTTACATCAAGAAACTCCCTCTCTTAAATCTCTAAATCATGCTCAAAATACTATGGTATTTGAGTAAACAAATTTCAAGCCATAAATCATGCATTCCAAATCCTTCACATTAAGATCATAAACTTAAAGTCATCACAAGAGAGGGAGTTTCTTGATGTAAATATATTTTGTTAAAA
>NC_061118.1:49512793-49513738 GCF_002878395.1 Capsicum annuum
TCATGCATTTCAAATCCTTCACATTAAGATCATAAACTTAAAGTCATCACAAGAGAGGGATTTCATAAGTTGTGCTCTCAAACAATCTTAAATCTAAATTTTCATACATATACATATACATGTAAATCAATTTAAGGGGGAAAGGCCTAAAGACCAAATCAACAATATAATTAAACATTCATAACGCATAATAAAATCATGTATTTCAAAAACCCCTTTCTAAATTCATGCTTGATAACCTTTAAATCATGTTCTAGTGTTTACAAGCCCATGTAATTTTTAGGATAAACCCCACGTACCTCAAATAGGAAATTAGAGACTAATTCTTAAAGCCTACGGTTTGGGGATTCCAAATCTTCAATCAATTTCGAAAACCCACGGTTGAATCTTGAGATTCTTGGAAGAGGTTTTGGGATGCTTAGGGTTTTTACTTTGTAGATAATGAAGATTTGGGCATAAAGTGCTTTTGTTATGCCATTGATTGTATGTTTATAGACGGATTGAGGGTAGGGTAATTTTCCAAAATACCCCCTTTTTAACCCTTAACGTAACCGGAAAAATATAACTTGGAGCCCGATTTTATGGGCCACCGCGACGCGCCACTATCGCGTTGGCTTACTGGAAATTGATGAATGGGATTCTTGGGGTCACCGCGACGCGGAGCCATCGCGTTGTCCCACTGGTTGGGACCTGAAACTTCAGTGCGACGCGCCACAATCGCGCTAGGCTACTGGAATTTGACAATTGCTAAATAGACCACCTCCGCGACGCGCCAAGAACAAAAATGACGGTGTTTTACGACTAGGACTTAAATTAGCCATAACATCTTGCCCGTATATCGGATTTGGGTGAATCTTATATCGATGGAAAGCTCATTCAATTTCCCACACTACATAATTGATTAACATGGAAAATTTACATAAAAATGACGGTTTTCGTTCTAGC
>NC_061118.1:49516738-49752605 GCF_002878395.1 Capsicum annuum
AATGACGGTGTTTTACGACTAGGACTTAAATTAGCCATAACATCTTGCCCGTATATCGGATTTGGGTGAATCTTATATCGATGGAAAGCTCATTCAATTTCCCACACTACATAATTGATTAACATGGAAAATTTACATAGGATTTATGGCTTTTGGATCATCTACGCATAGAAATGACAATTTTCGTTCTAGCCCGAAATGCGGGGTGTTACATTATCTCCCCCTTGGGATCATTCGTCCCCGAATGATGGGTAGGAACGTTGAAGCTTAAAGGTATGGAATAACGCGAACCTGATGTGTCTTCTAAGAAAGGATATAACTGATCTGAAACATTTAAACTTCTATCGTGAAACTGAATTCTGAGCTGACTTATTCTGAGCTGACTTGACTTTACTTGCTTCAAAGAGTTGATTCATGCTGAGAGTTTATGATTCCCACCGAAGTGTTTATGCTCAAATCACACACATTGGATTTGGAAGTGATAACTTATGTAGGTACGAATCATGAGGCAACAAGATTTAGATCGTATAAAGGTATTACACTGTCTGAGCTAAAATAGCTGGAAAAAATTTAAGATAATGTGTTGAACTCTTATGAACTGAGTCATGTCTAAATAACTGAATCTGAAACATGATGCTTGGACTGAACTGAGTTCGCAACTTACACGGATGGAATAGATTATCTTTTGGAATGGTCATACGTATTGGACTTCGGATAGTAGGACTGGTTGAAAAGGTAGGGAACCGCAGTAACTTGTCTGCCTTACTGTTAAGCTGAATTGCTGGCTACACAGACTTAAAACTTATACTTAATTGAAGTATCTCTTCAACACTCTTTCTAAAGAAGTCCTAGTAGCATTAGGGAGCAAAGAATCTCTGACAGGAGTTACACAAAACATCCAACTAAGGAATTACGACAATGATACTACTCTATGGCGTGGACTATAGACATATAACTCGTAAATTAGGATAGAATTACCAAACCTTAGGCAATGCAGCTTCTTACTTTCAAGATTAGCCACACTTCTAAAATATTCTCTCAACTATACTTTCCCCTTAAACACCATGCTCATTGATTCCACTTATTTTTTTCTCACATGGCCACTGATATTTCCATCTACTAATGTCTAAACTGCTAAATCCCTTCATCATCTTCAAGCCTAACTCAAAATCACAAGATGCACCACATAATACTGTAGTACTAGTCTGAATCATAAATTTAGTACACCCTGCATTTCATAACTCCTCATCTTATGCCTAATTCTTTTTGCCACTCCAACACGCACCTTCGACTTCGTATTAGACATTCACACACACTCAAAGCATCCATCCGCATGTATACAGACATGATGTTCAAGCCTATCTTCATACCCACATATGCACTTCTAAATAACCACTCATAAAGTATATTTCTCATATTCTCTAATACTCCTATCCATAACAACTTTCTTGCAATATTCAGATGATACACATAAAATATTCTCAACTAACCAAGCCATACATGAAACTTCACCTCAAAATTCTTTCAACATATGGACTTACATAAAACAAGCACACAACAATTTTTCCCAAATATAACACATAAAACTTCAACTAACCTTGACACGTATCAAAGACTCGGCCTCAATCTTACTCCACAATTACCGCCTTAACTCAAATAAGCACACAACCATCTTTCATCAACAAGAACTGTTTACTCTTTCCCATCTAAACAACTGTTCATCATCACTATCTCGACCTAAGGGAAAAAGGTCACTGAAAAATTGGAATATCGGAATCCGGAACATGAGGGGAGTACTAAGCATAACTTGATACCCTACTGAGGCGTGGGGAATAGAGCACTCACGGCATGGACTCATTGAAGAGATCTAATCTGAGGACGTACCTGATATGAATCTAAATTTTCACTGATCTTTAAGAGTATCACATGTGCACAAGAGTCATGAACTGCATGACCTGAATTTTTGGAATTCATAACTTACGAAAAGTGATTCTGACTGCTGAACTAACTGGGAACTTATCATACTAGGAACTAGGAGAGTACATGATTCCTTATCATATGCATGAACACGAGCTATGATCATGAAGCTGAACATAAAGCATGAGTATGTATCGGAATAACTGCAGTAAACTGCTGAAATAAGAATAGATTGAGCATCATTCTTTCTCATGGCCAATTCCACAACTTACTAGCACATCTATTATCATCTGAAAACTTGACTTGGTTACTCGTTCTATCATCTCCCCCTTAGATTTAAGCCACTACTCTAAGTCTGTGAACCACTATATACACTCCGATATAAACTGAAATCACTTTACTCTAGAGTCGGGGATATAACAATACATATAAAACTAAACTTACCCTGTAAGACGGTATCTTCATGTATAGCAACCAATGCTAATACCTCCTTCAAAAATTTAACCCTTAGGTTTCTATAGCCCCAAAAGTCATCATATAACAGCTTAACGTTTACCAACTTAGGTTCTCCTAACACTAAACATGGATATCTCTAAACCTTTGACGGACCATACCACTTCTGTCATTGTCCACCAGCATCATGCCTGCAAACTTATATTCTAAACCATGAGAGTCAAGATTATATCAAAAGGCTCAACATCATCAATCAAAACTCCTTAACTTAGCTATTAGAACACCATATACCATCTAACTAGTCTTTCTCCACCTAGCAACTCAACGGCACCACTAGTCACACACAACATGCAATAGCCTTAGAAAAATACCGCAACCTCATATCACCTTGACATACTTCTACTTCATACATACGACATCATACTTCATTACGAATCAAATAAACTTAAGCTCTTGCATGCACTGTTCAAGCCTATTAGATCGCTTCCATAAAACTAGTATCATTAACCAAGAAATAATCACATCCACTTTCATGACATCACTGCTATGCCTCAAAATCTACTACATACCTTCTCAAAAGTAGTACTAGTTTACAACTATCAAAGAAAAGAAAGTCAAGGGGGTAGAGTCACATAATAGACATGGTCAACCTTAATCTTATATTATAACCCCATACAATCTTATCTACTTATACGGCTTTCTCACATCACACTTACTTACCCAAGCGTACATTTAGACTACCTTCAAATTCCACAAACAACCTTGTGTCTATAATTATAACTTAGTGGCTAATCTAGCCATTTTCATACTTCCGGCAAACAACAACTCACCTTAGCTAATAACTCCTTCTCTACCTTCTACTAAACTAACACACAAGGACGTATCACTTTAACACCAACTCAATCTCATGCCAAAAGATTCGGCTATACATACATTCAGTAAATCGCCGATACCACTTTTCTTGCCATTACGCCTCTAAACCCCAGTTCCAACTAACACAAGAACAACAAAATGAACAACAAGTTGCTAGTGAATCGAAATAGGCCCCACATGGCTCCACTAGACTTTGATTTTGTGTTTTGAACAAGAAATAAAATGAATGACAAGGCAACGATGCTAGTGAATCGAAAGAGCCTCACATGGCTTCACTAGACTTTCAGTTTCAACGACTCAATGATAACAAAATTACAAGAGATAGAAACTTGACACTCATCATTCCACGATCTAAGAATACACATCTTACTCTGTATATAAAAAAGAAAATCTGAGTCAAACACTCACCTCAAAGACTACCATACAATCCACACATGCTACTAGTTACCACATTAGTCTATCACTATAAATGGTAAATCATTCTCAAACATCAGTTATTCAACTAAACATATTTATCTACACAAAAGTCACCCTCACTCTGATTTCTAGCCTTGCGACTTCACATCACCAACTTCTTGGTCCAATATCACTACCAATAGGTTATGACACCGTCACTTTAACTTATACTACTACTCAAGTGGAAATACAGTTCCAACATTCTGCGATACATCATCCCCCTTAAGCGTGATGTCAGCAACATAAATTCTGAAAAGGACTGAATACACTCAATACCGCAGGCTGAAAGGCACGATTTCATCAGAATCAAAGTTCACACTAGAATAAATACACTCTAAGGCACTAACGGACTCTTCACAAGTCCTTGCACAATTTCAAAATCTTATATGGCTCAATCAGAAAGAACCATGTCATTTAGACTCTAAACTTCTGTACTTGAATCACCCCAATAATGAGACATGTCTGAGAACATCAGAGTAAGGAAAAAATTGGGATGACTGTTACTTTCATATGAGCCACATCATAGCATGAATTAGAGTATGAAAGAGGAACATTCTGACTCTGTTGCACGAACTAGAACATGAAGAAAGAGAGACATTCCTAAACGCCTTGTAGCCTCCTGCTTATAAGTGTGGCGCGCTACACACCCATAAACAAGACTCTACCCGACGCGATTTCGCAGACACCCTGGGACTATGAACCGTGCTCTGATACCAAGTTTGTCACGACCCGAACTATGGCCTAGCCGTGACGGACATCCTGAACCATGAAGACCCGAACGTCCTACTTTATCTGATCTGGTAATCATGCACAACATTCATATCATAAAAGAAAATGCGGAAATAAAATCTGATTCGGAAATATGGTCATTAACTCTGGATTTCAAGTCAAAAGAAAGAAAGCTGCAATTCAAAACATCTGAATAAGATCTGACTCAGTCTGCGAAATCTCAACTACATCTCAAAACTATTCCGAAAACTGGGACAAGGCCCCGGTGGACGTAAACAGAAATAAATAACATAATCTGAAAGACACAGGCCTTCTGGAATTAAGAAGGCTCACCAACTGCACACTTCACTGTTGTCTGAAAACTCTACTGTTTAGCAGGACCTCTGAACTGAGCTTTAGACCCTGGGAGGTAGGGGGTCAATACAAATGTACTGGTACGCAGAGCAAACCCACAATAATAATTTATATTCAACATATATGAGAGCAATTTAAAACAGTTCATAAACATATCATATGGTAAGAAATCACATGGGCATTTTCGCAAGACTCTGTAAAATCATCTGAACTCTGAGACATTCTTTGTTTTACTTCTGCGCTAGGTGGTATGCCCTACAACTCTGAAATTCCACGGGCTATATGGAAGCTGCCATTAACTCGGCAGCCAAGCCCCCAACCCAAGTGTGCTGCGAGGGTCGAAGTCTCTGAATCTACTATGCCACACGGCCGTCGCTAGCATACAAAAATAATCTACCTGTATCGACAAATATGGTTTCAGGCTAAGAGTTACTTGAACTCAAGCCCTCTTCGGGTAACCACGCAACCCTCTTTAAGCCTATTTTAACTTTTTAAAATCATGCATCTTCTGAAAACATACTCTGAAATCTCTTATCTGTTCTGGCATACATACTTATGGTATCGTCATACCATTGACTTGCATGTCACATCTATGAGCCATTATTAGCATATTACAATCTCCGTTTTCAAAACATAAATTCGGGACCACTATATCAATAAATCGTTTCAAAGAACTCTTTCTCTAAAACTCATGTAAACACATGTATGCAACTCTGTTTGTCAAACTTTCAATGATGCAAGGTGGTCATGTCAAATCTTTTAATCTCATGCAAATCTTTCTCTTTTAACTAAATATATTTACATCAAGAAACTCCCTCTCTTAAATCTCTAAATCATGCTCAAAATACTATGGTATTTGAGTAAACAAATTTCAAGCCATAAATCATGCATTCCAAATCCTTCACATTAAGATCATAAACTTAAAGTCATCACAAGAGAGGGATTTCATAAGTTGTGCTCTCAAACAATCTTAAATCTAAATTTTCATACATATACATATACATGTAAATCAATTTAAGGGGGAAAGGCCTAAAGACCAAATCAACAATATAATTAAACATTCATAATGCATTATAAAATCATGTATTTCAAAAATCCCTTTCTAAATTCATGCTTGATAACCTTTAAATCATGTTCTAGTGTTTACAAGCCCATGTAGTTTTTAGGATAAACCCCACGTACCTCAAATAGGAAATTAGAGACTGATTCTTGAAGCCTACGGTTTGGGGATTCCAAATCTTCAATCAATTTCGAAAACCCATGGTTGAATCTTGAGATTCTTGGAAGAGGTTTTGGGATGCTTAGGGTTTTTACTTTGTAGAGAATGAAGATTTGGGCATAAAGTGCTTTTGTTATGCCATTGATTGTATGTTTATAGACGGATTGGGGTAGGGTAATTTCCCAAAATACCCCCTTCTAACCCTTAACGTAACCAAAAAAATATGACTGGGAGCCCGATTTTATGGGCCCGCGACGCGCCACTATCGCGGGCTCACTGGAAATTGACGAATGGGATTCTTGGGGTCACTGCGACGCGGAGCCATCGCGTTGTCCCACTGGTTGGGACGTGGAACTTCAGCGCGACGCGCCACAATCGCGCTAGGCTACTGGAATTTGACAATTGCTAAATAGACCACCTCCGCGACGCGCCAAGCACAAAAATGATGGTGTTTTATGACTAGGACTTAAATTAGCCATAACATCTTGCCCGGGTATCGGATTTGGGCGAATCTTATATCGACAGAAAGCTCATTCAATTTCCCACACTACATAAATGATTAACATGGAAAATTTACATAAAAATGACGGTTTTCGTTCTAGCCCGAAATGCGAGGTATTGCAGACTCGTCCTTGATGAGATAGGCTAATCTCATAACTTGAATAAGCTGCAAAATCTGAGTTCTCCATATCAGATAATTTGATGGCTTAAGCTTAATAGGAACAGAAGCAATGAGGTGGTGCAGTGAGGAAGTAGAGAGTGAGTTTGAGGCTGATGCCTTTTTGGAATAGGACTGTTTTAGTAATCAGAGAATTGGTTAGCGGAAGAAAGCTTAGCACTCTGATACCATGTGATAATCTGATGCTATGTAGAAGAGAAAGATTTGTATATTGATTATTTAAACATAGTACATCAGCAGTGTATTTATATACACACAGTACACTAGAGTCATACATACACTAAAATCCTAGTACAAGTTTTAAACTAGCTAAGATTAGAACTAGTTCTGTTGTAACATGAACTCTACTAGTAACATGATATTAACTACTGAAGCTTATCACTTACAACTAGAGCTTATCTCTAAGTAATCTTATCATTATCTTCAACACTTACAACTTCAGCGGGACCCCCTTTTTACTTTTTTTAACACAACTTTTCCTCTATACTATTATATGGAACAAGAAGAAGCTAACTCGTGGCTTCACAAGTTTAATCAACAAATTTTGGTGGTTCTCTTTTTCAAATATTTTCTTGATAGTTGTACTGAGGCAAAGGTGGACTATAATAACGGATGACAGAGCAATTTATATTTAGATAGAGTGTGATTTGTGGCTATTGTTAACTTCTTTGGTCTTCTGTTGATTGGTGGATATTAAGCGAGGATGTTGGTTTTCATTCAATACCTCAATTACCTCTCTTGACCTGAACAACAGACATCATAGGTTATTAGAGTAGACTTAGAGGCAATAATAATTGAAGCTCTTCATACGTTACAGTACAATGATACATCGATATATATAATACAAGGAAGTAAAAGTATTATAGGTGAAACTTACTACTAGAAATTAGCTATGAAGGAGTCCTAACTAGAAGAGGTTGCTGGTGATCTCTTATGATAGGATAGGTCCAATATAGGTGTTTGCCTGCATAGGATGGTGAATGGATGCCATGAAGGTGTTGCCTGGGTTTGTCGTATACCTTTCCTAAACTTGAAGATGCTTATACTATGTTTTCTCTGCTAAAATAAGTACTAAATGAATGTTATTATAATCTTGAATGGGATTATAATCAACTTTGTCCTGCAATTCAGTAACGCAAATAGTGTGTCTAGTTGAAAGGTGGCACATCTAGACAATGCATGATATTTGGCAAGGGATTGGCAGCTTTACAATTGAAAGCTGTCTAGTTTTTTCTGGGACTTCCTATTATGATAGATTTTACCACCAAAAATTCATTGACAGTGTAGCAACTAGCAAGTGATTAGTTGGATAGGATGGCCTCCAGTGGCTGACCTCAAATTGGTCATGCACAGATAAACATATTGACAAGTTTGAGTTTTTGATTTATATATTTTCCTGAATGTTTTGCGTATTAGTACCATTTTTGATGATTTTCTTGCTACTGTTCAATTTTAAATTTTTTATGAAATCTAGGAAGTCATTGCTGGTTGTTATCTTCGAGATGTAACAAGTTCTACATCTCGAGTGAGCCAGGAAGAAAGGCAAAATGTTGCCAATGTGGCGAAAGAGGGAGTTAGGAAGCGTCGTGGTTGGCGTATGCAGGTAAAAGCACTTCAATTTTTGTCATACAGCTCATTTATTTTTTGTTTCAATGATGCCACCAAATACAAATAGATGCATGGATGGTTTAGGCTTATAATACTGTTTTCTGTTATGGCTAATATGTCACTTGGCAATATGGTGTAACTATTGGTTGTGACATGGCATAACAATTATTTTAGATTTAACGTCTTTATTCAAGTTGCATTGTCATGAATTTGATATTTAGTCTCTCAATTGAGAGTGGTGGCCAAGGTTGAGGCACTTGGTGTTAATCTCAGTCTAGCATTTCAAAATACTTCAGAAGGGAATAGGGATTGTATGCTTTAATTCTCAGTCTTTGCCTGATTTAGGTTTATTTAAGAAATAATAGTTCACTGGTAATTGCTTGTACTTAGTGCGTTACCAAAAATGGCAATCAAGCATTGCCAGGAGTTATGGGGGCTTTAACTTAGATATTTCTTCACTTCTGTTCTTCCCTTGTTTGTGTAGCGCTCAACCAACTATTAATTATGATCTCGTATAAAATAGTACTACTATTTTCAATGAAAAATATAATTTTACTTGCCCATTTGGTTTGCAGACATCTCAAACCCCTCTACGTCACCTATCTCCAAGCAGTCTTCTAGATTCCATTTGCTGGTCGATATCTGATCCAACTTCGACTGCTTCTATTTACATGGATTCTTCTAGTGTTGAAGATACAAACCAACAGAATACATCTGTATTTTTTGATGCAAAGGACGATCAAAAAGCATCTGAAGCTTCATTTGTGAACCTATCCCGGACGCTTTCAGAAAGGTTTGTTAGATCTCTTACTTTCTAT
The DNA here is from genome assembly GCF_002878395.1 of Capsicum annuum. Taxonomy (NCBI): domain Eukaryota; kingdom Viridiplantae; phylum Streptophyta; class Magnoliopsida; order Solanales; family Solanaceae; genus Capsicum; species Capsicum annuum. Next base: position 49,525,845 of record NC_061118.1, read on the forward strand.
GACTGTTACAGTTTCAACTAGCAGACATAAAACTTTTGAAATGCATTTCTTTCACCTTGACAAAAGCATGCCACTGCCATGGTATCTTGCAATGTATCTTTTTAGCTGTCAAATAGGAGCTTGATATTTGTATGCACATTATTACGTAGATCATTGTTTCGCTGAGCGTATCATGTTGGTTCTTTTTGTGGGCAATGAACAAACAAGGTTTTTCAGAAATGGCAGTTGATTAAAGGCATGTGTTGTGGTCACATTCACATGGGTACTTGTTAGAATTTAGTATAGGACAATTCAAAGACTAATATCAAACTATTAGGTTACTATTTGCAGAACTGGTACACTAGGCCTAGGACCAGAATTGCAACTTAGCTCAATTATTGAGGAGTATAGATATGATTTACTCTTTTTTTTTTAAAAAAAATTTATCTTGTATTATGTAAAGCACTTGTACTGATCTTCCTTTGGTTATTTGTGTTTGTTTGATTGCAGTGAGAAAGCTGAGCTGATATTGAAAACCAACTTCCTTACCATACTGTTTCCAGTTGATCGATTTTCTGAAATGGGTCCATGTTCGAGGACCTTCTTTAGTGAAAAAGGGTTCACGTGTTTACAGGTGTTGGATTACATATATGCATTTTATCAGGTATTGAATTTATCCTTTGCTAGAGTCACCTGGTTGTATTGAATTTATCCTTTGCTAGAGTCACCTGGTTATATTGAATTTATCCTTTGATAGAGTCACCTGGTTTTATTTAAAATGGATAATAACAGAAAGACTTCATTATTTTAAATGAACTGGATCAGTTTTCACACTTTATTTTTGCTTTGGCAAGTTGAAAATGCTCTCTAATTGGATTCTTATTCCTAAGACATTGCGTTTATGATATGCATAGGAAAGCATGTCCAGTGGAGAGGTAGAGGTAGCGATTCACACAGATTCAAGGAATGCTGACCGACTAAGATCAGTTTATTCCAGTAAAGAGACTAGCCAGCGTGGTTTTGTAGAATTCAAGCGAATAGAATTTCTTGGTAGCCGTAAAAGTTTTGAAATGTTGAAGCGTGTTTCTGGTGATAACAACTGTAACGTCTATGAGTTATTAATCAGAGCATAAGTTCATAGGAGGAAACACAGTTGATTAGGCTGGTTACGTGTACAACTGGCCTTCAAAGTGCAGACTTGGATAATGAAGAAGGTAAGTGGAGATTAAGAAAAGCTGTACATATTCATCATCAAAATTCATTTTTGTAATGTGATGTTTCATAAATTTGTAAAGAAAAAAAGGTAAACTAACCGTATGTATTTTGATCCTTAGTCGCCGTCTTCTTTTAATTTGTAGTATTATTTCAGGTCCCATTGACTATGCTCCAATTTGTATTGACACTGGAACAGTTTTCCTGATCTAAGTGACTGATGGGATGTCTTCCCAATCCTGTTTAATGGAGTGTATAACATTCTATTTGCAATTGTCATCTTTTAGAATTTGGAGTGTGCAAATAATATGCTCCAAAACTTGTTATACTGAGTAGATTTGTCAGATATCTCTGGACGCTCCTTGTTTCGATAACACAAATGAGAATCAATTCCAATATGTACAGTTGTCTTGTGGCACTTCAATACTAACTGATCGATTTCTAAATGTCTGGGATGCACCTTTCTGTTATATGCTAGTGCCATTCTCTTCTGGTATAGTTGGCCATGACATACTAACAACATCAATCTTTTTTCATCAATCTAGCTTAATTGCTCTAATCGAGTCTTGATTCACTAATCATCATCAATCTCAGCTTCCACGATGACTCAGAGAGATGGAATCTTTGTTTCTGTATGTATAGCTTCGATCTCATGTACCAACAAATTAAGAGTTGCACCTATTTAAGTGCAAACTATAGTACGATTGAAAGACAGCTTTTTATGCCATTGTTGGAAACTTGCACCAGCTTGTGGATTATCTTTTTTCGGTTCTTATTGGTAGCTTCCACTAAAGAGATACAGAGTGGAAGATGGAAAAAATAATCGTATGTTGTTAATTGTATGACAGCTATTTAAAGAGTCTGTACAAGACTATATACAAGACCTATATCAACAAGGATAGACTTAAAGCTACAACAACTATAAGAACTCTACAACAACTAGGTGTCTAGTATTATCCGTTATTACACCCCCGCAAAAAGAGACTCTTGGAAGTGGTTTGGTCAGTATATCTGCCACTTGATCAGCTGAGTGAAGGTGTTGAACTGCGATATCCTTGTGTTGAACTTGTTCACGATCAAAATGAAAATCAATAGCAATATGCTTCATCCGACTATGGAACACTGGGTTGGCACAAATGTAGGTGGTGCTAACATTGTCACAAATTATCCGAGGAATATCTGAAATACGAAATCGAAGCTCATGAAGTAAATTTGTTACCCAATTGGTCTAAAAAATAGTAGCTGCAACAGCCCGATATTCTACTTCTATGGATGAACGGGAGACAGGTCTTTGCTTTTTAGAGGACCATGATATCAGAGAGCTGCCAAGGTAAATAACATAACCTGTGGTGGAGGTTCAATCAAGAGGATCTCCAGTCCAGTCAGAATTTGAGTAGGCTAGAAGACAATGATTATATTCTTTGGCAATTCGGAGGCCAAATGAGGATATTTGGTATACATACCGAAGAAGACGTTTCATGGCTGTCCAATGAGATATGAGGGGCTGGTGCATGGACTGTGAGAGTTTGCTGACAATAAATGCTATGTACGGATGTGTAAAAGAAAGGTAATGAAGTTTACTGATGATCTGCCTATAAAGAGAGCCATCAACTAGAGAATCTTCCGCGGACTCTGGGAAAGTTACAGTAGAAGCCATTGGTGTTGGAACATCTTTGCAGTTTTGCATATTAAATTCCTGCAAAAGATCTATAATGTACTTCTGTTGAGACAACAGAAAACCAGGATAAGACAAGACTTCAACACTAAGGAAATAATGAAGTGGACCAAGATCCTTCAGTGAGAATCGGGTCGCAAGATTATCAATAATACTTTGAACACCACGAATCTGATTACCAGTAACAATTATGTCATCAACATATACTAGGACGTAAACAATAAACTCAAAATTCTGCAGGATGAACAATGAAGAATCAGATTGGCACTTAATAAACCCCAAAGTAACCAAATAATTTTTGAGTTCAGTGTACCTGGTCCTAGGGGCATGTTTGAGTCCATAAATAACTTTTTTAGCTTGCAAACATGCTTCAGATGTGCAGAAGATTCAAAATTGGGTGGTTGGCGCATATAGACTTCCTCATCAAGACGACGTTGCAGGAAGGCATTATTGATATCAAGTTGACGAATGGGCCAGCTTTGTTGTGTTGCAATCGCAAGAACTATTCAAATAGTTGCTGGTTTTACTACTGGGATGAAAGTGCATTGGAAATCAAGGCCAGGCCGTTGTGTGAATCCTTTAGCAACCAAGCTAGCTTTGAACTTGTCAACAAAACCATCAGGATGATATTTAACCCAAAAAAGCCACTTATAATCCACTACATTTTTTGAAGGATCACATGGTACCAACTCCCATGTCCGGTTCCGCACTAAGGCATCAAATTCATTTTTTCATAGCTTTACGCCAATGTAGGACTTGTTGAGCTTGCTTAAAGGTTCTAGGCTAGGAGAAAATGGTTTGAACAATAGTGTGGAATTGCGTAGGCTTAAGGCTATTAGTCTTAGATCGAGTAATCATGTTATGAGTGGGCATTGATGTAGAGCTAGGGGAAACAAGAGAAGGTTGTGGGGCCGCAGGAGATGGGACAAGTGACGAGGAAGAGGGTTATACCACAAGGTTCTGAGTCAAAGGACCAGTAGACTTATTTCGATGCTGGTAAGTGATTATTGTGGATTACGGCTGCATATTTAAATGGGGAGAAGAATGAACTCGTGAGGCTGAAATATTTGGCTGAGGTGAATTGCGGTTAGATACTGAATTTTGTATGGTAAGGGAATGGGGAAGTGGAGATACTGGAGAAGGAGAAGAAGTAACAGATAAGGGAGAAACTGAATTACCTGAGACAGTGGTACCTGTTAAGGAAGAGGAGATGGGTGAGTGTGTGTCCATGGGTTACTGCACAATGTGAGTAGGAAGCTCATAAGAATCATGTGAATATTGAGTATTATCCTGTGGTTTCTGTTCGCTTGAACAAATTTTCCAAGATACATTTTTATTTTGTGTGTTTTTCAAATGAGAAAAAATATTTTCGAATGGAAATTGGTTTTCTAGAAATAAAACGTCACAAGATAAATATATTTTGAAAGTGAAAGGATCAAAACATTAGCGGCAGTAATGTTTATTCGAAAATCCTAGATAAACACATGGTGTCAAACGGGGCTCGAATTTGTTTTTGGCATATGATTTGAGCCATGGATAACACAAGCAACCAAATACTTTAATGGAGTCATACTTGGCATAATTTGAAATAAAATTCCAAAGGGACTCTTATGTTGAAGATTCAGTGTAGTTAGCCTATTTATAAGATAAACGGCTTGTTGACAGGCAAAACTCCAAAAGTGTGAGGGTATAGACGCTTGGTGCAACAAGGTTCTAGCAGTTTCAATAACATGCCGGTGTCATCTTTCGACTAGAGCAACTCTCTGTGGAGTATATGTGGGTGACACTAAGTGCTCTATGCTATGTGCTTTGAGATATGAGTGTAGGCTCTGAAATTCGCCACCACCATCAGTGTAAAAAGATTGAATTTTGGTATTGAATTTGCGTTCAAGCAATGGATACAGATTTTGGAAAACTACCAAAGTTTCATTTTTTGATTTTTAAGTGAACAACCACATATATTTTGAAAATACACATACTATCTTTTCTTATCAATTGACAAAACTGCAGATGGACCCCATAAATCGCTATAAAGGATTTGCAGGGGCTTATTACTTTGCAGTGAATTTTCTGAAAAGTCAACTTGTGCATTTTATTTGAATAACAAGAGTTACAAATGGAGCTAGCTTTAGGATTTGAAACGAGAAGGGAAAACTAACTCAATATAGTATCTAAAACTTGACGATTAGGATGGCCTAAACGCGACACCACAAGTGAATTGAACAGCAACATTGCATTTAGGAGAACGATGTGTACAGCCCGATGGCCACTCATACAGCCCATCTTTATTCTGCCCCCGAACTAGAGACGCCCCCGTACTCGGATCTTTCACAAGATAATGGAAAAGAAAAAATTCAATAGAGGAATGATTATCACGATAAAAATTAGAAATAGAAATAAGATTATTTTTAATGACAGGGGAGCATAAGGTATTAAGAAGTTTGAAATGATGATTTGATGCACTTATGTTAGTGTTACCGGTATGGGATATTGAAATAGTGTTACCATTGCCCATAGTTATCTCTTTGGTGCTGTGGTAGTCATGTACAGTGCCTAGGCTTTGAGCATCAGATGCAATATGATGAGTGGCTCCACTATCGATGCTCCAAGGGGTCTATTGAGAAGGAAAATGAGCAGTAAAGTTTACCCGGGCTTGCAGATGGTTATGTGACTGCGATTTGCATACTTTAGCGGAATGACCTACACGATCACATAGTTGGCAGCAAAGGTTTTTATCAGAGGGCTGCTGCTGCTGGTTGTTTCTTCGTGGGCGTTGTACTGGCCATTGTTGATTGTTGGAAGGAGAGTTCACACTTGGACGACGGTTGCTAGACTAATTATTGTTGCCCTGGCGAGAAGGAGTTGAGCTTGTCTTTTGTGCTACAACAACAGTAATAGGAGTTGATAATGACTTCTTGTCTTCCTCATATTTGAGAAAAAGCTCATAATCTAGAAGCTTTTCATAAAGCTCTTCTTATGAAATAGGAGAATCACGAGCACGAATGACAGTAGAGAGTTCTTGAAATTCAAATATGAGTCCACTGAGGATTTTCACAATGAGTTTTGGGTTTGATACCGGTGCACCAACAGTTGCAAGTTCGTCACAAAGTTTTAACTTGATGAAGATAAACTATGACTGGATGACAATCTTTAGAGAGGCGGGCCAATCGATCTCGCAAGCTAAAAATTCTTTTTTGAGATTTATTTGCATATGAAGTATGCAAAGCATCCCAGGCAGCTTTGGCGGAAACTGCAATAACAATAGTGGAGGAAAGCGTAGGACTAATAGAGACCAAGATAGCATTTTGAATTAGCTGATCTTGGCGATACCAAGAAAGGAACTCAGGGTTATCAATGTCTTAATTGTTCTGAGAGATGGTGCGAGTGGGTGCATGGATGGAGCCATCGAGATGCCTATAAAGATTGTGACCATGCATAAGCATTGAAACTTGAGCTTTCCACAAGGAGAAATTATGACTGCCTATTAATTTAATGGGCAGTTAGGTAACTGGATTGAATTGAACAATGGTGATGCCATTGTTGATTCCATCGGCATTGGTCACAGAAATCTTAGAGGCCATTTGTGTGAGTAAACAGAGAGAAAAAAAAGAGAGGATCAACTCGTAAGAGTTTAGATATTCTCTGATACCATAAAGAGATAGAGAGTGGAGGATGGGAAAATAATCGTATGTTATTAATTGTATGACAACTATTTAAAGAGTCTGTACAAGACTATATACAAGACCTATATCAACAAGGATAGACTTAAAGTTACAACAACTATAAGAACTCTACAATAACTAGGTGTCTAGTAATTATCCGTTATTATCCACAACCCCATTTGCTTTTGGACGATAAGGAGTTGAGTTTTGATGCATAATCTTAAATTGTTGGCATACATCTTGCATCAAATGACTATTTATATTTAAAATTGTCACGAGCCAAACCAGGGCCTGGCCATGAAAGGTATCTCAAGTCTATCGAGGACCGTAGACCACCTCCATTGCCTAGTCAAATAGAACATGATACACTACTCAGTGGATGAATTCCGAACATATAACAATATAGGAAATAATGAGCTCAAAGACATCTAAGAGTATCAACAACCAAAAACCCAATCCATAGTAATATCCACAAAGCCACTACAAATTCGAAGACAATCTAAGCTGGGACATGCCCCCGACCCTGACAATGACAATGACAATGATAATGTTAATGTGAAGTCTTCACTTCTAATTTAAGAAAGGAAAATCGATGGAATGATCAAGTCTTCCAGAGAATGGAAGCTTACCACTTCACCGCAAGCAATCCACAAATTGATCTGATCCACCTAACACTGTGCAAGAAAATTAGGATTGCCTTCGGACCCTGTATCACATGGGGATACAACGTCCTGAGACGGTTAGTGGGTTGAGCACTAGCATGTAACTCTTGAAAACCCTAATGTTCTTGCTCAAGAGAATTTGAGAGAGTTTAAGAAGTTATTTCAATTTGTCTTCGAGTGATAATAATAACCTAAAGGGGTTTTAAGTTGTGGGTTATGTTTTAGGGAAAAAGGAAAATATCCAGAATGCCCTTAGTAAAAAGACTGAAATTATCGCCCAGTCGCTACGGGTGACCTTACGACTCATAGGGTCACCCTATGACTCATGACCCTTAGTCGTAGTCCAGACAGTGTCCAAGGGCACCCATACTATTCTAGTTGTGACTGAGTTATAAGACTCGTCAAGGGACCTAACGACTCGTAAGGTCCTAGTCGTAGTGTTAGCAGAAAATTTGTCAATCAACACTAGTTTGGCTATGGATGGAAAAACATGACTCATATAGAGTCTTTACAATTTGTTAGGAGCCAATCGTAATCATAATAAAAATTTGGCCGATTCACACTCGTCAGGATATGATTAGGGTCCTATGACCCTGTAATGATACCCTACGACTCATAGGGTGAGTCGTAGTCTGGGCAGTAAGCCTATAAGTTAAGAAAATTTCATGGACCAAAATTCAGGGTGTTTCATTCTCCCCTCTTAGGATCATTCATCCTCGAATAATGAGACAAGGCATCCCTTAGCACGACTTAACGCGGAATATAACAACACTTACCTTTAACAAAGATAGAAAACAAAGAAGTCAAGGAAATCACAACTTTCTTTAACAAAGTCAGAAAACAAAGATGCTAAGATTAACACATACCTTAAGCACGATTATCTGGAACGGGGAACAAAACTGGGTATTTAGACTTCATGTCCTCTTCAGATTTTCAAGTAGCTTCTTCAAACTTTTGGTTCCTCTAAAGAACCTTCATCGAAATCACATCCTTAGTCCGCAATCGACGAACTTGTCGATCTAAAATCTTAACCGGGACTTCCTTGTATGAGAAAGAGTCCAAAACACCAACACTTTCTAACGGAACCACCAAGGAAGGATCACCCATGCACTTCCTCAACATCGAAACATGAAAAATCAAGTGAACGGAACCCAAATAAGGAGGCAATTCTAACTCATAAGCCATATTACCCACTCTCTTCAAAATCAAATATGGACCCACATAATGGGGACTAAGTTTTCCCTTCTTTCCAAACCACATCACTCCCTTCATGACACAATCGCTAACTTTAAATTCCAATTCCTTTCCTCTCATGTTAGCATAGGACTTTCGACAACTTTGGGCGGTCTTAAGCCAATCCTGGATCACCTTCGCCTTCTTCAGAGCCTGTTGAATCAAATCAAGACCAAATAACTCAGCCTCGCCATCCTCAAACCACCCAATAGGAGAACGACATCTCCTACCATACAAAGCCTCAAATGGAGCCATCCCAATGCTAGAGTGTTAACTATTATTATAACTTGATGAGAGGCAAATGATCAACCCAGCTACCACCAAAGTCAGTCACACAAGCCCGAAGTATAGCCTTCAATGTCTAATAGTCCTCTCCGCTTGAGGGTGAAAAGCAGTGCTAAGGTTCATCTTAGTTCCCAAACCTCTCTGAATGGAATGCCAGAAGTGAGATGAGAACTCAGTACCACGATCAGATTAATAGAAACAGGCACACCATGCAACTTGACAATTTCTTGAATGAACAACTTTGCATAATTCTCAACAGAGAAATTAGTCCTCACAGTTAAGAAATGAGCAGACTTAGTCATCCTATCCATGATGACCTAAATCAAATCAAACTTACTACGTGATTGTGGAAGACCGTTAACAAAATCTATATTAATCACCTCTCACTTCCATACAGGCAACTCAATTTTTTGAGACAATTCACCAGGCCACAACTGCTCCAACTTTACTTGCTGATAAACCTTGCACTTGGCCACATCCCTCTTCATGTTATTCCACTAATAGTTCTCTTTCAAGTCATTATGCATCTTCATCAAAATCGGATGAACCGTGTATCTTAACTCATGAGCCTCAACCAAGATCCTCTCTTTCAATCCATCAATATCAGGAACACACAACCTACCTTGGTACCTCAAGATACCATCACCACCAATCTCGAAAGCCATCACTTTCTATTGACCAACATCATCCTTGATCTGCATCAAGATAGAATCCAAAACCTATTTCTTTTTTACCTCAGTACCAAGAGATGACTTCACTACCTCTTGCATAATCACATCTCCATACTCAGAGTCTAAGAAACGTACCTTAAGATTCACCAAATGATGAATATACTTTACTAAACCTCGCTTCTCTTCATCAACATAAGATAAGCTCCCCATGGACAAATTGCTAAGAGCATCAATAACTACGTTAGCTTTACCTGAGTGATAGTGCAAACTCATATCATAATCCTTGGGCAACTCAAGCCATCTCCTTTGCCTAAGATTCAAATCCTTCTGGGTGAACACATACTACAAGATCTTATGATCAGAATACATGTCAACATGAACTCTATACAAGTAGTGGCGCCAGATCTTCAAAACAAACACCATATCTAACAACTCCAAATCATGAATCGGATAATTTCTTTCATGGACCTTTAACTATCTAGAAGTATACGCCACCATCTTATAATACTGTATAAGAAAACAACGCAATCTCACATGGGATGCATCACAATAAACCTTGAAGCTATTAGTACCCTCAACCAGGGTCAATATAGGAGCAGAAAACTTGTCAAAGCTACCCTCGCAAACATAGGACCACATAAACTTTACCTTCTTCTTAGTCAAGCTAATCAATAAAAAAGCAACCAAAAAGAAGCTCTCTATAAACCTCTTATAATATTTGGCCAAGCCCAAAAAGCTCTAAATATTGATTGGAGTTGGGTCTAGCACACTTCTTAACCACAATAACTTTCTGTGAATCGACCATGATCCTTTCACTAGAAACAACATGACTGAGAAAAGTGACAACATTCAATTGGAACTCACACTTCAAAAACTTGGCATACAAATGTTGATTCTTAAGGGTTTGCAACACTATACGGAGGTGATTGGCATGATCCTCTTCATTTCGAATATACCAGAATATCATTAATGAACATAATGACGAACAAGTCTAAAAACTTATGAATACTCAGTTCATGAGATCCATAAATGCTGTCGGGGCATTAGTCAACCCAAAAGACAACCAAGAACTAAAAATGGCCATATCGGGTACAGAAAGTAGTCTTAGGGATATCTATCTCCCTAATTTTTAACTGGTGATAACTCGACTGAAGATAAATCTTGGAGAAATACTTGGCACCCTGAAGCTGGTCAAACATGTCATCAATCCTAGGAAAAGGATATTTATTCTTCACTATCACCTTATTCAACTGGCGGTAATCTATACACATCTGATGAAAACCATTCTTCTTACGCACGAAGAACACAGAGCACCCCACAGGGAAATACTAGGATGAATAAAACCTTTATTTAAAAGATCTTTCAATTGCTTCTTGAGTGATTTCAACTCAGATAGAGCCATTCTATAGCGAGAGATAGAGATAGGATGAGTGTTCGAAGGAAGATCAATCACAAAATCAATTTACCTATTGGGAGGACCACTAGGAAGATTATTAGGGAACACTTTATAAAATTCATTAACCACAAAAATGAATTGTAATGAAGGACCCTCTGAGTTATAATATTTAACCCAGACCAAAGAATAAAGATACCCCTTGGAAATCAATTTTCAGGATCTAAGATATAATATGAACCTAACCTGAGGTACTAAGGAACTTTCTTCCCACTCAATAGCTGACTCATTTGGAAATTTGAATAGGACCTTATGGGTTCGATAGTCTAAAGAGGCATAACACGAATGGAGACAATCCATCCCCAAAATCACATCAAATCTAACATGTCCAACTTCATCAAATCTACCAAAGTCTCCCTACCACAGAAAGATACCACACAACCCATATACTCCCTTCTAGCCATAACAGAGTCACCTATCAAGGTAGACAAAGAAAAGTGATCAAGAATACACTCAAGACCTAAACCAAAATAAATAGCCATATAAAAGGTCACATAAGAAAGAGTATATCCTAGACCAATTAGCCAATACACATCAAGAGAAGAGAGTTGTAACATATTAATGACAACATCAAGAGAAGCCTCGAATCCTAATGGTTGGCAAGAGCATACAAATGATTTCAACCAGTGTCGGTACTCGAAGCAACACCTTTTGGTGAAAGAGCAGAAAAAGTAGCAACAAGAACCTTGTTAGCTCTAGAAGCGACCCTCAAAGGACAATTCCACTATATGTGACCAAGCTAACAATACTTAAAACACCTATTCCTCCCCTCATCATATACTCCATGATGCACTTGCCTACAAAAATGACAAGGGGGATAAGATGGGGCCGACTGAGCTCTGCTAGCCTAAGACTGGGCACCCTGTGCCCTTAATCCACTATTGCTTTGAAAATGATGATTGCTAAATGGCTTAAGATATGGGGAACTCACTGTAGAATAGGAACCAGAATTTTTGTATTTTTTCTTAGACCATTTTCCACCATCTCTACTACTCTGCTGCTGACCTCCACCCTGATTTGAATACCGAAACTTCTTACGCTTTATTTTCCCCATCTTTTGTTGCTTTTTATTTTCCTCTTTGACCTATTTCATATACATCATAAGTTGAGAGATATCTATATCCTTGTTCAACAAGGCGGCCTTGCTTTGCAAACTTAGATCGCGGGACAACCCAGAAGCAAATTTCCTTATTGTAGACCCCATTCTAGACACTAGCTTAGGAGCATAATGGGAAAACTAATGAAATTTTAGGGCATACTATTTCACAGTCTTTCTACTTCATCAGAGGTAGAGGTATGGACTGCGTACATCTTACCCCCCCAGACCCCACTAAGTGGGAATACACTGGGTTTGTTGTTGTTGTTGTTACTATTTCACAGTCATCTTACTCTATTTCAAATTCACAAGTTTCTCAGCTTTTGCCTCCCTCAACTCTCGAAGAAATAAATAATCCAAAAAGGCACCCAAAAACTCATCCCATAGCGCTAACTTTGCATCATTATCCCTAGACTGATTCCCCTCCTCATACCACTGATATGCCACATCCTTCAGCTGGTATGCAGTAAGCTCAATATCCTCAGAGTTAGAAATATGCATAACTCAAAAGATTTTCTCCATCTTATCTATGAATCCTTGAGGACCCTCCTCAATCTTAGAGCCAGTAAAAGTATGAGGAATCAACCTCATAAAATGGACAAATCTATGACCTCAGAAGATGGATCAACAGAAGCGACACGCTTAGTCTGAGAGGCCACCAATTGGGTAAACAAATGGATAGACTTGTAAAACTCAGAATTACACACATCAGTCTGACGTGTTTGAGGAGGTCTATTGGGAACATGTGGAACCCCATAAGGGAAATCACGAGCTGGACCCTTAGTCAGGTTTGAACTCTATAAGTAGGATGATCTGCATCCATATTATCCCCAAGAGGTACTGAAGAGTTTCCACGAACATTAGATCTTCTTGGAGGCATGATCTAAAATGGAAACATATGGAGATTAGAGATGATTCAAGATGTTAGACTCTATAGCGCAAATAGAACAACGAGAAAGGAAAATATTCCTAAATGCCCCGTAGCCTTTCCCTTGTAAGTGTGACTAACTATACACCCATAAAAGAGAATCTACTTAACACGACTTTGTGAACACCTAATTGTCCATGAACCTCACTCTGATACCAACTTTGTCATGACATAAACCAGGCCCTAGACATTACAGGTATCTCAAGTCCATCGAGGATCGAAGACCACTCTCATTGCCTAGTCAAATAGAACATGATACACTACTCATCATATGAATTCCAAACATATAAAAATATAAGAAATAATGAGCTCAAAGACATCTAAGACTATCAATAAACAAAAATCCAATCCACAGTAATATCCACAAAGCCTCTACAAATTCAAAAATAATCTAAGTCAGGACATGCCCCCAAACTTGACAATGATAATGATAATATTAATGTGAAGTCTTCACTTCAAATTTAGGAAAGGGAAATAGATGGAATGATCAAATCTTTCAAAGAATGAAAGCTCACCACTTCATTGCAAACGACCAATGAATTGAGCTAACCCACCTAACACTGCACAAGAAAAGTAGGATAGCCTTCGGACCCTATATCATATGGGGATACAACATTTGGAGATGGTTTATGGGTTGAGCACTAGCATGTAAGGGATAAAGATAAAGTAATGACAATTTAAAATCCAGTTCAACTCAATGTATATGTTCACATACATGTATGCACACATATATATACTTATATAACATATTAGGATAGGGAATAAGGCTTAGCATGCATTTTAAAAATCTTAACCTCAGTTGTGTATCATAACCATCATAATAAGGCACCCACGGTCTATACTGGTCCAGTTCTCCCCCAGCTGAAAAGGCCTTAGTGTGTGTAGCTGCACGAACTAAAGGATAATCATATGTACATATGCACCATGGAGGACTCGACACTCCCTGCATATATCAAAGGTTACTTAAGCACCTAGTTATTTAACATGAGGGCTTGAACCTACCAACCATATAATAGGAGGGACTCGAACTACCTAGTCATTTAGACCCCTGAATTGGCAACTACAATTTCCAGTATTGGTCCCTCGGAACCTGCACTTTTATGGCCCAACTACACATTCCTATTTTAAACCCAATCAAAATACTTTTCTTACATTACCATTCATTATAACATAACACACATGAAGGCATACATTGTTGGTATTGTCATACCAATTACACTTGCAAGGTAACATCATAATGCTATTGCAATTCCTTTAACTTGAGGAAAACAAGTCCCTTTGTTCATTAAATCAAACTATCATGTTTCAATAACCTCTTTATATCATGATTTTTTTTAAAAGTAGTTCAATGCAATTATACTCATAAACAAAACCACTTTCACAAAATTTAGGTTGGGGTTATTACCAATTCCATTGTCAAAATTAACAAAATTTAGAGAAATAAAAATCCCCTAGTTTATTCTCCATGCCCATGTACCCCACAATTTTAAAACCATATATAAAGCATGAAAAATGCATAATAAATTATGGAAAAACAATTTAAGAAACAATCCTTCCAAAACCCTCAACCCATATCTAGACCCATGTTCAAATCCATATAAACAATCATATGATTTCATGATTTACGTAGAAAAAAATTAGGGGTGGATTCACATGCCTGAAATATCAAGAGTTATGGAGAGAAATTTCCCTTGGAAGCTTTAATTGACCAACCTCTTTGAAACACTAATGTTCTTGCTTGAGAGAATTTGAGAGAGTTTAAGAAGTTATTTTAATTTGTTTCTTAGTGATAATGATACCCTAAAGGGGTTTTAAGTCATAGGTTATGTTTTAGAAAAAGAGGGAAATGTCCAGAATGCCCTTAGTAAAAAGACTGAAATTGTCGCCCAGTCGCTATGGGTGACCTTATGGCTCGTAGGATCACCCTATAACTCACGACCCTTAGTTGTAGGTTGGACAGTGTCTAAGGGCACCCACAGTAGTCTGGTTGCGACTGAGTCGCATGACTCATCAAGGGACCTTATGACTCGTAAGGTCCTAGTCATAGTGTTAGCAGAAACTTTGAAAATAAACACTGGTTTGGATACGAATGGGACTATACGACTTGTATAGATTCTTTATGATTCTTTAGGAGCCAATGATAATACTAACAGAAAATTGGACGATGTACACTAGTCAGGCTATGATTAGGGTTCTACGACCCTTAATGACACCCTATGACTCATAGGGTGAGTCATAATCTATGCAGTAAGCCCATAAGTTAAGAAAATTTCAAGGACTAAAATCCTGGGTGAAGCACTGCCATCCAGTGGCCACTAGTCTGTCATGAAATGCCAGGAGCTTTTCTGTCACTTTCTCCAAGTAGATTCACCTCTCTTGAAGAAGCTTTGTTTTTGGAAGCTTATCATAATACTGGTTATGACACTCAGGAGCCATGAACCGGACTTGATAATAATTTTCCATAATATCAACCCAAAATATATGAGAACAACACAACATTTATTATCGATATTTTCATGCAAAAACTATGTTATGTTGTTCAATAAATCTCATGGGATGGGTATTTAGTGGTATTTGGACAAAAATTAGAAGTGCAGGATTTTTGACTCAGGCTGAAATTCAGCCTCAGATATGGCGATCGTAGGCCTTTGAGCTGTGACTGCAGTGCCACGATCGTGATTATCCAATGACTGCGATCGCGGTATCTGAGGCCAGTTTGTGAAAAATTTTCCACAAGCTAAACATTCTAATTTTGAGGCCAAATTATATTTCAAAACATCAATTAATCATTAAGAACATTGAACAAGGTTTTTAAGTACTCGATCATCCCTTAGAATGTGAAAATAACTCGTTATGCTTTATTTGGGCATTTGATCGAGCACTTGGTGTGCACCCTATATTTTACTCAATTTCAAACACAATTTGGGTACTCAAGATTTCTCCATATGTATGCATACTATTTCAAACAGCTAGCCACCACACAAATATGATTCAATAAAGATTATACAATTAAAAGCATCATTTTAGGCCTTCCCTATTACATGGATTCTATGGCCTACTCACAACAACTAAAGTACGAATTCAAAGAACTTACTGAAGTGGTGATGCAAAGGAGATACTAAAATTCTTTTGGATGCCAAAATGTGCCCAAGAAAGGGTGCAATTTGAGAGAAAAGTTGAGAAGTGAATGTGAGGGAAATGGGAGACTGATGGTTTTTTTAAATTTCCTTTATCATAATTATGGTCAAGGTTCCGTGATCATAAAAAAATGGGTAATGTAATTACGGAGGCATGAGGCCCGTGATTGTTGTAATTGAAGGCATTTCTGTATCTCTGTTTTCTGCTTTTCAACTTATTGCTCAATTTTGACACACTTTTCCCTATTTAGTTCAACATGCAAAAATTTCACACTTTCACCTTTTCAACTAAATAAAAAACACCCCAACGTGACACAAATGTATGACCAATTCCTAAATTAAAAGCTACACTACTAAATAAAAAACAGAGAATACAAGCCATTTTCGTAGCATTTGTGGGTTGCCTCCCACATAGCACCTTAGTTATCGTTGTGGTACGACGTCCTTCATATTTTTCAAGTAGGTTCCTAAAAGGACCCACCATTATCCTCCTCATCTTCAACATCGATAACCGACACCACTTGAAGCTCTGTGGGTTGTTTTTTCATCGTGCATACCCGGAGGACACTTCACCATCATGAACTCTAAACCTTATTTCCCCAAGCTCCAAATCGATAAGGGCTCTTCTGGTAGCAAGTTCGACCAAGGATAATAGAAACCTCTTGGTCCATCTCACAATCGAGCACCATAAAATCTACCGAAAGGATGGATCTATCAACTTTTACCAACACTTCAAATAAAACACCAACCGATTTCTTGATAGATCGGTCTACCATCAAAAGCCTCATCGATGTTAGAGTCGGGGTACTCAAGCCAAGCCTTTGATATATTTTAAAGGGCATGAAATTAATACTCGTACCAAGGTAACATAAAGTTTTTTCAAACTTATGTGTCCGATGGTACATTGAATTGTAAAGGCCTCAGGCTCTTTCTTCTTTTCCACTATTGTGCTACTCATGATAGCACTACACCCATGGGTGACTTCAATGGTGTCACCTTTAACAAGTTTCTTCTTCGACATCAATTTTTTCATAAGCTTAGCATACCCCGTAATCTCTTGGATAGCCTCGAGTAACGGGATACTGATAGAGAGGTTTCTAAACTTAGCCATAAATTTCTTGAGCTTGTCGTTCTCCTCTTTTCTTTTAAGCCTTTTTGGAAATAGAGGAGGAACTTGCATGGTGGGCAATGTATCACTTCGTGGTTCCTCATTTTCGACCATGTCATCATCAATTTCCACTAGTTCTTCTTCTTCATCATCTTCTTCTTCTTGAGATTTTGGGGATTCTTCTCTTGGCTTAATATAACTTTTTTTTTTCACTTTCATGTGCTTAATGTTGGGCTCTTTTGAACCCATTCTTTCTCTTTCAACTTTATTTAAATGATTACCAAGGGTTTTGCCACTCCTAGTGACTATTGATAACACTTGAGCATCATTCTCTAGGTTCACAATATATTACTAGAAAGGCCTCTCTTTTGTCTAGCATTAAGTTGGGTGGAGATTTGGCCTATTTACTTTTCCAATTGCTTAATAGAAGTGGAGTGAGACACAACCGTTTGGTTGATTTGCAAAAAGTCACCTTTCAATTCATGAACCATCTTGTGTGTTCCCTCCATTTTCATCAAAATTCTTGCCAAGACATCTTAGATTTTGTATTTGTAGGGGTCAACGGAATTTGGATCTTTGGTCTTTGATCGATCACAAGGAGGAACATAATGATAATACTCTCAGTCTTTGTCCCTCCAATCACGGTCACGATTATGATCCATCAGACCTTGGTTCCTACCTTGCCTTTGATAGGCCGGGTGGGAACCCCCGAATAGTTAGCCAAATACCGAATCTATTCATCAAGACTCTTTGCCTCTTCATCATCATAGACCTTAGATTCCATGACATTCATAATTTTTATGGGTGCACCCATCACATGCTTAGTTAAAAGCTCCAATTGCGTCATCATTTTTTTTGTGTTTTCCACCCTCTCTTCCTCTTTCTTCTTTTGCTGTTTATCAATAAAGGAGGTAGTAGGGGAGACTTTTGGTACCTCAGTATCACGGGTATGACACCCATGATTTTGCTTGGTCACTTCCTCAAGAAAGGTTGTAGCCGCATAATAAGTCAACTTCACAAGAGAGCCCCCTGCTGTATTGTCTACCATGATTTTGTTGAGAGGATCAAGATCCCGATAGAAGATTTGAAGAAGCATCATCTCCGAGACCTCGTGGTTGGGATAATGCATGAGTTTTCTATTGAATCTTTCCTACACCTCGTACAAGGGTTCTCCATTCAATTGCCTAAAGTTAATGATTTCATCGCACAATTGGAGGATCTTGGATGGTGGGAAATACCGATCAAGGAAGGCAACAGTAAGTTCATCCTATGAAGTAATTAACCTGGCAAAGAGGGATCGAAGACATAATACCATCTCTCCCATTAGAGAGAATGGGAAGAGGCGCAATCGGATGGACTCTTGGGTTATGCATGCAATATCAAAGGGTCCACACACTTTTACAAAGTTCATGAAATGCAAGTTGGGGTACTCATAAGCTTGCCCCGCAAAAAGTCTCTTCATTTGTAGTATATGCAACATGATGCTTATAACATGGAATAACCCATTCCTATGAGTAGGTGGAATACAAATGACACTTGTACGCCCAACATCATTGAGTTGCTTCTCGCATCAAGAGGACCGTCGATGGACCCGACATTACTTGTATTGTCACTCATAGTTTTGTGAACACTATGGAGATCAACTAAAAGAAAACAAAAACAATAACTAAAATAAATGCATACCACGGGTATATCCTAAGTAAAAGTCAACACCACACAAATGAAAGCTAAATTTCACTCCCCGGCAATGATACTATTTTGATAACGCTCACCTATACCATGTAAATTGGTAGAGGATGATCAATGTCAATAGCTCAACTTATGTTGAGGTCAAATCCAAGACAAGCAAAATTAACTTCCGAGTCCTATGGGTGTTAATAGTTACTAAAAGGATACCCGCAATATAAATAAAGTAAAATACATGATTTAAAATGGGGAGTTGGTTTGAAACAAAGATTAATCAAAGTCTAATTGAATCAACAAACTAAAGGCAACACTTGTGATTGAAAATTCAATATGAGAATGATCTTGGGATTATGTCTACCTAAAGGCAAGTTATGCATGGGAACATGATAATTTGGTGTGAATTCTAGTCAATAACGATGTGGTAGGCTAGGTCAGAGGTCCTTGAGGCTAGTTTGTCAACAAAACCTCAAGAATATCACTCGTTAACCCTTTAGAGCACCTAATGAGCATATCAATTAAAACTACCTAATACCTCAATTAGGCATCCCTATTTCTAGGAAGATGACTAAGACATAGTTAACCCTCTACTCATCCTTATTTCTAAGATAGCTAACTACATCCATTATTGTCCACTATTGCTTTGTCACCCTTATCCCTCTTTCAAGGATGACATGAGTTCTAAAAGTTAACCCATATCACTCTTTCAAGGATGATGTGAGCTTTCAATAACTTGGGGTTTTCACCCACAAATCTATTTTGGGCATTTGGAGTTTTCACTCACAAATCCCAACTAATTAAACCAAGTAATAGTGAAACCCATCATCAATAAACTAGAATCTACACAAATACATCACAACCCACACATAATTGCACCTTAGTTTAACATAATCCCAAGACAAAGAAGTTTAGCTACTTATGAAGTAAATAGAAATAAATATACCATAAGGTTCATAGAAAACGTCTATCCTTCAATTTCACTAAATTCAAAGTATGAGATTCAAATACAACTGTTGCCTAAATTAGGTTTTGTAAACTTCAAATTCAATTATTCCCAAAAGTCTAGAATGCCAAAATGGGAAAAGGTTTAGCCTTTTAAGGGAGTTGGGGTCGGTGGTTTAAAATTACAAAATTACCCCCAAGGCACATTCTCGCTTTGTTGTAATTGCTGAAGCTTATCCGCGATCACGGCTACCGTAAATACATCCAGATCAAAGTGATCGTAGAATATAACCAAACTTGACTGACCGTGATCGTGGTAACTGAGACCAAATTCTGCTCCAGCTCTTCCATCTGGACTTTTCTTCTCCTTTTGCTTCCTTTTCTGCACAAATCCATATCTTTCTATCTCATCACCTGTGTACCATTAAAATATGGAATTTAGTGAATTCAAGTGACAAACTTGTCTCATTCATACCTTTAAGTCATTGTGGTGTGCATGAATTTTGAGTACAAATGAGTGTTAAATCCACCACTCATCAACCACAGGTCATAAGTCATTACCTGGACTCATATTTTGGGCGATGAATCAGGGACACCATATTGGAGTGACGACTAGTCGTACCCTATGACTCATCACCTATCGACACGACTCCCAATTATAGTCTAGGTATAAACTTAGGAATATTACACTGGTTTGGTCACAATTCACTCTCTTATGACTCGTGACTATTCTTTGACTAATAAAGTCCTAATCGTGATCAGGGTAGAAACATCAGACAATGTTACTGGTTGGACTATGGGTAGTACCGTATGACTCGTAACAAGTGACTACAACTCATCACTTGGGTCATAAGTTGAGAAGTGATCTCAATCACAGGGAAAATTTAAGAGTCTAAAACCTGGGGTATTACATTACCCACCCTAGAACCATGCATCCCCAAATGACACCCTTTTGCACGAACACAAGACAGAAAGAAACCATAAAACCACAGACAACACCTAAAAATGATTAAAATAAGAGGATTGCATACCTTACGCCTGATCATCCATATCGAAGAATAAAATTAGGTATTTGGTATTCATATCCTCTTCAGCTTCCCAAGTAGCTTCCTTTACCTTTTGATTCCTCCAAGGAACCTTCACTGAAGCCATATACTTATTCCTCAACTGACAAACTTTCCAATTCAATATCTCTATCGAGACTTCCTCATATGATAAGGAATAAAAAATACCAACATACTCAATAGGAATAATCAAAGAAGGATTACCCACACACTTCTTCAACATCGCCACATGGAAAACTGGATGAATGGATCCCAAACTCATAGGCAACTCCAATTCATAGGAAACACTGCACACTTTCTTTAGAATCTGATATGAACCCACATATAGGGGACTAAGCTTCCCTTTATTTCCAAATATCATCACTTTCTTCACAGGGGAAATTTTCAAAAATACTCAATCACCTACATGAACTCCAACTCCCTTAGCCTCACATTTCCATAAGACTTTTAGTGACTTTACACAGTCTTATGTCTTTACCAAATCATCTTGACTTTCTTAATGGCTTGGTAAACCAAGTTAAGATCAAACAACCTAGTCTCACCAACCTCAAACCACCAGTAAGAGACTTACATGTCTTACCATAAAGAACTTCAAAAAGAGCCATCCTAATACTAGAGTGATAACTGTTGTTATACGTGAACTTAATAAGTGGTAAGTGATCCACCCAACTTTCTCCAAACAATCAAACAGGCCCTTAGAATATCCTCTAATATCTGAATAGTCCATTTTACTTATCCATCCTTTTATGGTTAGAAAGAGATGCTAAGGTTCACCTTGGTCCCTAAAACTTTCTGAAATGAATTCCAAAAGTAAGAGGAGAATTGTGTACTCAATCCAAAATAATTGACATGACGCTCCATGCAATCTTACTATCTTCCAAATGAATAACTTAGCATAATTCTCCTATAGTAGGTGGTCCTCACATGCAAAAAATGAGCTGTAACGCCCCGAGAGCAAACCCTGGGTGTGACACGGTGCTTACAGTCCTGAGGGACCACAATCTAACCCATGAGCTGGTACCTGCTATGAGCACTGGATAACATGATCATAACTATGGAAGAATATTGATATGTCATAAGGTTTTAATAAATGAATTCAAAACTGAAATATGAGTCTATAGAAATAATTGATTAAATCTGATAAAATATTGATAAACTGGATAACTACCTGTAATGTCTGAATACTGAATAACTGACTCTAATGTCTAATAAGCCTCTAAAATAGAATGACTGTGAGTTGATGAGATAGGCCCCAACTAACTCCAACTAACTACTAAACTGAGACATGAAATAAAGTAAGCCTGTCCTCGAAGTATAAAGACTCACCACTGCTACTACTGAGGATCTAATAAGTCTAATCACGAATCGGGAACTGAGCATCAGAACCTATGATAAATACATGATAGCGCAAAAGGAAAGGTATGTCATCAATACTTTAAATGTACTAGTATGCTAAATGAGGTAGGCTGATATGCATGGTTTCATGAACAAGATTAATAATTAACCAAGCTGACGACATTAAACTTAGAACTATTTTCTTCTTAACTCTCTTAAATAATTATCAGTAGTTTTAGCTATGCAAAATATTATTTAATATATGTTTTCAAATTTAACTATTACAATTTTTTATAATAATAATAATTATTATTAGTAGTATTAGTATTATTGTTATTTTTATTTTTTATTACAATTAATTTTGACTACTAACTATATGAGTTGTTGCAAATATGGACATGGAATAAGAATTTCTTTTGCCACATACGTTCATATATATATATGTGTGTGTGTGTGTGTGTGGACATTCGGTAATTTGATAATCGGTAATTGAAAGTAGAAATCAAATATCATATTTTAAACTTGAAATTTATATTTTCTGTATTTTTTTCAAGCCCTAACTATGTATAGTTCATATGTAATATTATGACTTTCATTATCTTGTTATATTATATATCATAAGAAAAGAAAAATGGGATATGAGATAACCACAATAGATGCTTCGGAGGAACGTCAAGTGGTTGATATTGCTCGAAGCAGCCTAAATGCTGCACCCTAGCATCACTAGCTGACGCTCTAACTGAGTAGCCCCCCAGTTAGGGGTCGTATAGTAGAAATGAATGTAGAAGAAATTCTTTGCATAACTTTTAACGTTTGAATTCAATAACATTCACCTTAGTGTGACCCACAAAATAGCATAGCTAAATTATAAGAAATCCTATAAATGCTACAATTGCAGAATTTGCACCTCGCAAGTTTTCATTTGTTTGAGTATGTAAATAAATTGTAAATACGATTCAATATCATTTGATAGAAATAAATTGTAAATAAACAAGTTTTCATTTGTTTGAGTATGTAAATAAATTGTAAATACGATTCAATATCATTTGATAGAACAGTTGACCCAGATCCTTGTTGTTTGAAGAAATTCTCCACTTCAATTGATACTTTTTCATGAAAAGCAGACATGCTTAAAATTCCCTTGAGGTATCAACTAATGAGAAAGATATTAGAAAATTTTGCTTTTTTTCATAAATTTCATAAATCGGAAGTTTCGAATCCAATATGGATATTATAAAGTATTATTTTAGATTTAACCAATTTGGTGAATTACTCCTAAAGGTTGCCTCTTGGTTTAAATGAATTTGTATCGATCCAACAAACAAAGTAAAGAGTCCTAATACAAATATTGAAAATAGCATAGTATTGTCTGATAAACAAAGTAAAGAGTCCTAATACAAATATTGAAAATAGCATAGTAGCGTCCGATATCTGTATGTCTGTCTCTGTATCTCTCTATCTGTCTGTCTGTTTATCTCTCTATCTCTCTATCTGTCTGTCTATCTGTCTGTCTGTCTGTCTGTCTATCTGTCTATCAATCTATCGATGTATCACTCTGTCTGTCTATAAATCACTCTGTCTGTCTATAAATCTATCAATCTATAAATCTATTTGTCTATCTATCTGTCTATCTGTCTGTCTATCTATCTGTCTATGTCTCTGTCTATGTCTGTCTGTCTGTCTGTCTGTCTGTCTGTCGATCTATCTTTCTGTCTGTCTGTCTATCTATTTGTCTATCTATATGTCTATCTATCTGTCTTCTGTCTGTCCGTTTATCTGTCCGTCTATTTGTCCGTCCGTCTGTTGTCAGCCTATTGTCCCTTTGTCTGTCTCTGTCTATCTCTGTCTGTCTCTGTCTATCAATCTATCTATCCATCTGTCTATCCATCTTCTATCCATCTTTTATCCATCTTCTATCTATCGTCTATCCATCATCTATCCATCTTCTATCCATCTTCTATCCATCGTCTATCCATCGTTTGTCCATCGTCTATCTATCTATTCATCCATCCATCCATCCATCCATCACTTTTTAATCCTTTTTACCCTTCATTAAAAGTCTTAGTAATAGACAAAATCCTCTTTTTACGTATTTTCTTAAATTATTATTAATTATTTTTATCACTTAATTTTACTATTCAAAAAATTGTCAACTATTTTAGGTTCATGCAAGGATTTAAAACCTACCAATTATAGTTCTTTTAAATTTATATAACGATTTAAAACCTAATAACCGTCAACAATTATCACATTGAGTACTTTATGAAACAAGCATTAACCCTCAATGATTCTTCCTGTGCGAAGGTTGTAGTTGAAGCCACCTTTTTTCATATACTTGTCACTGTTTTTTGTTCTTTATTTTATTTTTATTTTTTTTGATAATTGGGTTTGTAAGTTTTGCACCAATTTTTATTACATTTTTCTGATAATTTAATTAGTGAATTTTTTTGTTGCGGGTATATCGGAGGCAGAGATATTGTTGTTATTGTTGTTGTTGAATAGGATATGATTTCCGTCGCATGATTATATATTTTGATGAGTATTTATTTCAAGTTTGTTTAATATTATAATATTTAAATCTAATTCACACTTTTTTTATATCTTCTTTTTAAATTTTCAGAACTAGAATGAGATAAAGATTTTCATCCATGAAATTATTCACTTCAAAAAAGGAAGATTTTTGCTCTTGAGGAGGACCAATAATAAAAGGTTTGATATTTTTTCTTTTCTTTAACTATAAGATCGTAGCATTTTAAAAATGTGGATTAGATTTGAACCGTTAAATTTCATGTGATTCGATTCGAAATACGTTAAATAATATGTTAATTCATGTTAATAACAGGCCTACAACATCTTCCTCTCTTTTCCTTTAAAAATATATTTAGATTCTACTCTGTTTCTAATTTTTCCTCGATTCTACTCTGTTTCTAATTTTTCCTCTTTAAATAATTTATTCTTTGAATAATGATATGCACAAGAAAAAAAAATTCTATCTAGGAATATTATTTTGATTGTCCGGGCCCATGTAAAGTGGGATGAGTCGGAGCCTATAAGATTTAGGTAATTGAGATGTTTAAATCACCAATCAAGAGGTTTGTGCCATGTTGATTAATCTTTCACTTTGATATAGATTGTTGTAGCTGTATATCTCTTCAAAGTTATGTTATTTTTTCATTGTGTATTTCACTAATTGTTGTTGATTTATTTGTTTCTACTAATTTATTAGTGATATATAACTTTTCTAAAATTAGTAATATGAAAAAAGTAGAGGGGAAATATTTTTTTAATTCTAGTGTAAACCTATAAAATAACTTTTAAAAGTAAAAATTAATACACTCATCCCTTCGTTTAGAAAATAGTAAATTAAAAAAAAAATTAAAGGATGGTAGTAGGAAGTAGTAATATTTTGCTAGACATGTTCCTCAAACTCTTTAAAAATGTACATGGGTAGTGTCAAGTTTTTAAAAATAGTATTTTTTGAAGAATCTGACATGGGCTCGATAGCATATTGGAATAGTTCGAGCAACATAAGACTAAAAAGATGTAACAAAATAGTCTATTTTGTTATAAATGTATTTACATTATAGTGAATGTCTATCAAAATCTATCAAGATCTACTTTGATATCTATTAGAATTTGAAGCATCCGTCTTTTACTCAGACTAGGAGTAAATTTCTCCTATAAATAGAGGGGTTTTGTTCATTGTATTTACAATCTTACGATCTCTCATCCATCAAGAGAAGAAATAACAATCACTCTCTCTATTCTCCCTACTCTTCTTCTTGTTCTTTATTGTTTTATAACACGTTATCAGCACGAGACTCTGCCGAATAAGGTGAGATTATAAATCAAAAGGTCAAGGTTAGTAATTCCTTATGTTATTTGTATTTTTCTATTAATGATATAATTATTGTTGGATTTGAGGAAAAATAATTGGTTTGGAACCATTTATATTTTAAATTTATTCCTCAAGAACAATATTATCAAAAAGGATGATAATATGTTGGGTTCAAGTCCCATCGATTCAAGCCTAAGACGCCTTTATATGGATCAAATATTGAGTTTGAATCTGAATACACCATATTGATGATATTGTGATGGCTAAGGCAAAATAATGGGTGTTTGATGAAAAAGTTTCAAATTCGACCCGTTGAATATTCTCCATTCCATGAAGTGAATGTGATAACAATATATGATAAGTTCAAAATATGACAACTTACTTCATTCTTGAGGTGTATGTGGTAGCAGTGCATAATCTGTCTGAAAGAAGACAAGTGATTAAATGCACGAATATACGCGTGGAGGGACAATAGGATTATGATCATCAAAAGTGATGATATTTTCACACGCATATTATGATCATAAGATATGATACAGAAAAATTCTCTACATCATATGTATGTCTCGATTTGCTTCTGAAGTTGCAAAATCTTAAAAGAGATTATAAGCTATCATAATTTGATAGGCTTAAGACACGATTATATTCCATTCCTGGAGAATGAGAAGCTTATTAATGAAAACGTGTACTTGATTGTGACGGTATCACAACTCACCTGCGAATGAGGCAGAATAACTGAGAAGAGTTATTTTGAAATCTACTTCTAAATTAGTAAATCTGAAATTTACTGAAGAAAAAAAAAGTACATGTCATGGTAAACTTGGAGTTTACTTGAATAAAAGTTCATAAATTGATATGAACAATTGTGACATCTCGAAGATGTGCATATTGAATATTAGACATGTATTGAAGAACTAGAAGATTCTTCGAGAATTGTTTAACGTCATTTGATCTCATGATAAGTTGGTTGGACCGACTAATGTTGGGATTGAATTCCTTAAATCTGAAAAATATAAAAGGTGAATAAGGGCCCATTCACCTATCATGTGATATGTTGAAAAGATGCATCAATAAGATGATCACATGTATATTCATTGTCAACCTACAGTTTGACATTCATAAAGTTGCTTGCTCAATAAAATTGAGTTAAGAACATAATATTCAGATTGTTCAATCAAGAAAGTTATCTTGATGATGATGGTTTGACATTAAATGCCTTCGATAAATAGCTAAACCATCGCTAATGAGAACAAAGCTTCATGTGTTGGTCTGAAATATGATATGTTGCATACAATAACACTTGTATGCATTAGACCAATAAATTATGATTATTTCTTCCCCCTCAATTGGTTCAAGGTCATGACCCAACTATTCCATCTAATAGTTTTGATGTGCGGTATTTAATTGGTGGGGGTGTATTCCTGTTATGATTCTGTATTCAGTATTTCGTGTTCCGTGTTCCATGTTTATTACGAATCTGTGTGCTTTCCTCTGCTTTATTATTCCTGCATTCCTGCTTTACTCTGTTTTATATTCCCTATGGGTGCCGTATCTATGTTATGTCATCTGCTGCTGTGCTGTACTATGTGTTTGTGTGATATCTCGTGACTTGAGCCGGGGGTCTTTCGGAAACAGCCTTTCTACTTCATCAGAGGTAGAGGTATGGACTGCGTACATCTTACCCCCCCCAGACCCCACTAAGTGGGAATACACTGGGTTTGTTGTTGTTGTTGTTGTAGTTTTGATGTGCGGTATACGATTAATAAATATACCATGACGCACAACTATGGATTCCTCAAAGAATTAGAGGATGTATGTTAGTTTTACTAATATAAGAGGGAGATTATAAGCGCTATTGTAATACCCCGGGAAATTTTTCTTTAAAATTTTTTGCGTAAACGTGTTGGGTTCTATCTTCTAGAATGAATTATAAATTTTCCTTGTGGAATGTCTTAGATTATGACCCACCATTGCATAAAATATTAAATAAGCTTTCAAAATATATGTGGATCATCCAAAACGGACACCCGAAAGACGAGTTATGAACATTCCGATCGAACCGTGAATAGTAGTAAACAGTAAAACGTGCAGGAAAAAGTACTGAGGCCTGGCGTATTTTTTCTCCAACTTTAAACGATCATAACTCCTTGTACATAATGATCTGGGTGATATAATATATATCAATGGAAAGCTCTGCGAGTCCTCTTTCCAATGAAATTAGTTTCATCCAATTTGTCTATCGGAGCAAAAAGTTATGGTCGATCTACTTCAGCCTATCAAAAGCAAATTTTTGGGTCAACTCAAATGATCATAACTCCTAGGACACAATGATCTGGGTGATATACTATATATCAAAAGAAAGATATGAGATTTCTCTTTCTAATGGAATTAGTTTCATCCAATTTGGATATCGAAGTAAAACGTTATGGTTGATCTACTTCAGACTATCAAAACAGTCCACCAAAGGACAGATTCGAGAATTATTTGATTTTTAGGGGCGTTTTGGTTATTCCTCCTCACCCAAAATCCGTCCAAACCCTATATTAAAGCCTATTAGAAGCATTATATGTTATATTTCATCAAATTCCCTCAAGAAGAAAACCCTAATCTCCTACATCCAACTTCAAGAACTTCCAAAGTTCACCATTAATTCTGCAAATTTATTCAAGATTCCAAGTTTCTAGTTCAAGAACTTCAAGAACCTCCAAAGTTCACCATTAATTCTATAAATTTATTCAAGATTCCAAGTTCCTAGTTCAAGAACTCCAAGAACCATCATTCAAAGGCACGATTAACATCTCAAAAATGAGTATCGATCTTAAGTTCATCATTCAAGGTATGTGGGGTTTTTCAACAAGAACTCTCTTTCATTCTTGTGCCCAAAGTAATTTTCTTTACAAAGACATGATTTTTATTTGACTTTTACAAATTTGAAGCATGAACCCATATCTTATGATGATTATTATGAAATCTTGATGTGTATGATTTTGAAAGATGAATTTATATGTGTGGAGATATAAAGTATGAATCTTGAACGATATTTATCATGATTTTGATATTTGGGTCGTGAATTCCCATTGAAAATTATATTTTCTTGAGAAAGTGTGTGTTATAAGCACATTGATGTTGAATATTTGAGATATTTTTAATGATTTGACCTTTTGATCTTAATGGAGTTGTTTTGAACTGGAGTGTGAAAGAAATCCACAACATGGTTGATTTTGATAGATGGGAAGCATGATGGTTCCCGATGTATATTTATATATTACTGAAATTATTTTGTTGTGGATTATCTTTGAAATGATCTGAGCTAAGTCCGAGAGAAATTTTTAGCACCAAGTGGGAGGTATAAAGCTACCTTACTTTCCTAGAACTACGTGCCCCCATAGGAGTGAGCCTGAGGCTGATTTATATAGTGATCACTAATTTGTGTGGATTTGATATCGATAGTACTACTCCGATGGCAAGGATAGGACGGCTCTCCCCAACGTGGGTTGTACGTTGGACTCCATGTAGCTCACATAGTTTATGTCGGTTATAGGATCTCCCAGTGTGTGTGTGTTTTCTTGTGTCTATGATGAACGGTGAAGTGATTTGAAAGTGGAGTTGTGAAAGTTACTCTTTCGAAAAATTTAAATGATATTTACATTATGAGAATTGATATTCTTGATGAACTGAAAGTGATTGACAAATTATATGATGACTCACATATGTTATTATACTTATTTTATCCTCTCATGATTATGATGATTTTCTTCGGGCTATGTGAGTCTTTCATACATCCGGCATATTTCTTATAAAAATTTATGATGATGATGTTTATAAAATTGCATACACCCCCATATACTCGGTTCCTTTCCATGGTACTGACCCACATCTTCGGATGTGGGCTGCATTTTCTCGGAATGTAGGTTCAGGTGCTCAATTCCAGGTTTGATAGTGTTTTTTAGGCATACTGTTCTACATCCTCTGTCGTGGTGAGTCCTCATGTTCCGAGGACGTGATGTCTGATATTGGTTTCATGGAATTATTTACATTTGATAACCAAGTATGAGTCAATTGGGTCATGTCCCAACGACTCGCTGGTTTTATTGATTTTCTTAGAGGCTTGTCAGACTAGTATAGATGCTGGGAGTTGACTTATAAGTCGTATTTTGTTATCTTTCTGAAATTCTTTTATTCTTGGATGATGATTACTCTGTTGATATTTGAGGGTTATTTATGGAAACCCCATTGATTTGTGTTGAATTGAATGAAAATGGCTCAAAGGGTTAGCTTGAGGCTACTCGTAGCCTCAAGCACCGTGTAACGCTCTGGGACTCGTTTTTCGGGGCGTTACAACTATGAAATATGTTAGGAATTATCACCATATCCTTATCCAAAAGATAATTCAAGTCAAATACTGAAAGCATCTCATATTAAGCTCAAGTGCTCTTATTTTGTGTTCTTAAAAGACAAAGTCTATGCATGTATGAAGCGTGGTATACTGATCGGTTCCAAATGAAATAGTCCTTGAAAAATAAGGAGCAAATAATCATAATAAGAAGGCAATGAGCTCTTTAAGAGCCTACGACATACCACTTCATGAAATCTTATGAGAGGTTCATGTACCTGAAAATAATGAAGTGATGAGATCTCAAATGTTATGTCGCATTGTGAACCGATACAAAATGATATATCATCAATATCTTTGATACAATATTGATGCAATATTGTGAAAGATTACGAGGATCAGAATTCTACATTAATTTAAGCATGCTGACGTAGAAACATTTATCAAGTGACATGAAAAGATGCATCTTGATAAGTGAAAACTTATTTGATGCAGTACAGACACTTGAAGATGTCACACATAAAATGTTGAATATTGTCACTTTGACAAAATTTGTATGAAAACTTCTTTAAGGATTCAAAATATAAAAGTTTCTGGGAAACTTATTGATAATCCTTATATTGTATAAGCTTATAGCTTGAAAATTATTGAAACTGTTGGAGAATTTTCAAAAGCAATAAGATTATTTGCTGAAATGAGAAATATACCAATTTGGATTGGTTATGAAGTACCATATCTTAGTACAATTAGTGCATTCATGTATCTTGTAAAAAACTACAAGACCCAATATATCTTTTAGCTCAATTTGTTAGCAAGATATATTTCTACTCTTACTAGGATACATCGAAATGGGATAAGATACATGAGTTTATTTTATTCTAAAGATTGCAGTCCCGATCTTACTGGTCATGCTGATGTTGGGTACTCATCTAACCCGCATAAATCTCGATCTCAAACATACAATGTGTTCACATGTGGGGATACTGCCATATCTTGGAGATATATAAAGCAGTCTATCGTAGCCACTTCATCGAGCCATGACGAGATAATAGCTATTCATGATGCAAGTCAAGAATAAGTATGGTTGAGATCCATGATACATCTCATTCGAGAAAAATGTATTGTGAAATATGACAATCTACCCACAATTTTATATAGATATAATTCAGCATACATAACACATCTTAAGGGAGGATTCATAAATGGAGATAGAACGAAGCACATTTTGCCAAAGCTTTTCTACATACATGAGCTACAAAAGAATGATGATATTAACGTGCAACAGATTCGTTCAACTGACAATGTGACTAATTTATTCACCAAGTCTTCTCCAATTACAACTTTTAAGAAGATGGTGCACAAGATCGGGATGCAAAGGTTCAAGGATGTTCTCATTAGGGGGAGTTAATACGCGCTGCACTCTTTTTCCCTTACGAGGTTTTGTCCCACTGGGTTTTCCTTGTAAGATTTTTAATAAGGCAGGCGAAATGCGTATTATTAGAGATGTGTACTCTTTTTCCTTCACTAGATTTTTTTCCTACTGGGTTTTTTCTAGTAAGGTTTTAACGAGATACATTATCTACAAATTAGACATTTAAGGGGCAGTGTTATAAATGTATTTACATTATACTGAATGTCTATCAAGATCTATAAGATCTACTTTGATATCTATTAGGATTTGAATCATCCGTCTTTTACTCAGACTAGGAGTAAATTTTTCCTATAAATAGAAGAGTTTTGTTCATTGTATTTACAATTTTATGATCTCTCATCCCTCAAGAAGTAATAAGAATTACTCTCTCTTCTCTCTCTACTCTTCTTTTTTTTTTTGTTCTTTATTAATTTATTACATATTTACTATTTTAGTCAAATTATTATAGTATTTTATTAGTATTTTCTATAATGCCGAGTCCTAAAATATGTAAGGAAGAAAATATTGACGAGTACTAAAATGGAATAATTACATAACTTAGCCAATATTGACTCCTAATTACCTTATTTAGCATAGTTTCAATTAATTATAATTTATAGCCTCCCCTTGCCTATTAATTTTTCATAATTATAATTTATAGCATCTCTCATGAATTTTTTTCTCTCTATTTTCTATTAATTTCCTTTTTCAGTTTTTCCTTCTTTTTTTCTTTTCCTTTTTTTTTTCATTTTCTCTTTCTTTTCTTTTTTCAATTTTTTTCGTTTTCTTTTTTTTTTTTTTTTTTTCTCCTTTTTTTTTTTTTGCCTTTTTATCTATTTTCTATTACTCTTTTTTTATTTTTTTTATTCATTTTTTCTTTTCCTTTTTTTTTGTTTTCTCTTTCTTCTTTCTTTTTTCAATTTTTTCTTTTTCGTTGTCTTTTTTCCATTGTCTTTTTTTTTTCTTTCTCTTCTTTTCCTTTTTATTTTTTATCCTTCTATTTTTTTCCTTTAATTTTTTCTCTTTTTTCTAAAACTCTTTTTTTTTTTTTGTATTTTTTCTCCTTTTTCTCACATTTTCACCTTTTTTTTTCTCCTTTTCATTTGTGCGAACTAGCAAACATAAATACAAGTGCGAACTATAAAATATAAATACAAAGGAGAATTATAACATACAAATACAAGTGAAAACTATAAAATACAAATATAAATACGAACTATAACATATAGATACAAGTGTGAACTATCATTTATATTTTTTAATTATTAAAAAGGAACGATTGATTTTATTTTTATGAATTTTTATTTGTATTTATTTATACGAGTTGTATTTATTGATACAAATAAATACAATTCAAATTTTTATAAAAATACAATATGTATTTGTATTTTTAAAATCATTGATTTCATTTGTTTGTAATTGTATTTGTATCAAGTGATATTTATTTATTTACAAATACGAATAATAATTTTGACATACAAATACAAAACGGTATATTTGTATCAAATGATACATTGCATATTTATATATAATACAATTAATGCATTTACTTGTTTGTATACAAATACAAACGATAAATTGTACATAATCACGAATAAATACAATATGCAATCAACTTATAAATGCAAATACAAAATAATTCTTTAAAAATAAAAAGACATCGACGAAAATAGAATACAAATACAAATATAATCTAAATATACAAACACAATAAAATCAAAATACAAATATAATCCAATATAATATACAGTCAATTATAAAATACAAATACAAAATAGTTCTTTAAAATACAAGTGCAAATTATATAAAATATAAATGATGGTGCGAACTAACAAATACAAATACAAGTGAGAACTATAAAATACAAATTTAAACGCGAACTACAAATAGATAAACAATTATGGTATTTACATTATCATCAATGACTTGTGCTCAAGTAGTTATATTTTTTAAAAATACAAAAAATATAAAATAGAACAAAAAAATAATAAAGAAAATAAGTACAGAAAAGAAAACAAAAAAAAGAAAAAAAATAAAGAGAGATAGAAGAGAGAAAAAATATATAAAAAAATGAAAAAAATAAAAATAGAAAAAATTAGAAAAAAAGAAAAAAAGAGGAAAACACGAAAAAAAATATAAAAAATATAAAAAAAATAAAAAAGAAAAAAAATGGTAGTGTTTTTGGCAAGACTAAATATGTAGTGTATTTATGTTTTTATGAATACAGACCAATAAGTAAAAGTGAATACAACGATTGTGAATCGAATACAACAGCTAAATGGTACTGTATTTATATTTTATATGAATACAGACTATTTATAAAATCAAATATAGTGACTATAAATGGTAATTATGTAAAAAATGGGTATGAAAGATGAGTTTTCCAGCAAAATGTAGCTATTTTTGAAAGATCCCCTACTAAAATATATAGTTAGTAAGTGGTATTAGGAGAATCAATATAGACTCCTAAAATATATGAAAAGAAAAATTAGAAAAGATTTTTAAAATATAGGTGAATGTAATTTAATTTAATTTTTTAAATAAAGCTATTTATATCCTACGTGTATAGTAAAGGGAATATATCATCTATATTTTTTTCACATAAAACCAATATTAATTGTTTTTTCACCTCAAATTATTATTTAATTAGTTTTATAAATATTTAAAAGATTTTTAAAATATAGGTAAATGTAATTTTATTTATTTTTAAATAAAGATATTTAAATCCTACGTGTATAGTCAAGGGATTATATCATCTATAATTAAAAAAAAAAATATTACTAGCCTTTTCACCTTAAATTATTATTTAATTATTTTTATAAATATTTAAATTAAAGTATCTTAAAATATATGAAAAGAAAAAATATATTTTAAAAATTTAGGAATCCTATAATTTGGAAAAGAAAAAAATATATAGTTAAAAATATTGAGAGACTTTGACATGTCGCCAGCAATTTGCATATAACTCCTATTCGTTTCATAATTTGTTTTAGTTTGATTTAGGTTTAATTTTATTTTCTTTTTTTTGCTTTAATTTCTTGTAGTATATTTTATTGAATTAATATCTAATAATAACTCTAATTAACCTTCAATTTGAGAACTTTACTTTATGAATGAAGTTTTTTCTAAAATATTGAAGAGACAAATTTGCTATGATTTGAGCTTAAGTTTTCTTGACAATTTTATTCTAATGTCAATTGCTACTTTCTAATAAGATTACTCTTTTATATATAATGTTATTGATTGATGAGAGACACAAATGCAAAACACGTACACTAAACTAGTATATATATATATATAAAAGAAAGAAAGAAAAAGTCATACACGATAATTTAAAAGAGAACAAACTTTAAAATTTACTATGCACCTAGTGTGTTTGAAACTTATCACTAAAGTAATTGCAACAAATAAACTTAACCATCAAAATTTAAGTCTTCAAGTACTCCTACATATTAATTTTCAGTCTGTCTAAGTTAGTTGCACTTATTTCTTTTAGTAAATTTGACGTCTCATTTACTAGGTAACTAAATCACATTGCAAAGAAAATTACCGGGGACATAAATTCTTACAACTATAGGAAAAGCTTTCATTTTCTGTTGAAACACATAACAAAAACTAAGGATTGCAACTTTGTTTCCCCTTTTTAAGTTCACATTTTTTTTTTTTTTTTTTCTCTCTAGCATCTTAGATTTCTTAAAGTTAAAAATTGCACCAAGAATCTCTACTCTTAGGTATAATTCTAATAGGTTCATCTCCTATGAAGCTGAAACATGGGAGAATGAGGTTGCAGTGCGTCAAATAATCGAAGAAAGAGTACGACTCATCCTCAAAGCAATCGAACGAAAGAACTAGGTACAGTTTATCCAAAATTCAGGTACTTTTGTTTCACTTCCAGTTAGAGAATTCTAAACAAATATGGATATCAAAAGAAATACTTCCACGGTTTGGAAAAACACTATGTTCTTTAGTCTAGCTGTCATTAACAGGTTCTATGGCTTGATGAATTCAGACGGTGTTGAGTTTCAGTGATCTATGAAATGACTGAACATGGATGAAAGACGTCAATACCAGGAACTATGCCCTTTTGGTGTGGAATGGCATACAGATCGAAATGGCAGAAGAGTTTGGTTCCAACAAGGAAATCTTAGTGTGGCCGCAATGGTATATGGTTGTTGATTTTGAACTCTAGGTTGGTGACAAATAGAAATGCAAATGAATATGATCTGTGCGAGTTGTATGGTTATGCATTGATAAATAAAAATCATATTAACGTTGAGAGAGTCATTTGCACCAATATGAAGAAATGTCAAATAAAAAAATTTATTAGATCTATATACTATAGCTCCACCATAACTAAGTTAATATCCATTTATGGAAATCCTTTGCCTTTTGATATGGCTACTTTTATATCCTCGAATATGGGACTGAGCACTCTTTATTCTCTCGGATCATGTGTCGGACCAAATAATGTTGAGGCACCACGTCCACCACCTCAGATGCACTAACTACCGATATGGATTACTGACCTTCATGTTCAACTTGACAGGAAAAGAGGAAAATATTGATAATACATCTGCTCAACAACAACAAATGAGGGACGATCTGGCTACAAATCACACTATGCAAAAAGAGCTTCTTTTCTATTCTACCTCTACTTTACAATCTATTGAAAATATTATGAACAATATGAGGTGAGCATTGCCTCTAACTAACTTTTCTACCATCCCTCTAATTGTTTTCCAGAAAATAGGTGCCGATCTTTCTGTAGGACAAGAAAATTTTCAGTGCCGATCTTTCTGTAGGACAAGAAAATTTTCAGGAACAGGAAAATTAATCATTATATGGAGCTTCATCTGACGCAGCACCAAGGTGCACGTACTAAAAGTTGGAATGCTGAATCCACTAGCCTTACCATAATATCGGTGAAGAAAGTAACAACTACTATTATAACTAATAAAAGCACTGGTGAAGCCGTACCCCTAGCTTGAGTTTATATTTTTGAAAGATAAAATTTAAGTATGGGGAGGTAATATCCTTTTGTGATTTTATACTCCTCTAAAAGCTATTAGTATGTTTTTGAAAATGGATGTATGAAAGTTTTTTTTGTGTTACTTTGTATGGATGGATGAACCAGTCTTAGAGGAGTGAGGGTAGAATCTTATTTTTCTTTTATTTTCTCTCTTGTGTGTGCTGGCTCTTGATGGAGTCTAAGCAACACCTCCTTTAAGGTTATGATACGATCGCTGTAAGGATATAGTAACCCAACTAAGGTTGGGGTCGAATCCCAAAGGAACACGTGGTTTGACAGATCTCAGCGGTTACAGTCTATGGGCAAAACAGGAAAGTAAATGGGGGATTGTGTATAGTCATCTCGAACACAGAACAATATTAACTTGGTTGAAAATTAGTCGTGAGTGAACACTAGGATTGTGTTTCCCCTGGCATCTCAATTCTGTAGGTTTATGTGCGTTGTTGGACCAACTCAATACCTTGGATGCAGAACTGATAAGTTATGTACCTCCTACAATCTTTTAGACGAGTAGGAGGATTTCACCTTTTACCTATTGAGTTTTAGAGTGTCACTTTACTAACCCTTACCCTGGTCCTAGTTAACTATAACCCTTTGAGTCTCAATTTATTAGATAAAGGCTAATAATTATTCACATATACCGTTGTGCTGCAACGAATCGGCTATTAACTCTCCAAATTACTGTTGTCTTTATCTTTTCCTAGTTAATATCCCTTTGTTAGAGCAACTAGTAATATCAAGGCGGGATCCTAATGTGTGCACCCATTAAGAAATCAATTATATCGAAGATAAAGCAATGTATGTCATGGGTATTGGTTTTCCATCAACAATCGCACTTCTCCTACTTTGTCAATTTGCCAAGGTTTGTACAACCCCTGCTATGGGTTTTAGCCGCTCATGATTGTGAAGAAATCAATAAATTTATGTTGGAAAGCAATGATGAAATCACAATGATAAGATTAAAGAAAACCCATAACCGTAAACTGAATAATCAACCAAAGTCAATACAATAGAATCCCAAGATCAAAGATGGATCTTGAAAGTAAAATATGTTTCTAAGTATTAAAAGTGTCGAAATTGTATATCTCATATGTCTCTCTTGTGTATATCTGACTAAAAAGTACATAAAAGGTATTTATAAATAAGAGAAAACCCTAAAAACTAAATCCGAATGAAATAGGAGAAAACCTACTCC
The DNA here is from genome assembly GCF_002878395.1 of Capsicum annuum. Lineage (NCBI taxonomy): Eukaryota > Viridiplantae > Streptophyta > Magnoliopsida > Solanales > Solanaceae > Capsicum > Capsicum annuum. The sequence continues at coordinate 49,563,776 of NC_061118.1, forward strand.
CTGCACCCGTGGTCTAGCAGGGCACAAGTACTAACTACGGCCCAGGCACAAGGCACAAGTAGCTGAACCAAAAATCCTGCAATGTTCAACTTTCAGAATTTTGACTTTTTGGCACCTGCTTTGTGTACATGCGGTGTAACGACCCATATTTCGGGCTAGAATGTAGACCATCATTCCTATGCGTAAATGTTCCAAAAGCCTTCCCATTGATTGAGTCTTGATGAGCGTCTGAAATTTTGTTTGGATTTTATCCCAGTGGCTCACCGCGATTGGGTCACATCGTGGTTAGAATAGCGATGCGAAGGCCATCGCATCGTGGTAGTGGCTAAATCGACGTTTGTCCGATTCAAGTGGGTCACCGCTATAGCACCGTGTCGCGGTGCACCCCAAAACAACAATTTTCATAAACCAGTAAGTCACCACAATTTCACTACGTCATGGTGGGTATCACAATGACACGATCACCACGTCACGGTAAGCATCAAAGATAGGATTTTGTTCAACAACTTTTAAATTCGAGGGCAGTATCGTCTTTTCCCTATAACTCCAAATCATATTAACTAATGATTAAAGTATTTTTAGGGCAGAGTATGCCCATTTTTCACTCAAACTTCTCAAGAACAAAATGCCTAATCTCTCTTTCAAAGATCAAGAGCCCTTACTCTAAGTTCAAGAATTCAAAAAGAGTGTCAAAATCGGAGTTTCAATTCTAAAATTAAACTACTTAAGGTACGTGGGGCTTTCCTTAAAACTCCATGGGCATAAATTATGGTTTTATCAATCTTTGATAGCATGATATAATGTTTGTAACAAAGGTTTGAACAATTTTTTTGAATAGCCAAGTAATGAAAACCTTTTTATTGATATATATATATATATATATATATGTTGGTTTGGTCTTGAGGCTTCCCCTTGAAATTGATTTTTTTATACATATATATGTAAGTATGTATTTTCATTTTATAAAGATTAAATTGAGAGAATGGATGATCAAACCCCTCTCGTGTTGCATTACTTCTCGACTTCACATGTTAAGTGTTGTGAAATTGCATGATTGAAAGTATAAGATAAGTGTTTTAAATGTTGTTATGAACTTCATCTTGTCTGTGAACTAAAGAGAGGCTGTTTTTGTATCTTATAAGCATTTTATGGTTTATAAATGTTAAAGAAGATTATTGAAAGAATTCCATGGTTTATTACAAGAAAGTGACCACCATGTGTCTGTGAATTGAAGTTGAGAATCTTTTCCTATGTTTTCATGAATTTCACTATGTGCAATCTTCATATACTATTTGAATAGTTTGGTGGTCTGAAAAAAATGTTTTGAAAGAGAAGGTTGTAACATGATAATGTATGGTTTAGAGATACGACTTGCAAGTCAACGGTATGACGATAACACATAAAAGAATGACATAATAGAGTAAGAGTTTCATATTTGATTTTAGAGAATACATGTCTTAAAAGAGTTAAAAATAAGCTTAAAGAGGGTTAGGTGGTGTCACGCCCCAAATCCTATTAAGGCGGACTGGCACCCGTTGCCGGTAAGGCTCGGGAGAACCAACCTGTAGCGATACATTACCTATGAACATTATAAGTTACTTTCATACTAAACATGCCCTCAAAAGATAAATAGGACTAGCAAGCCAAAAGATATTATATGACTAGGCCGTTGGAGCCACAATGTCTACGGTACGATACATGACCATACTATACTTTACGTAGTCTACAAAGCCTCTAGACAAGAAACGTTATCTTATAAGGGTCGGGACAGGCCCCGCCTCATGATAAGATACTATACAATGCAAAAAGATATGATAAGACTCAAAGCCCCGAAGCAACCTGGAGCTCAGTGACTGCGGTTGATATCCTGTACTCTTACTAGGGAGGTTTATTAGCTTCTGTACCTGCAACATGGAATGCAGGTCCCCCAAGAGGGACGTCAGTACGAAATAATGTACTGAATATGTAAGGCAACATGTACTATATATGAGATAAAAACTCAAATGAAACCATGTACTGTTGTAGGGTAAAAGACCACCTTTATGAATATTGTGGAGTCATGTATCTTATAACAATTATGTTACTTTACTCTTATTACTTGAATAATCTGTGCACAGCATGTAATACAAATGACCAGCTGATCAGTGGTAATTCTATATCAGGATCGACCCATGCTAGGCTTTCCTTTCACCCCTGGGATACCCCCTGTAATATTGGGATTGACCCATGCTAGGTGATTCTTTCACCCCTGGGATACCACCCAACAGAAGCAACTGTATACATATATCTTCTTATTACTTTTGAGATGAATCTTTGGTGGTCGTAACATTTGAGCTATAAGACTATAAGCATGACAAATGACAAGTATGTGTCCATGTAACATCATATCATAATGAAAAGAGTGGGTTGTACAATTAGTGAAACATGTAGGACATAAACAACGTATGAACTTTATTTAGCTAAAAAGAAGACTCATATGTCATGGTACCCAATGTATGTATGCAGCAGTGACAATGCTCGAATCTGGACACACAAGTACATGTTAAAGAGTGGAGTGGTTATGTCAAAGTTTGTAAAGATCTCTATGTGCCAATGAAGACTTTGGATTCCATGCCAAATAATAAGAGATCGAATAGCCTTACATACCTCGACATATCAACTTGTTTTTACGTCGAAATGACTTCTTTTCTTCCAACTATTTATCTACAATATCATGTTTTAAAGCTAGTATTAGCAGCTAATCAATGCATCTGGACAGCCCAATCTCACAAGACACAACACTTCGGCAACAAACGTATAACCATCAACTCAATGGCGTTATTCCGACTTTCTCAATTCTAACTGTATTCAACCAGCATAGATTATCATATACATGATGTATACAGCCTATATTAGTTCTATAACATGCTGGCAACAGTCCATAACTACAACACATAACCATTTTACAAAACGCTCAACTAAGAAGCACAACATCTCGTCGTCTCCCTACATTTCGTCGTTAACAATTCATACTTGTCCCAACTTTGAACCAGATGCTCCCAACATATATATACATCAAATAAACCTTAACATAGTCACAAAATAGCTCAAAACGTAGGGAAAACGTGAAACAACATCCCCCTCAACAAAACAGTCCAATACCAGTTTGGAAGCACATAAGATCATATAAGGATACTTGTTTCCAAAGAACTAGCAAAACAGTCCAGCAACCTTGGCAACCATATACACACTATAACATGTTAATAACCTCAACTTTACATCATATTAAAGTGAAAAATCAGGGTAAAAATCATTCCAAAGCCAAGAAAACCAAACAACAACTTTCAGGACACAAGCTGTCCAGAAATTCCTGCACAGTGAACCAGCCAACTTATCTTGTTTTCCATGGAAAATTCATATCAAGTATATGGTTATTTTTACATAACTTAACTCCCAAGGTGTAGTTCTAATTCAAGAACTCAAAAAGTAGCCTTTGGTTGCCTTCCAAGGTGAAGAAATACCAAGAGAAACTTAGAGAGAAATTCTGAAATTTTTTGGTCTTTTCTTTGGTTAACCTAGAGCTCGGTTTTGGTCCCTTTTTAAGGAGACTTTAGACCGACTTTCTCCTAATATTTGTAGCTGATTAACTCAAGTTGGTCAATGACTAATTTTCCCCTTTCACTTGGGCCTTTTGGATCTCTAAATCAATGGGCTTTAGTGGCCCATTTCCTTACTCTTTCTTGCACTTTGTTTGGGCTCAATTTTGTTAGTAGTGAATGAATGTAGTTGGGCCTATTATATAAAAATCTTGGGCTGAACATATTGGACCAATATAATGTTAAACCATTGTCTTTAATAGCCTCCCTAACTTGGGCTTCGTTTGTCACAAGACTTGGAAAGTTTCGGCGTTAAGCCTTGTCTTCGTTCCCCTTTCTTTTTACTAACGTCTAGACTTCAAGTGAGTTCACTTATGAATGAATTCTTCTCCCTCATGTATATATAATTTTTAAGCTAAGCACACAGGTGACTCACCTGCTAGCTCCCTAAGTTCCATAAGCATGTCAATGATTTTCTCCGTTTAAGGCCACAGTCTCTAAATAGATTTCCATATAGTGCCCCAATCTAACACTTGAACACTTGAAAAATTTTGGTAGTAATTAAATCAAGTCGTATGTCATTTTATGTGAACATTACTAGTACATGTAAAATGTGGGGTGTTACAGGTGGTTTCCCAAAGAAGGCTTTAGTTGAAATAACTCCTAGCCTAAAACCTTGTTCTGCCGATATGGGTTTCATTACGTCCCCAAGAGGGATCATACTCTGGCCTAGTGCCTTGTGGCGTATCAGAGGCAGAGACTCCAACTCCTGCAGCAAACTTGAGTTGGGGGCTTGGCTGCCGAGTCAAGGGAAAATTCCATATAGCCCATGGAATTTTAGAGTTGTAGGGTGTACCACCTAGCTCAGAAGTAATACAAAGCATAGAGTTGCATTTACAAGATTGTTTTAAAAGAAGTCGTGGTGTCCCATGTATTTTGAACTATTTCATGCATAATGTTTTATGACTTGCTCTAACCTATGTTATATACATATAAATTCATTATTTTGGATTGATCTGCGTACTAATATAATTGTATTGACCCCCTATATGTCAGGGTCTGAGGCTCAGTCTAGAGGTCCTGCTAAGCCGTAGAGTTTGTCAGACAGAAGTGAGGTATGCAGTTGGTGAGCCTTCTCTATTTTGAAAAGCCTATTTTTTCAGATACTTGTTATTTATTTTGGTTTATTTCCACTGGGGGCCTTGTCCCAGATTTAGACAGTTTGTTAATTTCTTTTGTAGTAGAGATTTCGCAGACTGAAATAGATGTTGATAGATTTCCTTCTGTATTGTTAGATTGAACTTAGAGTATGACCATGATTCCGTTTATTAAATTTTCGCATCTTCTCTTTATTATATAAATGTTATGCATGACTATCAGATATAGAAGGGCACCCGGGCATCCATGGTTCAGGATGTCCATCACGGCTAGGGCCTCGATTTAGGTCATGACAAACTTGGTATCAAAGCATGTTTCATGGTCCCACCGTGTTTGTGAAATTGCGTCGAGTAGAGTCTTATTTATAGGTGTGTTGAGCACTACACTTATAGGTAGGAGGCTACTAGGAGTTTAGGAATGTCTTCCTTCTTTGCGATTTAGCTCATGCTGTAGAGTCTGAAATATCCCCTAATCAATGGTTTCTTGTATTTCAAAAAAGTTATCATGCGTCCACGTTGCTCCAATGATCAGAATACCTAAACGGAAGATGTCCGACCTACCCACGGGATGAGGACACGTAACATGACTCACACTCTTGAATTTATTGCTGCTCTGGGAGTCCCTCCTGTTCAAACCAGACTACCCAGGGCACCTAGGTCTCCCTGGTCGGGGACTAATCACGCCCAACCTCCCCAGAGAGAGATATCGAATGCTGAGTTTAGATAGTCGATGTATATAATTGCACAGTTGGTGGCTTTACAGAGCCGATGGTTGAAGGATGTTGGGTCTGTGTCTGGTGCATCCGAGACTACATAGGTGGGTCAGTTTATAAGGTTGAACCCGCCTAAGTTTACAGGTACAAAGGTGGAAGAGGATCCACAAGAGTTTGTGGATGAAATGGAGAAAATATTTTGAGTAATACATATGGATGAAGTAAAAGAGGTTGAACTAGTGGCTTATCAACTAAAGGAGGTAGCAAATCAGTGGTACAATGAGTGGGAAGATTCGAGGGGTGAAAATGCTGAGCCTTATGTGTGGCGCAAATTTGTGGAAGTTTTCCTGGACCGATTCTTTCCCCAAGAGTTAAGGGAGTCCAAGGCTGAGGAGTTCATGAATTTAACATAGGGAAATATAAGCGTCAAGGAATGCACCCTGAAATTCAATCAACTATCCCGTTATTCTCTGGAATTAGTGGGAAACATGAGGGCCCGTATGAGGAAATTCGCGTTCGGCCTTTTGGATGATTTGGTGTTGGAGTGCAAAGGGGCAATGTTGAACCGATATATGGACTTCTCTAGATTGTCCATCCATATACAGCAGGTTGAGGCTAAAAAAAAGAGGGTTGCTGAAGCTAGGGAGAAAGATCGACAGGCCAAGATGGCTAGACTAGTAGACCAGAACTACAGTCAGCACTAAGATGGTAATTGAGGTAATAAGTGGCCGAAGAAAAAGTTCTTGAGTAATGCTCAGCCTGCAACCAGCGCGTCTGTGCCCAGACCCCCAGCCGATCGGCGGTTTTAGAATTTTTAGCCTAGCCATAGATCGAGAGTATAGGGTGCGCAGTCGCAAGGAAGTGTGGTACAACCTACTAGGTCATACCCTTGATGTAACACGTGTGGATGGAACTACCCAAGAAGATTTCAGTTTGACATAATGGTATGTTATTCTTGTCACTAGCTAGGCCATATCTAGAGAGATTGCCCGACAACGAGAGGTAATATTAGGGGAGCTAAGTCGCAGTCTAATTCTTTAGCACCACCACCACCCCAAAGGGCGCTACTTCAGCTACTGGGAGCGGTCGTAACTGATTATATGCCTTGTCCAATCGCCAGGATAAAGAGGCGTCATCAAATATGGTCATGGGTACGTTACAGATTTTCTCCTGTGATGTATTTGTGGTACTTGATCCTGGATCTACCTTGTCTTATGTGACCCCATATGTGGCCGTTGGTTTTGGTTTCGACCCTGAAAATATTTGTGAACCTTTTTCTATCTCTACTTCTGTTGGTGACTCTATTGTGGCTAGGAGAGTGTACAAAAATTGTGTAGTGTCTGTTTGCAATGATAATACTGTGGCAGACCTTATAGAGATTAACATGATTGACTTTGATGCTATCTTGGGAATGGATTGGCTTCACTCGTGCTACGCCATCCTAGACTGTAGAACCCGAAAGGTTACTTTTTTTTTTCGAATGAACCTGTGATAGAGTGGGAAGGGTATTCTTTAGCACCTAAAGGGAAATTCATCTCTTATCTTAGAGCCCGCAAATTTATATCTAAGGGCTGTTTGTATCATCTTATTTAGGTCAAGGATTCTAGTGCTGAAAGTCCATCTCTCCAGTCTGTCCCCGTAGTAAATGAATTCCCAAAAATTTTTCTCGATGATCTTCCAGGAATACCACCTGATAGAGAGATAGATTTTGGTATTGACTTGTTGCCGGACACTCATCCTATTTCTATTCCGCCATACAGGATGGCTCCTATAGAATTGAAAGAGTTGAAAGAACAATTAAAAGATCTTTTAGACAAGGGCTTTATCCGTCCTAGTGTTTCTCCCTAGAGTGCACCTGTACTCTTCATGCATAAGAAAGATGGTTCTCTCCGCATGTGTATAGACTACCATCAGCTGAATAAGGTCACTGTTAAGAACAAATATCCCCTTCTTAGAATTGATGATCTCTTTGACCAACTTTAGGGTGCTAGGTGTTTTTCAAAAATAGACATTCGTTCGTATTATCATCAATTAAAGGTTAGGGAGGCAGATATTCACAAAACAAATTTTTGAACCCGATATAGCCATTATGAATTCTTATTCATATCCTTCGGATTGACTAACGCCCCTGCAACTTTCATGGATCTAATGAATAGGGTGTTTCATCAGTTTCTAGATCTGTTTGTCATAGTTTTCTTTGACGACATTTTGATTTATTTTTAGAGTGAGAAGATCATGCCAATCACCTTAGAATTATTCTTTAGACCCTCAAAGATCATACGTTGTATGAAAAATTTTCCAAGTGTGAATTTTGGCTTAGTGATATTGCGTTCTTGGGGCATATAGTGTCTAGTGAGGGAATTACAGTTGATCCCCAAAAGATTGAGGCAGTGAGAAAATGGCCCAAACCTATGACTCCAATCGATATTTAGAGTTTCTTGGGTTTGGAGGGGTATTATAGAAGGTCCGTAGAGAGTTTTTCTTCCATAGTTGCTCCACTTACCAGGTTGACACAGAAAAAAGTGAAATTTGTATGGTCGGACTCTTGTGAGAGTAGTTTCGAGAATTTGAAAGATAAGTTAACTATTGCACCTATTTTGGCTCTTCCAAAAGGTACAGAGGTTTTGTGGTATACTGTAATGCATCCTGAGTGGGACTTGGGTATGTACTTATGCAGCATGGCAAGGTGGTAGCTTATGCATCAAGGCAGTTAAAGAGCAATGAGCAAAATTACCCCACCCATGACTTAGAGTTAGCGGCTGTGGTGTTTGTACTTAAAATATGGCGACATTATCTTTATGGGGTATATGTTGATATATTTACGGACCACAAAAGTTTTCTCCCAGAAAGAGATGAATCTCAGACAGTGGCATTGGTTGGAACTATTAAAGGATTATGACATGAGCCTGTACTATTATCCGGGCAAGGCGAATGTGGTGGCTGACACCCTCAGCAGATTGTCTATGGGCATTCTTTCTTATGTTGAGGAAGGAAAGAGAGAGGTGGTGAAAGATATTCACTGGCTTGCAAATCTAGGGGTATGACTTTTGGATTCCGAAGATGGAGGAGTAGTTGTTCATATGTACGGAAGTTAAGGAGAAACAGGCCGAGGATCCTATCTTGATGCAGATCAAGAAAGACGTGGGTCAACAAAAGGTGATATCCTTTGAAATTAGCGGTGATGGTATTTTGAGGTACCAAGGCAGGCTATGTATACCGAATGTGGATGGCTTATGAGAGAGGATCCTCGATGAGGCTCACACTTTGAGGTATGTTGTTCACCTAGTCTCAAATAAGATGTACCATGATCTTAAAACTATATATTGGTGGAATGATGTGAAATGTGATGTTACTGATTTTGTTTCCAAGTGTTTGAATTGCCAACAAGTTAAAGTGGAACATTTGAGACCAGGCGGTATTTCCCAAGAGATATCCCTGCCTATATGGAAATGGAAGATGATCAATATGGATTTTATCACGGGACTTCCGAGGTCCCAAAATTGATATGGTTCTATTTGGTAATTATGGATCGGATGACCAAGTCAGCTCACTTTTTTCCTGTGAGGACTAACTATTCGGGAGGTTATTATGACAAGTTGTACATTGAGAAAATAGTTCTCTTGCATAGGCACCTGTGTCCATTATATCTGATCGAGATATACAATTCTCTTTGCAGTTTTGGAGATCTTTTCAGAGGGGCTTAGGTACCTAAGTGAACCTGAGTACTGCATTCCACCCTCATACCGATGGGCAAGATGAACACACCATTCAGACCCTAGAGGTTATGTTGAGGGCCTATGTAATTAACTTCAAGGGTAGTTGGGTAGATCATTTGCCATTGATAGTGTTCGCCTACAATAATAGCTACCATGCTAGCATTAAGATGACACCTTTTGAAGCACTTTATGGGAGAAAATGTAGATCACCGATTGGGTGGTACAAAGTGGGTGAGACGTGGTTGTTTGAGCCTGACCTTGTTCGTCAGGCAATGGAGAAAATAAGGATCATTAGAGAATGACTTAAGACAGCTCAGAGTCATCAGAAATCCTACGCCGATGTTAGAAGGAGGGAGCTAGAATTTGAGATTGGTGATTGGGTATTTTTAAAGGTCTCCCTTATGAAAGGAATCATGCAATTCGGGAAGAAAGGAAAGTTGAGTCCTCGCTATATAAGACCATATCAGATTGTGAGAAGGATAGGTGGGGTTGCTTATAAGTTATAATTGCCCATAAGTTTGGCTTCCGTTCATCCCGTATTTCATGTATCCTTGTTGAAGAAGTGCATTGGAGATCATTCCCTAGTGTTGCCTGTAGAAGAGATCAATGTGAAAGACTTCTTGTCGTACAAGGAAGATCCTGTTGCAATCTTGGATCGCCAAGTTCAAAAGTTGAGGAATAAGGAAATAGCTTCGGTCAAGGTGATATGGAGAAATCAAAAATCCGAAGAGGCTACTTGGGAGTCAGAAGATGATATGCGTGCGAGGTACCCGACTCTTTTCATGGCCATGGATAATGATTTAGAAGGTACAAATCCTATATTACTCCTTTTTCTATATTTAATTCTTGCAATTGTGCTTGTTGTGTCCTGAGTCATCATTCGGGGACGAATGATTCCAAGGGGGGATAATGTAACAATCTGCATTTTGAGCTAGAATGTAGTCCGTCATTCCTACGCGTAAATATTCCAAAATCCTCCCTATTGATTGAGTCTTGATGAGCATCTGAAATTTTGTTTGGATTTTATTCCAGTGGATCATCATAATTGGTCTACATCGCGGTAAAAATAGCTATGCGAAGGCCATCGCATCGCGGTAGTGGACAAATAAACGTTTGTCCAATTCTAGTGGGTCACCGTAATTGCACCGTGTCACGGTGAACCCCAAAACAGAAAATTTCATAAACCAGTAAGTCACCGCGATTCCACCACGTCGTAGTGGGTATCGTGATGACACTATCACCGCATCGCGGTAAGCCTCAAAGATGGGATTTTGTTCAACAACTTTTAAGTCTGAGGGTAGTCTCATCTTTTCCCTATAACTCCAAATCGTATTAACTAATAATTAAAGTGTTTTTAGGGTAGATTATGCCCATTTTTCACTCAAACTTCTCAAGAACAAAATCCCTAATCTCTCTTTCAAAGATCAAGAGCCCTTACTCTAAGTTCAAGAATTCAAGAAGAGTGTCTATATCAGAGTTTCAATTCTCAAATTAAACTACTTAAGGTACATGGGGCTATCCTTAAAACTCTATGGGCATAAATATTAGTTTTATCAATCTTTGAAAGCAAGATATAATGTTTGTAACAAGGGTTTGCACAATTGTTTTGAATAGCCAAGTAATAGAAATCTTTTTATTGATATATATATGTATATATATATATATATATATATATATATATACATATATATATTGTTTTGGTCTTGAGGCCTCCCCTTGAAATTGATTTTTTTATACAAATATATGTAAGTATGCATTTTCATTTTATAAAGATTAAATTGAGAGCATGGATGACCAAACCCCTCTCGTGTTGCATTACTTCTCGACTTCACATGTTAAGTGTTCTGAAATTGCATGATTGGAAGTATAAGATAAGTGTTTTAAATGTTGTTATGAACTTCATCTTGTCTGTGAACTGAAGAGAGAGTGTTTTCGTATCTTCTAAGCGTTTTATGCTTTATAAATGTTAAAGAATATTATTGAAAGAATTCCATGGTTTATTACAAGAAAAGTGACCACCATGTGTTTGTGAATTGAAGTTGAAAATCTTTGCCTATGTTTTCATGAATTTCACTATGTGCAATCTTCATATACTATTTGAATAGTTTGGTGGTCTGAAAAAAATGTTTTGAAAGAGAAGGTTGTAACATGATAATGTATGGTTTAGAGATACGACTTGCAAGTCAACCATATGACGATACCACATAATAGAATTCCATAACAAAGTGTTTCATATTTGATTTCAGAGAATACATGTCTTAAAAGAGTTAAAAATAGGCTTAAAGAGGGTTAGGTGGTTTCCCAAAGAAGGCTTTAGTTGAAATAACTCCTAGCCCAAAACCTTGTTCTGCCGATATGGGTTTCATTACGTCCCCAAGAGGGATCATACTCTGGCTTAGTGCCTTGTGGCGTATCATAGGCAGAGACTCCAATTCCTGCAGCAAACTTGAGTTGGGGGATTGGATGCCGAGTCAAGGAAAGATTCCATATAGCCTATGAAATTTCAGAGTTATAGTGTTTACCACCTAGCTCAGAAGTAATACAAAGCCTAGAGTTGTATTTATAAGATTGTTTTAAAAGCATTTGTGGTGGCCATGTATTTTTAACTATTTCATGCATAATGTTTTATGACTTGCTCTCACCTATGTTATATATGTATAAATTCATTATTTTGGATTGATATGCATACCAGTACAATTGTATTGACCCCGTATATTTTAGGATTTGAGACTCAGTCTAGAGGTCCTGCTAAGCCGTAGAGTTTGTCAGACAGAAATGAGGTGTGTAGTTGGTGAGCCTTCTCTATTCCAGAAGGCCTATTTCATTTCAGATACTTGTTATTTATTTTGATTTAGGTCCACTGGGGGCCTTGTCCTAGATTTAGACAGTTTGTTAATTTCTTTTGCAGTAGAGATTTCACAGACTGAAGTAGATGTTGTCTAGATGTTGATGGATTTCCTTCTGTTTTGTTAGACTGAACTTAGAGTATGACCATGATTCCTTTTTATTAAATTTCCGCATCTTCTCTTAATTATATAAATGTTGTGCATGATTACCAGATATAGAAGGGCGCCCGAGCCTCTTTGGGATGTCCGCCACGGCTAGGGCCTCGGTTTGAGCCGTGACATACGGTCTGTAGGTCCTACGTGCAACCACATGTTGACTTGGTAGGTGCCGAGAGTCAGTTTTTTAGCTCTTCCTTGAATCTCAAACATGTGTTAACCACGATCAAGTTGGAAAACATCCCAATCATCCATAATCACTCCAAAAGTAACTAAAAACACCTTTTTTTTTTTTTTTTACCATTTTTACGAACTTATCATCCAAATCATGGTTTTCTGCAAAACATACCCAAAAGAGATCAAATCTAACAAAAAGCCCTCAAACTTGCATATTTTTCTTGTTTTAAGCGTCGAAAGTGCTATATTTCCATAACACATCAACACCCTTAACTTAGAATGTTTGCATGTCCTCAGGCAACAAAAATGCAACAAAATAAAAACGACACTTAACTAATAGAATATAATATATTCAAGGTAGTCAGTTATCACATTTAGTTTAGATCACAACATCTCCTCCTACATCTCTTTTTCTATACCGTGTATAAATATGAAGCACAACAATGTGACTCAAAGGAATCAAGATATGACAACTACATTAGCAACAAACAACCACTCATATATACACATTACACTACTCAAAACAAGCATATAGCTAGCAACATGACTCAAGTGCCCTCAAATCAAGAATGTCCCACTCACTCATAGAAAATCATGCATGTCAATGCAGGGATGGTCAGGAGACACTCATATGTCAATAGAGCTTGTATCGGCTTGTAATATAGGTTTAGAGGTTGGTATGATAGATATGGACATTTAAAGTGACTAAGCCTCCTAGGTACTACACTAACTTTTGGGGTCTCTTTAACTAGCCAATTGCCTTCTATTCCACCTTATTTCTCCCTTTTATTCTTTTATTGAACATTCAGGTTGGGTGTGGTCTTTTATTCTTTCTTTATCACTTTTTTCATAATTTTCTCTTTTTTTTTACCACACTCACCCCTTCTTTATTTTTTTCTTATTTTACCCTTCTTTATACCCATTTTATACCATGCACCCCAATAATAGCCACCCTCAACTTAAGCTTTTTGCCTGTGTTGAGGTGTATACTGTTCAAAGAGGAATAGGGACAAAATAGATAAATTAAAATACAAATGGGAAGGTGAAAGGTGTAACAAGAAAAATAGGCTATAAGGCTCAAGACCGGGATCAAGGGATACCATTTGCAAATGGAAGGTCATTTAAGTTAAAAGTAGACTAAAATAAAAAACAACCTATGATCCTTTCCTAACCGACTATCCTTCAACCTAAGCAAGACTAACCAGGCAAGTTTTGAATTTAACATACAAATGGAACTAGGTAGCATCTCACACTCCCTTAGCACAGAGTCACATTACCAACTACTACTTACTTTTCAGTTCATGCACTTGTCAGGAAATGGTTATCATGTCCCTAATACTAATGCCATAAAAAGATCTACAAAGTTCACGCATATGTACATCAGTCACAGTTCTAAATCATAATATTTTGGAGGGTTATAAAAAATCAATCAAAATTTGACTACTACCCTACATACTAAAAATCTCCTAATTACACAAAGACAACACAATACAACACATAATTGTCCTAGACATGCCAATTCTACAACCATACCATGGACAACAGGAAAAGAAGCACGACAACAAAAACCCGCAGCAACATGTCATGACCATCCCAACTAAAACCTGTGCACTGTCCTTAATGCGCTAAACAAAACAAAGAATAAAGATAAACCACAAGTGTGAAAAGACAACTGAAGATCCAAAAACCACAAGTCCATCTCTGAATACAAAATAAGATATAAACTTAATTAGAGGAGGTCTAAGTCGACTCTGAAGGCATAGAGCGGACAATCTTGAAGTGCCAAAATCACTGCGAACTCAACTGCCACGCGGCACAGAATCGTACCTACGTCTGTATCGAAAGGGCACAGTAAGGATGAGTACGGTCTATTTGTACTTAGTAGGTATCATAGAACAGCTAAGCAAATTACATAAAAATATACTATGAGCAAATCACCTGCAATCAGAAAATGTCTTAAATAGTAGATTACACTATCTCTACTAACAGTTTTAAATATAGCACATAAGTAAGAAAATAGGCACGTAAAAAAACAAAATAGATGTGCATCGTATTAAGAACAAAACTACAACACTGGAGATGCATACTGTATGAAAATTCAGTGATGATGATAATGATGATGTGATGAGACTGAGGTTATTGTATAACCTCCGCATACACCTACCGAGCCTCACCATTTCAAGGTAGGACCCATAGGGATTTCTCCACCCATATGCTATCTCAATACTCAATCCCAATCTCCATATTCATATCTTCTCTCTGACTCATGGGTTACAACAGAGGGTTTTGTAAAAATGTCTTATTTCTATCAAAATCAATATTTCCTTACTAGTACCAATATCTTATGATTGTATGTATGATATAAGGATGTAATGCTCACAAGCAAACCAGTATAAAGATCTTGGAATCCATTTAATAAATATTAATGTGAGCCTAGAATCCACTTAATATATCAACCAAGCATGATTACGTATAAGCAATGTACTATTAGAGTGAAAAATCAAGTAAGAATAAAATAATATCACAATTAACCCTAACTTAGGTATTTCTATCATGAAAAAAGCAACCAAATACATACACAAGGCCAATAATATTAGATAAGGCCCCTACACGGGCCACATACAATAAATTTTATCTCAAATCAACAACAACAACAAAAATATAAGACCCACCCCAGCACACAACAATTGTAATATTCTTTCCATGATTATTACCTATACCCATAACATGCTTTTATATAAATATTAACTATCCAACTCAGTCTAAAGAAAGTTAAGCCATAACCTATCTCTTCACGATGAATTCCAAGCCTAAAACCTGTCTTATGGAGCTTTGCCCTCTCTACGGCCTCAAAATCAACTAAAGTATATAAATATAGAATCTATACGTCAAAAAGGAGCCAACGATTCCCATATTATATTTAAATCAAAGTCAAAATAAACCCCTAAAATAAGCTTTGAAATAAAAAGGTAAAATTGAAATTTTAGTTTATAAACATCTTACCCATGATTAAAGGAAACCATAGGAGAAAACTCAAGTGAAAATGGGTTAAAAACGGGGTTCAAAATTGAAGAAAAACCATTTCAGTCCTTATGTGCCAAAATCTCCAAATTTCACTTTTGGAATCACAATTTAACAATTTTTAGGTGACAAAAATTGAAATAAAACAATTAAAATAGTGATTTGAAGCTTACCCAAGATCGAAAATGGAAGAACTCATTTAAAAATCTCTTTACCTGTAGTTCAAAGTCTAAAAAATGGAAGAAAAATCAAGAAAACACTTTTTATACTATTCCAGCGTTGACCTCTAAAACGGTCAAATAATCGCTTAAGAGGTCACTACTTTAGCGTAGGTCGACCTCTAAAGCAGACCAACCCAAAAAAGGTAGACCGCTAAAGCGGTGAAGGTCCGCTTTAGCAGTACTAGCATTGCTAGCTGGGCCTCCTCTTTAGAGGAGCTTGGGCCGCTAAAGTGGCTAATGCTTTAGAGGTTTCATTGCCGCTAAAACGGTTGCACCAGAACATCGCTGTATCAACAACTTTGCTAAAAATGCAAAGTTGCATATCAATCCATTAGGATTCGTTCAAAATTCCGTGAAGGCAAATGAAATATGCTACCAGATTAAATTCAATATTTCGAACTCAATGGTGATATCCGATTTTTAGGATGAGCTTGTTTCATAAAAATGACCCCCAAGACTCAATTTCACAATTTTTCAAACCAAGGGTCAAAATGAGATTTAAAAGATATAAAATTGAACCAACCATGCTACCAACCCAAAATCAATATTTCATATCTGTTAGCGTAGTCTGTTTTGCCATCGACACATAAAATAATAAATGTTGACCAAAGTCAACTATAAGACCTTTTTACCCTCTAAAAATTACAAACCCGCACAAATCATTCCGAATAACATTGGAAGCCGTACAAACCCTTCGCACACTCTAGAAATATCACGTAGCTACCACAGAGAGGAGTAAAATGCTCAAAACACATAAAAGGAAGAAATTCACAGAATCAAGTGCTTACATTAGCAACTTGAAAGGTTGCAAAGAATGAAAGAATTGAAGTAAAATCTCCTTTATGTGGGATCCAACATCTTGAATAGTAATAGAAAAAGAGTGTGGAATTATGCATAAGTTGACAAAAGAGAAAAATCTTTTATTGATTTTTGCAGCAGTTTCAAGTTGTAATTCATAACTTACCAAAAATAGAAGGGTATTTAATCTTGTACCATGGTAAAAAAATCTTTAATTAGAGCTTTCATTGAATGGCTTAAGGGGGAGGGAAAGAAAATCTCTATACATATTTCTTTTAAGTACCTCTTCTACTCCTTCTTTAGTTACTCGATGCTGACAACAATTCTAAGCTCCTGCTTTCAGTTAAATAACAGAACTATTCTTCTCGAATACTTCTTCTATTTTCTTATTTAATAGAGAAGAAGATTTTCCTTAGTTGCATCACTTTTAATATGGAATAGTTTTCTTTTGTGTTGGGGAATTGATGGATCTTGATATTTATATATAATAATAAGTTTTATTTTAAAATTTCACTTGCTTGATGTCACGACCCAAACCAGGGCCTAGACGTAATGGGTATCCCAAGTCCTAACAGGACCGGAGACCGCCCCCTTTACCCAACCCAACTGCCTACTACAATCTCAGATGAGCTAAATTTTGAACATATAACAAGATAGTATTATTGTTCACCTCAAGACTCTGGGATAGGGTCATGACCGTGAACGACCCAACCGAGTCTAACCGTACCAAACCAAACCATCCATACCATACCAAAATAAGAAAATATCAAACCATAATATTAAAAGTAATCCCAAAATGTATTATGATGGAACAGTGAGAAATTATGTTCGATGATGCTAGCCTCCCAGCTTATTCCAATGCCAAGGTTGACACCAATACCAATGCCGCCCATACCAACCCCCAGAAGTACCACAAAGCCTCTATCCAAAGGAATACAAATATCTGGATGGGACATGCCCCAAACCATGGCCAAAACCAATATCCAAAACAAAAGCAAAATGTCTAAGAATGTCCATATCATGAAATGGAGCCTTCCGAAAAGATGGAAGCTCACCACTTGAATTAAAATATTATACCTGAGTTAATCACTATGTAGAAGGATTCAAATGGATGGTTCCTACATAACATGGGTATACAACCACCAGTAAACGGGTTAGTGAGTGATCGCTAGCATGTATCTCAGGATAAGGATAAAGTAATACCATTTAAACAACTAAGTAAAATCATCCATTATGCATACAACCATACATATATATGTGTATATAGAAGTGTCGTGAAAGGGAATCTGTGTTTAACATGAATTTAAAACCTTTACCTGGGTTGTATAACCTTGTCATTTAACCACACCCATGGGATGTATCAGTTCAGCTCCCCCTGCTGAAAGAGTCCCAGTGCTTGTAGCCACACGACCAGGAAATATCCCATAGAATGACTAGTACATCCCTCCAATATAAAATGTGACACTTGCATGTAGCCATCAAAGACCCCTCATATAGGCAAATATGAGTTTCCAGTTTTGGTTCCCCCAGAATCACCACTTTCTATGGCTCAGTTACACATTCCACCATTAATGTCTAAATTAAAACCATATCCAAACAAATCCAATTACTATTTATTAACCAAGGCCATTAGTGGTATCATCATACCAACCATACTCACAAGATTTATCCTTAGCCAAACTATTTAGGTTAAGGGGACAGTCAAATGCCCTATCTGTTTACCATATTAACCTCTTGGGAGACTTCATGTACTCCACAAGAAAAACCAATAAGTCTTTAACTTTTGTAAACCATTTAAACTATGCATAATTCCTTTACCAAGTTTAAAACATGCAAGAGTTCCGTTAAAAGAAGTCAATGCAATGAACATATCTTTATAAGTATTTTATCACACCTTAGGGGTATAATATAACCAAAACCAATTCCAAAGACCATTAAACCATTATCATGCAATCCAATTTCCGAAAATGACAATTAATGCATATAAAAGTTCAATTAAACCATAGGAAACCATAACCAAATCATTTACACCAAAACCCTCAATTATTAGTCGAAAACCATAACCCATGCAATATTAAAACCATGAAAACAACCATAAAATTCATTTCTTTCTATAAATAATATGTGGGAAATATACACATGCCTTAAACCAAGAAAGGCGATGGAAGAAAATCACCACAGAAATCCCCAAGTTGAAACCCTGGCTCTCTTGCTCCAAAAGCTTTTGAGAGAATTATTAAATATTTAGGAATAGTTTTCTATGTGTTAATGAATCGAATAATAGGATAAGTAGCATCTTAAGTATGTTAGAAGTCGTGGGTCATAATTAGGGTAAGTATAGAAATATCTAGAATACCCCCACTTAAGTCGCTTAAAAACCCATCACAGGGATACGACTGACCCTCTTATGAGTCATACCCTTCCTTACTATTGGTTCCCACCAGTCATACCCAAGCCTAAACCTTGGATCAGATACTGTCTAGTATACAAATCATCAAACCAAGTTGTAACCTCTACATATGATCCATACCCATGATCCGTATCTTTGGCAGAATAAATTACCAAGAGAATCAAACACTGCCCATTATACGAGTCACTGATATGACTCGTATCTAAGCCTTATGACTTATACCCTTAAGTCGTGTCCATTCCAATGATCAAAACCATCCCACCAACTAACACTGGTTAGCTTATGATAGGACCATACCATTCGTACCCCAGCATACGACTCGTACCCTGGAGTCGTATTGGGTCCAGAGAATGGTTTTCAAGGAAATATTTCTAAGGCCAAACCTATGATGTAACATTCTCCCCCACTAGGAACATTCATCCATGAATAATGGATAAGGTAGGGGTAACCACAAACAGAGTTATTTGCATTATCAAACATCCCGTTAACAAAGTTTAAAAACAAAGAGGCAAAGATATTGATCTTTTCTTTAACAAACTTAGAAAATAAAGATGTGTTCAGGAACACATACCTTCCGCACGAGTACCAAGAGAAGAAAACAAACACAGATACTTGGACTTTATGTCCTCTTCTGCTTCCCATATATCTTCTTTTGCCTTATTGTTTTGCCCCAGACCTTAACCGAAGCCACATCATTGGTCCGCAACCAACGAACTTACCTACAATATCTTAACCGGGACCTCTTCATAAGATAGGGAATCCAAGATGTCCAACCCTTCCAAAGAAATAACCAAAAAAGGATTGCCAACATATTTCCCTAACATGGAAACATGAAAGACCAGATGAACCAAACCCAAACTAGATGGAAACTCCAATTAATAAGCAACATTACCAACTCATCGTAAAATCCCATAAGGACCAATAAATTGAGGACTGAGCTTCCTTTTTTTGCCAAACCACACTACTTTCTTTATGGGAAACACCTTTAGGAACACCCTATCCCCAACCTCAAACTCTAAGTCTCTATGCCTGATATCTGCATAGTACTTTTGGAGACTCTGAGTAGCCTTAAGCCTATCCCAAATCATATTTACCTTCTCCATAGCTTGATAGACCAAACCGGGACCAAACATATCTGCCTCACTGAGCTCAAACAATCTAACTAGGAGATCTACACCTCCTACCATACAATGCCTCGAAAGGAGCCATACCAATACTAGAATGATAGTTTTTATTGTAAGTAAACTCCACCAAAGGTAGATGCTCAACCAAACTGCCACCATAATCAATCACACATGCCCGAATTATATACTCTAATATCTGAATAGTTCTCTCTACTTGCCCATCTGACTGCACATGGAAAGCAATACTTAAACTAACCTTAGTCCCCAATAACTTTTGGAAAGACCGCTATATATGAGAGGTAAACTGCGTACCACAATTTGAAAAAATCAAAACAGGCGCCCCATGCAGCTTCACAATTTCTTGAAGATAACTTTGCATAATCTTCTACCAGAAAGGTAGTCCTCACTGGAAAAAAAGTGAGCCGACTTAGTCATCCTATCCATGATGATCCATATTGAATCAAAATTATTCCAAGACCGAGAAAGACCGATAATGAAATCCATATTGATCATCTCCCACTTTTATTTAGGCAACTCTATTTCTTGATGCAACCCACCAAGCCACATGTGCTTAACCTTAACCTGTTGATACACTATGTACTTGTCTACGAAATCAACCATATCTCTCTTCATATCATTTCACTAATAGATTTTTTAAGATTATGATATATCTTTGTCAAACCAAGATGGACAACATAGCACGACTCATATGCCTTAGCCAAAATCCTTTGTCGCAACCCATCAATATTCGAAACACACAGCCTCCTTGGTACTGCAAAGCACCATCACAACTAATCTTAAACACCGCTATCTTTTGCCCACCAACATCACTTTTGTTTTTATCAAGACCAGATCTAACACTTGCTTCTCCTTAATCTCTACACCAAGAGATGATAAAACTACTTTTTACCCCATCACACCACCATCTTTAGAAACTAAGAGACAAACTCCAAGATTGGCTAAGTGGTGAATATCCTTCACCAATTCCTACTTGCCTTCCTCTACATGAGCAAAACTCCCCATAAATAACCTGCTAAGAGTATCGACAACCATGTTAGCCTTATTTGGGTAGTAGTGAAGACTCATATCATAATATTTAAGAAGCTTAAACTATCTTCTTTGCTTAAGATTTACCTCTTCTGCGTGAATACATACTGAAGACACTTATGATCAGAAAAGATATCCATGTGAATACCATATAGATAATGCCTCCATATTTTCAAAGTAAACACAACCGCCAAAAACTCTAAATCATGAGTAGGATAATTTCTCTCATGCACCTTCAACTACCTGGAAGCATAGGAAATCACTTTTCCATGCTATATTAAAACACAACCAAAAACTACCCAAGATGCATCACAATATACCACAAACCCATCATTGCCTTCCAACAAACTCAAAATAAGAGCCGACGTCAACCTATCATTTAATTTATCAAAACTACCCTCACAAGTATCTGACCAAGAAAACTTAACCTTCTTCTGAGTTAACTTAGTCAAAGAAAATACTATCGATGAGAAACTTTCCATGAACCACCTATAATACCCAGGTAAACCCAAGAAGCTCTAAATATCGGATGGAGTTGTGGGACTAGGCCACCTCTTCACCGTAGCAACCTTTTGAGGATCAATTATTATCCCCTCACTAGAAATAATATGGCCCAAGAAAGTCACATCATTCAACCAAAACTCATACTTGGAGAACTTGGTAAACAACCACTATTACTTTAAGGTCTGTAATACCACGCAGAGGTGATTAGCATGATCCACATCTGTAATGCCCCGAGAGTACACCCTGTGCATCACATGGTGCCTACCGTCTTGAAAAATCACAAGCTAACCCATGAGTTGGTACTTGATGTGAGCACTGAGTAAAAATGATAATGACATAATATATGTAGAATTTAACAGATGAATGCCACAAGATTTTAAGTCTTAATTTGATAAAATCTGTAAGGCATAACTGATAATACTAATAAAACATCTGACAATGACAACTAAAATCTGAGAAAATAACTAACTGTCTGAAATAGTTTGAAAAACCTCTACTGACTGACTGAGGAGCTAATGGTACAAACCCCCAACTAACTCCGAATAAATGAAAATAACTAAAATTGATAAAGTAATTTGAGCTAAATAAATCATGTCCTCAAAATATGAGGACTTACCACCACTATGGCTGATAATTTGGAAAATCTATACGTAATTCAGGAATTTAGAATTCGAACCTGTGATATGATACATCATAGCATAAGAAAAGAGTATGCGATTAGTCTTTTGAATATACTGGTATGCTAAATGAGGTAGGCTGATATATATGGTTTTATGAACATAACTAGTAACTGTCTGAATATATATATATATAACATAAAGTACTAAATAGAGTGCATGAAATTTGTAGATACTGAGGATACATGAAATCTGTAAATACTAAGGATGCATGAAATCTGTAAGTACTGAGGATGCATGACCAAGCATATAATATGTTCTGAATATAATCTGTAAATGCTTGTAATGACCCTTTAGGTCATTAGCCATGTTCTTGCTTATTTTCACTGATAGGGCCCCTCTATAGCCACCCAAGTCATTAGTGACTTTATTGAACTGATAATTTGGGTACCTGATGGTTCGTTTGGTTTTTAGAACCACTTTTCCAATTTGAAGTCTTTGTCGATTCCAAATGATCGTTGAGTGAAAAATTCAATAAAATAATTTTGGATGCAAATTTTGATAGTTCCAGCAACTATGTAATATCAATTTTAGGATAGATAGACCCTTGGTTCGGATCCCACAACACCTAAGCTTATTTTGACCCATTAGTCGACAAGTCAAAAATCGAAATATATGGGTGTGGGATACACAAGTGGCTTAAATGACCTTGGATGAAAACTCTAACTTCACCAATACATTTAGAATGTTAAATTTAGTGAGGTTACATAGTTTGTTTGTAAAAATAGAGTTCGAATGAGCTTGAAAGGTCAAAAATAAGTTTTGACCTTGCGGGCCCATCTAAAATCATATAAAAGGGTCTTTTGGTAGATTTTGGGGAATTATTCATTTCTCTTAAAACCCTAGAAGCCATAGGAGATTGGTGACTTAAAAAATGGGTCTTGTGGGTTGATTGAGAGCTTAGTAACTTGTGTAATCCATCCTTTTGCTACCAATCTAACGTAAAAATTTCTCTAATTTGATATTGATTTCATGATTTGTTGACTCAAAACCATAAATCATTATGGGTCAATTGTAGCCCAAAAATTGAGTGATTGACTCAAATTACTTGAGGTTTTTAACTCCCTAAAGATAATTACGCTATGGGTTGGTCTTAGAAATTCCTTTCCAAGGGTGAAACCCAATTGAGGTTTTGGTATCCATTTAAAACCCATGGAACAATGGTGCTATAATGGGTATTGTCATTCTTTTTGTAATTATGAGATTGTATTGTTGATAGCATTGCTTGTAGAAGGGGAAGCTTCTAAAAAAAAGAAAAGCTCATTGGTTCATGAGTTGCTTGGATTCAAGGTAGGTTAGGCTTTCCCATAGTATAAATTGAGCTTGTTTGTAATGTAATCATTGATATCTTGCAAGATTGGGTGGGTAATTTAGACGATAGTTGATTAAATAGTGAACTTGGGATTCATTAATTGCTATAGGCCATGGATTTGTAAGGTATGATAATTGACCCTTAGTATAGGATCTTGGTTAGCTTAATTGTGGTATCATGACTAGTGTGAGAACACTATAGTTCTTCTAAGTAGACATGAATGGTATACTTCTCTATCCTTAGGGGTGTATTGACCTATATAATTCTTAGATAGGAGATGACCTTGGTGTTGGATTGACTTCAGAAGGATTCTTGAAGAGACTTTCCCTATAGACCTAGAAATGATTGGTAAGCCCTTATGGTGAGTTATAGATGACTTAGCCTAATTCTGGGTAAAAGCTAGACATGTGTTAGTGATCTTGGCATTCTCGATATTTAGAAGTGGGACTTGACCCATCTTAAGCTTAAACTAAGTAAATGCTTAGCGACCTAGATACGTGGTGATTGTCCAAGCTTTATACATATGTGTAGAAGTTGTGATGGTTGCACTCGATTATCGGATTATCTTATGATCATAACTTGAATACCCTTGTTAAGTGATTATTGTGCATGTTTGGTAAATACTCATGCTCTTGTTTATGCTCATATTACATGTGAAGCTTATTAGTAAGTAAAATGGTAAGTGTTATTGTACATCCCTACTTCTTTATATATTATGAGCTTTTGTGTATGCTTATTGGTTTAGATATGCATGTGGATGTACGTTGTTGTATTTAGAGAAATATGTGATAATATGATGCTGCCCGATTTGAGTTCGGAGGAATATGTGATATTATGATGATACCCAATTTGAGTTCACAGGAATATGTGATATTATGATGATGCTCGATTTGAGTCTGGAGGAATATATGATATTATAATGATGCTCGGTGCGAGTTTGGAGAAATATGTGATATTATGATGATGCCTAATGAATACAAAGGAATATATTGATATTGTGATGGTGCCCGGTGTGTCCGAAAGAGGTAAGAACATTATGATGCCATATGGGGCAAATTTACTTATATGCATTAATATTTGTAAGGTTAGGTTGTGTGGGGCCAATCACCTATGTGCTTGAATTATGAGGTCTCTCTTGGTAAATTGTTATTCATTTCTTGTTCCAAATCACTATATAAGAGGTGTGGCCCTTGTTGATGCTAAATTAGCTACTAGAGGAAATTTGTGCCTAGTATTGAGTTAAGGCTTAGCGTTATGTGTAAACTTGCATAAAAATTCAAGGGCTAACCTATATATACTTGACTTGAATAAGAGGTTATATTATGAAATCTTGCCTAGTAAGGTGGCTTATGTGATAACTAGGTACTTCTAAAATATATGATTATTATTTGGAACCTAGAAGCCTAGTAAACTAGTTGGTGAACTTTACTTGATTAAACTATGGAAATTAGTCCTTAAGGTTGTGACATGCTTAGTGATGATAGATCTAGTATTGCATGATGGTTAGTTAAATTATCTCCTAACATGTGAAGTTGAGATAGCTTAGTTGATAACTTATGTCACGATGATGCTAGTTAAAGAATGACCTTATGATAGTTGAGTAACCTATAATATGGGTGGCTTGTAGTTTTTCCCTAATTTGATGACTAGTGATTTTAAGACTTGTAATATTTATAAACAGGAACAGAAATCTAATGCCAGTCAAATGGTGCCCCTGTACTGAATGTTGATGTAGATTTAGTTACAAAATTATAGGCTCAATTACAGCAAAGCACGTTAAAGATGATCCTTTTAGAATCCACATGTTCTGTGAGATAAAGTTAGTACCAGTGATTTTAGTGCTGCAAATATAAGTTGCTTTTTTTGTGAAAGGAAGAATGTATAATGTTTTAAGAGGATTTTTAGATATGATAATTAGACGAGCATATTGTTTTGGCTCTTCAATGCAGTGAGCTCTTGTGGCTTCTATGCGTTAATAGCTTACATTATTGTAGATCTTTTTATGATAGGAAATAGCTATTAGATTTATTTGACTTGCTGTAGTATTCAGTAATCACATTAGCACAATTCAGTTTGTCTTTCGATCAGGATTGTGTAGGTTGTTCTAGTATATGGTAAAAGGTAATTATGGATTATGCTTGTGTAAACATATTATACACTTTAAAAAAGCTTATTGTACACTATCAATCTATATATCTATTGATGAATTTAATGCTACACATGGATATAACGATTACATGCCTATTCTATGACAATGTTACTTTATATATGTTGAATTACGATATGGGTATTTGGAAGTGGATTTCGGTAATGAGTCATGGCAGGGTTGTGCTACCCGCAGTTTTTAGTAAATTGATGGAGTAGTTGTGCTTTATGGTATTATTGGTTGTATTCTTTTATGTACTCTCCGGTGGTATAAGCGTTGTCATGAGTTCTTTGTTGTGCTCTCTTTTGTGTACTTCCAGGCAGTATGGGATGTTGTGGTAAGTTATTCTGTGTATGTTCTAAATATGGTTGATAATGATTATGGAAAGTAGATGTTTTACTATTGTGTATATGGCTGTACATTTTCAAAATGACACTTAGTTTTTATGGTGATTATGGAGTCTATTGAAATAGTATGTCATTGCTTTAGTAGTATAGATGTTGTTACAGTGGTATCAAAGCAGATTCAGGTCGAATCCTACCCCCTTGACTTTAAGATCATTGTCTTACTTTATATCATCTTTACATTATATTTGAGCTCAGTCGGCTAATGATGCCTATTGAGTACCCGTGTTTTGGTACTCATACTACACTTCTGTACCTTTTTGGTGCAGACCTAGGTTCCAGTTGCCACCGTTGAGCTAGTTCATGCGAGTTGACTATTCAAAGATAGGGTGAGCTCTTAGAGATCGAGTTACCCTATTTCCCCTCTATAGGGTGAGCTCTTGGAGATTGAGTTGACTTTTTTTTGATCTATCCTTATTTGTCTTTTTCTTTTGAGACAAATGTATGAGATTATTTAAGATATTTAGATTCTGGGATTTTAAGTTCCTCTTGTCAAGTTTAGAAGCTCTTGTATTAATACTATCAGGTCGTGGGATTTGTGTTTGAATATCGATTGTCCTTAATTTTGAAATGTTGTTGTTATATATTGTGTTTATACATAGAGTGCATGTTGGATGTTCTTACCGAGGTAACCCATTGCCATAGCTCTAGGTTACGATATCGGCTTACCAACTGGTGGGATGTGGTAGGTGCCATCATGACTCCAAATGGGGTCATGACAAATTAGTATTAGAGCCTAGGTTTCATCGATATTATTGATACAATAGCAAGTGTCTAATAGAGTCTTGCGAATTGGAACATTGATGTTCATTTCCTATCTTCGTGAGGCTATGCGACATTCTTAGGAGTCCTTCATCTTTTTAATTCATATCATGCTAAGAGTTTGGATTGATTTGTAGAATATTTTCTTGACTATACTCTTTTGTAGATATCGAGGAGACATGCTGCCCATATGCGTGGTGTGAGTCCCGAGATTGGGGCCTAGGAATCCTGTTCGTATTTGTAGACGAACTAGAGGTTGAGGATAATCTCGTGATATGTCTCCAACTAGGGGCCCAATTAGGCAGCCTTCCCTGGGACCTATCCCCACACTTGAGCCAGAGATTCCTCCGCCACAGCTAGCGGTGGGCCAGGGACCAACCCAGGCCTTACTAGGTTTTATTCCTTCTTCACTGCTCAGAGATGCCCTGATTCAGATACTAAGTATGGTTGGTGGTGTACCATCTGATGGTGCATAGACTTTTGGGATCGGGGCACAGCCTGCAGCTGTAGCTCCTAGTGTTGAGATTTCTCCTGCACCGGTAGTTGTTCAGCCGATATCCATGCCGCCAGTTGTGACCCAACCTGCTGTGTTTATCGATGAGTAGAAGATGTTTGGTAGATTTTTGAGGTTGGCTCCGCCTAGGTTTTTTGTTGCTCTTTTGGAGGATGCATTTGAGTGTTTTACTGCTTGTGTGGATAGGTTTCATGCTATAGGCCTTGTTGAGACTCGTGGTATGAATTACACCACATTTTAATTAGATTTGTCTTCTCATCACTGGTGGAGGGGTTTCGAGGATTCTAGACTAGTTGGATCTTCTCCCTTGTCATGGACTCAGTTCTTTGAGATATTCTTAGAGAAGTATATTTTGTGTAGTCTTAGAGATCAACTGAGGGATCAGTTCTCCAGACTGGAGTAGGGTTCCATAACAGTCGCCGAGTATGAGGCGTATTTTCATGAGTTGTCCAGACATATGACTCTTATTTTGGACACTGAGTATGAGAGGGTTTGATGCTTTGTTAGAGGGTTGAGACTCCTTATTTGGATGGCTACTCAGAGTCTAGTTGCTACGAGTAGGATTTTTGCTGAGGTTTTTGATTATGCTAGAGTGATGGAGGAGATACATAGGGAGAGTCATAAGGGCCGTGATAAGAGGACTAGATTCTAGGGTAGATTTGGTGAGAGCCATGGTTGTTCCCTATTTAGGAGTGGTATTTCTTATACTGGACACCTCTGCATCCATTTTTTCAACCTCAGAGTCTGACTAGTCGACCGGTTTATGCAACTCTTCAGACCACTCATGGGGATCAATTTATTGCTATTAGTATCCCTAGTAGGGGCGGTGATTATTCTTTGAGAGGTTCATCTGTGGTCCATGCTAGGCATGGTAGCTATGCCAGATAAGCCAAATTTGTGAGTTTTGATTCTTCTCGTGAGTTTTATTTTACTTGTGGTCTTCCTAGTCATTTCTCTAGAGAGTGCCCTAGTCGTGGGGCAATGGTTTCTTTATCCAATAGAGCTACTCCCATTAGGGTAGTTCCTTCTTCAGGTAGAGGTGGTTCACAAGGTCGTAGAGGTTATTACCAGGGTGCTAGAGGGGGTACTCAGGCAGGCAAGACAAGAGGTCATTCAGGTGCCTAGTTAGGTAGAGGGCGTGGTCAGTTATATACAATACCTGCTAGACTTGAGGCTGAGACTTCAGATGTTGTAGTGACAGGTATGATTTTGGTGAGCCATAAGTCAGCTCTTTCTTTATTTTATCCCATATTCACTTATTCTTATATAGCTTCTTATTATGCACTATGGTTGGATTTGACTAGTGATTTATTATCTATGCCATTGCGCGTATCTACTTCTGTGGGTGATTCTTTAGTAGTGGATCGAGTGTTCAGATCATGAGTTGTGGCAGTTAGGAATGTTGATACTTATGCTGATCTTATTGTTCTGGATGTGCTGGATTTTGATGTGATACTAGGAATGGACTGGTTGGCTCACTATCATGTGGTCATGGATTGTTTTGCTAAGACTATTACTTTAGCCATGCCTGGTATACCCCCAGTCTTGTGGCAGGAAGTAGTTAGCCGCGAGCTGACGGGGCTTATTTCTTATATTTGTTCTAGGAAACTTATATCGAGAGGCTGCGAGTCTTATCTCGCTTATATATGTGATACCAAGTAGAGAGTCCGATGCTTGACTCTGTTCCTATTGTGTATGAGTTTCCTGATGTATTTTCTAACGATCTTCCTAGTATTCCCCTGACCATGAGATTGAGTTTGCTATTGATCTTGATCCTGACACCCGACCTATTTCTACGGTACCCTACCATATGGCTCCTGCCAATCTTAAGGAGCTGAATTCTCAGTTTTAGGATCTTCTTGGTAAGGGTTTTAATAGACCGAGTGTGTCTCCATAGGGATTTGCTATTTTGTTTGTAAAGAAGAAAGATGGTTCCATGCATATGTGTATTGATTATAGGTAAAGAACTGTTATCCTATTCCTCGCATTTATGATTTATTTGACCAGCTTCAGGGTGCAGTAACATTTTCTAAGATTAAATTGAGATCTGGTTACCATCAGTTGAGGATTCAGGCTGAGGATATCTCGAAGATAGCTCTTAGGACCCGTTATGGTCACTGTGAGTTCTAGGTGATGTTTTTTGGGCTTACTAATGGCCCCGCCGCATTTATGGACCTAATGAACCGTGTATTCAGACCCTATCTAGTCTCCTTTGTCATTGTTTTCATTGATGATATTCTTGTGTACTTGAGGAGTAGTGGGAGTATGCACAACACTAGAGGATTGTGCTCTAGGTTTTGCGAGAGAATGTGCTTTTTGCCAAGTTCTCCAAGTGTGAGTTTTGGCTTTAGACAATATTTTTTCTTGGACACGTGGTGTCCAAGGAGGGTATATGATTTATTTGACCAGCTTCAGGGTGCAGTAACATTTTCTAAGATTAAATTGAGATCTGGTTACCATCAGTTGAGGATTCAGGCTGAGGATATCTCGAAGATAGCTCTTAGGACCCGTTATGGTCACTGTGAGTTCTAGGTGATGTTTTTTGGGCTTACTAATGGCCCCGCCGCATTTATGGACCTAATGAACCGTGTATTCAGACCCTATCTAGTCTCCTTTGTCATTGTTTTCATTGATGATATTCTTGTGTACTTGAGGAGTAGTGGGAGTATGCACAACACTAGAGGATTGTGCTCTAGGTTTTGCGAGAGAATGTGCTTTTTGCCAAGTTCTCCAAGTGTGAGTTTTGGCTTTAGACAATATTTTTTCTTGGACACGTGGTGTCCAAGGAGGGTATTATGGTAGAACCACCTAATATTTTAGCGATTCATGATTGGGCTAGGCTTACGTCTCCGATTGAGGTTCACAATTTTATTAGTTTGGCGGGTTACTATAGGCGCTTTGTTGAGAGCTTTGCTACCATATCATTCCTTATAACTAGATTGAATCGAAAGGAGTTCCTTTCCGTTGGTCTGAGAAGTGTGAGTTGAGCTTTGGGAAGCTCAAGGATTATCTCACTTTTGCCCCTGTGTTAGGTCTTTCGGTTGAGGGCAAGGGATTCATAGTGTTTTGTGATGCTTCTAGTGTTGGTCTTGGATGTATTTTGATGCAATAGGGTCGTGTCATTGCCTATGCTTCTAGGCAACTTAAGGTGCATGAGAGCAACTACCCTACTCATGATTTTGTGTTGGCGGTGGTAGCTTTCGCGCTCAAGATTAAGAGGGATTACTTGTATGGTGTGCGTTGTGAGATTTTCACCGATCATCATAGTCTTCAACATATTATGACCCAGCGGGAGCTTAATGCTTGCCAACATAGATGGATGGAGTTGGTAAAGGATTATGATACGTCTATCTTGTATCATCCGAGTAAGGCTAATATGGCGGTGGATGCCTTGAGTCACAAGGTGGGAAGTAAGGGTAGTTTGGCATGTATTTAGTTTATCGGAGGCCATTGGCATAGGACATTCTGTCCTTAGCCAATTTAATAGTTTGCCTCGACATCTTGGACTGATTGAGAGTTTTGGCTTGTGTAGAGGTGAGGTCCTCCTTGTTTGAGCAAATTCATGATCGCCAGTTTGAGGATGATAAGTTGTGACTTCTCCGTGATTAGGTAGTGAGTGGTGAGTCTAAGAGACACACCATGGATCCCGAGGGTATCTTGAGATTTTAGGGTTATATTTGTGTTCCCCGACTTGATGATCTGATCCAATCTATTCTGCATGAGGCTCATAGTTCTAGATATTTTATTCATCCCGGTACGACCAAGATATATAGAGATTTGAGGCAGTTGTATTAGTGGGATGGTATGAAAAGAGATGTGGTGTAAAATCCTGCAAAATTCTAAGCTTAACTCAGTCCGTTAAAGCTTGAAGAGAGGTCCCAGACTTAAACTTTTAGCTAAGTATTTATACTTAAGAATTATTTTAGCCATCATATGTTAGCGATCCTATTTCATGACCCTTATAACCTTAAAATATCGGTTTTTATGTTAATTCATGATCAGGAATATCAGTAGGCATTCTTGGGCGATTTTCATATTTTTCAAACATCATTTGAGGCATGTTTGGAAGTCCAAACCAGTGGATCAAAACGATCTCAATGTGCCGCATCGCCTATCGAGTAGATAAATGTTTTTCCAAGCTCTCAGTGTCAAATTCTAGTGAGCCAACGTGGACTCGATGTGATGCGCTGGCCATAGCATCGATTACATCAATGTGGTGCATCGGGCTACATATCACTGGGCACGTTTTTAGTTATTAAAAGGCCGCGTCCAGAGGGGTATTTGGGTTATCATCCCACCCGTTTCAACCCAAAAACATAAAATTAAGTGACTCTAGAGGCTAAATTGCTCACTTTCTTTCAAATTCTCTAAAAGCTACTAAAGAACAAACCCTAGGGATTTTAATTTCGAAAGCAAATCTTCAATAACAAACCATCAGTCTTCACGAATTCAAGCCTCAAGGTATGCAAAGTGTTCATCCAAGGGTTTCCTTGCACCCTTGGAGTTCAAGAAACTCTTTTAAACTATAAGTTACTTGATTTCACGAATTCCACGTTGGATTTGAGTGTACTCATAATTATGATGTAAAAATTGTGTTCTAATCCATGGTTTATTTCAAGTTTCATGTGAAATTATTTATCATGTGTGTAGTATCATTTGAATTCATGTTAAAAGACCTTGATTTGCAACTTGGGATTTGAAAGTATGATGCGTACATATTGTCTTGTATCATGTGTATAGATTATGATCCCTAAGTTCTTGATAAATTTCTCATATGAGTTAAAGGTGAAAATCATGGCATGCTGGCATATGTGCAAACTTATATATCACAAGTATTTGATAAAATGTCTCTATGAATGAGTTATGAACAAGTGTGGATCATTGTGCGTTTCAAGTTCATGCTATGTTTTGTTTTTATGCTATTGAGTCTTGGGGGTATTTTATACCCAAAAATCTAGCTGTTTACCTAGAGCTATAGTAGTTATAGAATCGTTTCAGTAGTGTCACGAATAGTGGTACTCAGAAACCAGTCATGGTCTCAGGTCAGTAATAAGCTCAGAATTCAGGTGACTCAGTCAGCTAACAAAACTCAGTAGTACTCCGTCAGTTAATGGAACCTAGTGAACTCAGTTCAGTTCAATTAGATAGCATGATCAGTAATAGGTCAGTCCAGCCTAGTACAACTTAGAAATTAGTTAGTGTCTATTTAGTTGGGAGTAGGATTCAACACTGATTGAACCCAAGGATGGGGACTCACCTACGAGCAGAGGGTGTGATACTTAGAAGTAGTCCTTGTGTTCCATAACTACGTAGGCAGTGTAGGTTGAGATATCAACCTACCAGTTGAGGGTTGATGAGGTGTCTTACCTGTCAGTTGAGGGTACCACCATTCTCATTCAAGGCACCTGCCAGATAAGGGTACTGACACCCTTCCAATTAGGGTTACTGGTTGGAACTCAGATCAGTTCAAAAAAGAGGCATGTCGTTAGATGATTACCTCCTGTAACGCCCCGAGTCTGTACCACGGATGCTACATGGTCATAGCAACCCCAAAGAACCACCAGCTAACCATGACTGGTACTTGCTGTGAGCACTGAGTAATAATAATACTGTAATAGAAACCTATCTAAAATAAATGCAGAAGTGAGGCTGTAAATTCTATAAGGTTAATAACTAAAAACCAATACTTAATACTGATAACTGAATACTGAAATACATGTTTGAAATACTCTAGTCTGAAAGCCTCTAATTGTCTGAATTATGGTGTCAATGGGACAAGCCCCCAACAAACTCCGACTACTGAAAACTGCACTAAAATACTGAAATAATACTCTATCCTCGAACTATGAGTATGCACCACTAAGTTGCTGCTGATAGGCTGG
Source organism: Capsicum annuum (assembly GCF_002878395.1). Taxonomy (NCBI): domain Eukaryota; kingdom Viridiplantae; phylum Streptophyta; class Magnoliopsida; order Solanales; family Solanaceae; genus Capsicum; species Capsicum annuum. The sequence continues at coordinate 49,596,938 of NC_061118.1, forward strand.
GCTGCTAAGTACAGTCATGAGCACGTTCGTCTGAACCTATGATATAAGACATCACAGTTCAAAAGAAAGGTATGTGTCATTACGTTGAATGTACTGATATGGTAAGTGAGGTAGGATGACGTGCATGGGTTGATGTACATGAACAATAACTGAGTAAGTAACATGAACATAACTGAATGAGAGAAAATGTATGAATATATAAACTATAATTGAGATTATGTTAACACTAGTTATGAGTTCTGAATACTTATTAATTGATATCTAAATTTACTGATACTATAATACAAATAACTGTAAGACTATTTTTGATAGTCCTGATTGATAACTAGGTGACTGTATCTGACAGTCCTGATTCTGTAGAACTGAACTGAGTTCTATACTGAGCTGGGTGACTGTATCTGACAGTCTTGATTCTGTAGAACTGAACTGAGTTCTCTACTGATACTAAAACTAAAACTGTAGGAGGTAATCATCTAACCGAAATGCCACTCTATGAATAGATTGGGGTTCAACCTGTAACCCTAGTTGGAAGGGTGTCAGTACCATGTTACGGGTGAAGACTAGCTGTGAGTTAACCCTCTTTGACATGAAACTCTTTCGTTAACCTCTCTGGTAGGAAAACTCATATGAGATGTATCAACCCTAGTCTGGTAAGAAGATATATCAACCTACGCAAGCTACATAGTTCTGTAACGCAGGGATTGCTACTAAGGGTCAAACCCTATGCTGGTAGGAATACCCCCATCCCTGGGTTCGCTTGGTGCTGAATCCTACTCCCAACTAAATAGACACTGAACTGATTTCTAGTCCATACTAGGCTTGACTGAACTGTTAATGATCGTACTATCTAACTGAACTAAATAAAGTTCACTAGGTTCCACTAATTGATAGAGTACTACTGAATCTGGTTAACTGACTGAGTTCACTGAGTTTTGAACTAAATACTAAACTAAGACTGTGACTGATTATTGAGTACTACTATTCGTAACACTACTGAGACTGTTCTATAACTACTGTAGCTTTAGGTAAACAATTAAATTTTTGGGTATTGAATACCCTAGGACTTGATAGCACGAAAAGTAAAGCATACAGTAAACTTGAAAAGCATAACACTGTGCATTTTTTCATAACTCATCCATAGAGACATTTTATTAAACACTTATAAGGTATAAGTTTACACATATACTAGCATGTCATGATTTTCCCCCATTTAGTTCACATGAGCACTTTAACAAACACTTGGGAGCACCAATATGCACATGATACTAAACAACATGTAGGCATCATAACATTAATTCCCAAATTTATAAATTCAATGGCTTCAACATAAATTCACATGATACTACACACATGATAATCAATTCCACATAAAACTTGTAATAAACCATGGATTAGAAACCCAACTAACATTATAATCATGTATACACTTAAATCCAATCATGGAAATCATGAAATCAATCAATTTGAATTGTCAAAAAAGTTTCTTGGACTCCATGGGTGAAAGGAACCCTTGGATGAACACTTCACATACCTGAGTACTTGAATTAATGAATGTTGATGGTGAATTCTTGAATCTTGAACCTTGAATTAGAAGCCCTAGGATTTTGTTCTTGAGTAATTTTAAGAATAATGAATGGATTTTGCCTCTAAAGTGGCTAAATCTCCTGTTTTGGGGGCTGATAATCATGGGAAAATAACCCAAATACCCCTAAGGTTGTGTTTTTTTAATTATTAAAAACTGGCCTAGCGACGCACAGACCGATACAATGGATGATGCGCCACATCCAATCTTCATCGGTTCACTGGAAATTGCACTGGGAGCTTTGGAAATATTTATTGATACGATAGGCGACGCAACACATCGAGATCATGTTGATACACTGGTTTGTACTCCCAAATGTGCTTTAAATGATGTTCAAAAAATCTAAAACTCATCTGAGAATACCTACTGCCATTCCTGATCATGAAGTAACTTAAAGATCGATATTTAATGGTTGTAATGGTTGTGAAATAAGATCGCCAACTATGAAGGCTAAAATAACTCTAAGTATGAATACTTAGCTAATTTTTTCTAAGTTTGGGATCCCTTAACAAGCTTTAAAGGACTGAATTAAGCTTAGGATTTTGCGTGGTCTTATAATATCTCCCCCTTGGGAACATTCATCCTCGAATGAGACTGACTAAGATGGGAGAACTGATATACTGAAAGTATATACTGGACATGCACAACTGAATCATGATTTTCATGGCTAAGACTACTGATATACTCAATTATCATACTGAACATGCATAACTGATGCATGATTTTGTAACTGATATTACTGATAAGTTGAGTGTGTATATTGAACATGCATAACTGATGCATGAGTACATGAATGAACTGCTTTATGAATGCATGATGGAGTATGCAACGTTACTTGATACCAAGTTGGTAACTACATCTGAACATGAAACGGAGTAAATTTAAGGTAAACTTTTACCTTGAGCTGAATTTGAGTTTGCAGAGAAGTGGTGAGGATACTTGGTCCGCATATCTACTTTTGCTTCCCAAGTAGATCCCTTAACGGACTGATTTCTCCAAAGAACTTTGACTAAAGGGACTTTATTGTTCATCAGTCTGCGAATCCTAAAATCAAGCTGTTCTGAACATTTATACCCTCTGTAAGGACTAAAACTTTTGGGTCACCTATGCATTTCATTAGCAAGGAGACATGAAACACTGGGTAAACTGAAGCTATATGTGAAGGCAACTCAAGTTCGTAAGCTACCTTTCTGAAACAGCTGAGAATTTGGTAAGGACTAACATATTGAGGATTGAGATTCCCTTCTTACCAAACCTCTTCACTCCTTTCATAGGAGTGGTTTACAAATACACATAGTTACTAATCTCAAACTTGAGATTCTTTCTACTCACGTCAGCATACGATTTCTGTCAGCTTTGAGTTGTCTTAAGCCTTTCCCTAATCAACTAAAATTTTCTAAGGTATCAAATACCAAGTCAGGCCCTACTACTGCGACCACACCTACTTTAAACCAACCGATGGGAAATCTACATCTCCTCCCATAGAGTGCCTCAAATAGGGCCATTCGAATGCTGGAATGGTAACTGTTATTATACATAAACTCAATCAATGGAAAATGGTCATCCCAACTTCCTTTAAAGTCAATGGCACATGATCTTAGCATATATTCTAGAGTTTGGGTGGCCCTTTTTGCTTGATCATTTGTCTGAGGGTGGAAGGTTGTACTAAGGTACTAAGACCCTATTAGAAGGCTTTCTAAAACTGAGAGGTAAACTGGGTACCTCTATCTGAGATGATAGATAACAAAACTCCATACAATCTGAACAATTCTCTGACATAGAGCTTGGCATAATCCTAGGCTGAATAAGAGGTATGGACTAGAAAGAAATGAGCTGACTTGGTCATCCTGTCTACGATAACCCAAACTGAATCATACTAACGACGAGTATGGGGAAAACCCATCACAAAGTACATGTTCACTCCTTCCCATTTCCATGTGGGAATACTAAACTCCTGTATGGACCCACTAGGCTTCTGATGTTCAATCTTAACCTACTAACATATTGAGAATTTAGCTATAAACCCTGCAATATCTCTCTTCATCCCACTCCACCAATAGACTTGCCGCAAGTCGCGGTACATCTTAGTGGCCCCTAGATGAATAGAGTAGCATGCACCATGCGCTTCTGCAAGAATCTGCTGCCTCAAGTCATCTACACCTGACACACATAGCCGACCCTGGAAATGCAATACACCATCTCTCCCTTAGGAGAAAACCTCTATTTTCTGATATTTGACTAACTCTTTCAACTAAACTAGACTGGGATCTCTATCATGCTTTTTCTTTACCTCAGAAACCAGAGATGATTCTAAACTACTCAGCACCCATACACTACCTTCTGCTGAATCAACTAAGCAGACACCTAGTTGGGCAAGCTGATGAACTTCCTAAACTTACTTTTTATTATCATCTTACAGATGAGCAACACTACCCATAGACATCCTATATCCTACTGAGAGCATCAACTACTACATTGGCTTTGCCAAGATGATACATGATACTCATTTCATAGTCTTTTAACAACTCTAACCACCTTCTCTAATGGAGGTTTAGGTCTTTCTGAAAGAACACATACTGGAGGATCTTATGGTATATGAACACATCAATATGTACCCCATACAAATATTGCCTCCAAATCTTTAGGCAAATACTACATCTGCTAACTCAAGATCATGAGTGGGATAGTTCTTTTTATGGGGCTTAATTTGTCTAAAGGCATAGGCTATGACCTTACCTCTCTGCATCAAAACACACCCCAAACTAACTTTGGAGGCATCATAATATACCACAAACCCATCTGAACCATCTGGTAGAGTGAAAAATTGAGCTGTAGTAAGTCGAGTCTTCAACTCCTAAAAACTCTTCTTATAAGAATATGACCATTGGAACTTGACTTTTTTTTGAGTCAATCTAGAAATGGGGGATGCAAAAGATGAAAATTCCTCAATAAACCATCGGTAATAGCCGGCCAAACCCAAGAAACTCCAGATATCTGATGGAGAGATAGGTCTGGTCCAGTTTCTTACTGCTTTAGTCTTTTGAGGATCAACTCTAATGACATTCCTGGAAATGATATGGCCAAGGAAAGCTACTTACCTTATCAAAAATTTGCACTTACTAAATTTGGCGAACAACTGATGGTTTTTAAGAGTGTATAACACTATTTTGAGATGGGCTGCATGATCATCTTCACTATGGGAGTAGACAAGAATGTCATCAATGAAGACTATGACAAACATGTCAAAGTACTACTTGAACACACGGTTAATCAAGTCCATGAAAGCTATTGGGGTATTGGTGAGACCAAATAAGATGACTAGGAATTTGAAGTTACCATACCGAATTCTAAAAGCAATTTTTGGAATGTCACATTCTTTGACTTTGAGCTGATGATAGCCTGATCTGAGGTCTATCTTAGAAAAGTAACTGGCACCTTGAAGTTTTTCAAACAATTCATTGAATCTAGGAAGTGGATACTTGTTCTTGACCGTGAATTTATTCAACTGATGATAGTCTATACGCATTTCAAGAGAACCATCTTTCTTACGCACGAATAGAACTGGTGCACCTTAAGGAGATATGCTGGGTCTGATGAATTCTTTATCTAGGAGATCCTTCAACTGTTCTTTTAATTCTTGAGTTCTCGAGGAGTGATTCTGTATGGCGGAATATATATGGGTTGAGTATCTGGAAGAAGGTCTATTCTGAAGTCAATTTCCCTCTCTGAAGGAACTCCAGAAAAATCTTTGGGAAACACATCTGGGAATTCACATACTATTGGAACTTACTCAAGACTCGGAGTATTGAAACTAGAATCCTTGACTTGAACAAGATGATAGAAATGCACCCTAGATATCATTTTTCTCGCCCTTAGGTAAGAAATAAGCTGACCCCTAAGTGCTGAGGTACTACCCCTCTATTCTAGGACAGGTTTATTCAAAAACTAAAATTGGACAATTCATAGAATTCTTGACTCGAACAAGATGATAGACACACCTCCTAGATATTATTTTTCTCTCCCTTAGGTAAGAAACAAGATAACCCCTAAGTGCTAAGGTACTACCCCTCCATTCTAGGACAGGTTCATTCAAAAATTAAAATTGGATAATTTTATTTTTGCATTAAACCGAGGCATAGCATAAATGAAGCCAATCTATGCTGAGAATGACATCAAAATCTGTCATCTCTAATTCTACTAAGTCTGCTAAAGTGAGTTTCTGAGATACCATAATCGAACAGTTTCTGTATACCTATTGGGCTATGATAGATTTACCCACTGGATCACTAGCTGAGGACTAGCACCCTATCTCTATCTTCATTTTTGAATTTCTGCACTGGATCACTAGCTGAGGAAAAAGCTGGGACTAAAGATTTTAGGTGGAACTGAGAATGATTCCCACCCTTTGACTTAGGCTGAGTAAAGTTGAAGCTACCTATTCTAGCTCTCTTATTCTCCCTCTCCTTCTCTTTATTCTTAGACTCTTCTATCTACTGAGTATGGACCATGATCCTGGATATGTCCATCACTCTAATCAGCATTGCGGTCCTATATTTCTTGAACACACTGTTGGACACACCCAAAACAGACTTACTCATTTTAGATCTGCTATCTTTTACTACATGAGAGGCATATCTAGATAACTAAGTAAACTTGAGAGAATACTCTTGTACTATCATGTTTCCTACTTCAGATTAATCAACTCTTAAACCTTTGCTTCCCTTAAATCTAGCGGGAAGAACCATCCAGAAGTGCAATAGCAAACTCCTCCCATTCTATGGGCCATGTATCTGTGGTCCTCTTTGCTTTCCACTGTTTGAACCATAGTGAGCCACATCCTATAACTGATATGTGGCCACCTCAACACTCTCACTAGTAGTCACCCCTATAATATCTGTAACTTTCTACACCTGATCAAGAAATTCTTGTGGGTCCTCATCTGATTTTGACCTGCTAAAAGAGGGAGGGTTCATTCGGGTGAAGTCCTAAATCCTGGCTGCAGAAGTATTGGCCACTGGGTTGGCTGAAATGGCAGCTCGGTGTTCATTCTGGGCTGCCACATAATGAGCTAGGGTGGTGAGCTGCTCTGAATTCCGCATGGGAGACATGCTCGTCCAGAGGGTCTAGATGGACGGACTAAGGTGTTAGCTGATTTCCTATTTTTTTTTGTTCTTCTTTAGAGGCATGTTCTGTAAATGGAAGGAAGAAAATGATTATACTGAGATTTTAATTTGAACTTATGCTCACTCTCACTACATGAATACAGAAAGAAAGGAAACTTTTCCTAAAACATCTTATAGCCTCCTATTCATAAGTGTGGCATGCTACACACCCATGCACAAGACTCTACTAGACGTGGCTTTCAGACTTTCTAGGACTCTATTGAACCTTAGGCATTGATACCAAGTTTGTAATGCCCCGAGTTTGTACCTTAGACGCTACACGGTGCTAGAAACCCTGAAGGACCACCAGCTAACCCATGACTGGTACCTGCTATGAGCACTATATAATAATAATACTGTAATAGCAACCTATCTGAAATATATGTGGAAGTGAGGATGTAAACACCATAAGGTTCATAATTGAAAACCAATACTAAATACTTATAACTAAATACTAAAACACATGTCTGAAATACTCTAGTCTGAAAGCCTCTAACTATCTGAATTATGAAGTTAATGGGACAAACCCCAAACTAACTCCGACTGCTAAAAACTGTACTGAATACTAAAATAATACTCTATCCTCAAACTATGAGGACTCACCACTAAGTCTGTTGCTGATAGGCTAGGCTACTAAGTACGGTCAATAGCCCGTGTATCTGAACCTATGATATAAAACATCATAGTACAAACGAAAGGTATGCATCAGTACTTTGAATATACTAGTATGCTAAGTGAGGTAGGATGATATGCATGAACAATAACTGACTGAGTAACATGAACACAACTGAATAAGAGAACATGCAAGAATACATAAACTGTAACTGAGATCATGTTAACACTGGTTACTAAGTTCTGAATATTGATTAACTAATATATGAGTTTACTAATACTATAATACTGATAAACGAGTGACTATTTCTGACAGTCCTGATTGATAACTGGGTGACTGTTTTTGACAATCCCAATTCTGTAGAACTGAATTGAGTTCTATACTAAGCTGGATGACTGTATCTGATAGTCCTGATTCTGTAGAACTGAAATGAGTTCTTTACTAAGACTGAAACTATAGGAGGTAATTATCTAATCGAAATTTCCCTCTCTGAATGGATTGGGGTCTAACCTGTAACCCAGTTGGAAGGGTGTTAGTATCATGCCAAGGGTAAAGACAAGTTGTGAGTTAACCCTCTCTGACAGAAAGCTCTTTCATCAGCCCTCGCTAGTAGGAAAACTCGTATGAGATGTATCAGCCCTAGTCTGGTAGGAAGATATCTCAACCTACGCTAGCTATATAGTTTTGTAACACAGGTATTGCTACTAAGGTTCAAACCCTATGCTAGTAGGAATGCCCCCATCCTTGGGTTCGCTCAGTGCTGAATCCTACTCCCAACTAAATAGACACTGAACTGATTTCTATTCCATACTAGGCTTGACTTAACTATTATTAATCATACTATCTAACTGAAATGAACTGTGTTCACTGGGTTCTACTAACTGATGGAGTACTACTAAATCTAGTTAACTAATTGAGTTCACTGAGTTCTAAACTGAATACTAAACTGAGACTGTGACTGATTACTGAGTACTACTGTTCATAACACTACTGAGACTGTTCTTCAACTACTATAGCTCTAGGTAAATAACTAAATTTTTAGGTATTGAATACCCCCAGGACTCGATAGCATAAAAAGTAAAGCATAGAGTAAACTTGAAAAACATAACACTATGCACTTGTTCATAACTCATTCATAGAGACATTTTATCAAACACTTGTAGGGATAAGTTTACACATATACTAGCTTGTCATGATTTTTCCCTGTTTAGTTCATATAAGCACTTTAACAAACACTTGGGAAGCACCAATATGTACATGATACTAAACAACATGTAGGCATCATAACATCAATTCCTAAATTCCCAAATTCAATGGCTTCAACATAAATTCACATGATACTACACACATGATAATCAATTCCACATGAAACTTGTAATAAATCATGGATTGGAAACCTAACTAACATTATAATCATGAATACACTTAAATCCAATCATGAAAATTATGAAATCAATCCACTTGAAGTTTAAAAAAAGTTTCTTGGACTCTAAGGGTGAAAGAAACCCTTGGATGAACACTTCACATACCTGAGTACTTGAATTAATGAAGGTTGATGGTGAGTTCTTAAATCTTGAACCTTGAATTAGAAGCCCTAGGGTTTTGTTCTTGAGTAACTTTAAGAATAGTGAATGGATTTTGCCTCTAAAGTAGCTAAATCTCGTGTGTTGGGGAATTATAGATGTGGTAAAATGACACAAATACCCTAGAGAATGCATTTTTTTAATGACTAAAAACTGCCCTAGCGATACGCAGATTGATGCACCACGTTGATGGGATCAACATAATGGATGATACGCTGCATCGAGTTTGCATCAGTTTACTAGAAATTACACCGGGAGATGGGGGAAATATTCATTGATGCATTAGGCGATGCGGTAAGTCGAGATCGCATCGATACACTGGTTTGAACTCCCAAACATGCTTCAAACGATGGTAAAAAAATTTGATACTCATCCGAGAACATCTACTGATATTCCTGATCATGAAGCAACTAAAGATAGTTTTTAATGGTTGTAAGGGTCTTGGAATAAGATCGCCAACTATGAAGGCTAAAATAACTCTAAGTATGAATACTTAGCTAAAATTTTCTAAGTCTGGGACCCCTTAACAAGATTTAAAGTACTAAATTAAGCTTAGGATTTTGTGGGGTCTTAGACCTCCCAATGATTCAATTTCAATCTCAGTATAGAACTCTATTTAGTTTTACAGAATCAGGACTGTCAGACAGTCACTTAATTCAGTATGGAACTCATCATAGTTCCATAGAATTAGGACTGTCAGAAATAGTCACCTAGCTATCAGTAATACAGTTATCAGTAAACTCAGATATCAGTTATTCAGTTTTCAGAACTCAGTATCCAGTGTAACTATGATCTCAGACACAATATATGTAGATATGTGCACAGTGTTGCATAATCAGTGTTTCATCAGTTTTTTAATTATATATGTATCCTCATTCAGTTAAATTCATGTCACTCACTCAGTTATTTGTTCATGCATATGAACCCATGCATATCAGCCTACCTCACTTAGTATTCAAGTACGCTTAAAGTGCTAACACATACCTTTCTTTTATGCTATGATGTTTTATATTATAGATTCAAATGTACGGGCTCCTGTCCACACTTAGCAACCCAACTATCAGCAGCAGACTTAGAGATGAGTCCTCATGGTTTGAGGAAAAAGTTATTATGTCATTTCATTATTTTAGTGTTCAATTTAGTTCAATAGTCGGAGTTAGTTGGGGACTTGTCCCATCAACTCATTATTCAGACAGTTAGAGGCTTTCAAATTAGAGTATTTTAGATAGATATTTTAGGATTCAGTATTCAACATTTATTTCAATTATGAACCTTATGGAAATTTTTAGCCTATCTTCTATATTTATTTCAGATATATTATTATTCTAGTGTTGTTATTATTCAGTGCACATAGCAAGTACCAGTCATGGGTTAGCTGGTGGTCCTTCGGGGTCGCTAGCACCATGTAACATTCAGGGTACAGACTCAGGGCATTACAAATTTGGTATCAGAGCCTAAGGTACAATAAAGTCCTAGGGAGTCTGAAAGCCACATCTAGTAGAGTCTTATGCATGGGTGTAGAGTGCACCACACTTATGGACAAGAGGCTATGAGATGTTTTAGGAAAAGTTTCCCCTCTTTTAGTATTCATATCATAGGAGTGAGCATGAGATTAAGTTACAGTATCGGTCTAATCCTTTTCTTACTTCTGTTTATGGAACATGCCTTCCAAAAAGAACAATGAAAGAAGAATAGGAAATAAGCCAATACCTCAGCCCGTTCAGGCAGATCCCCTAGATGAGCATTTCTTCTATGCTAAATTTAAAGTCGCTTTCACTACCCTAGAAAATTCAGTTGTAGCTCAAAATGAATGTCCAGCTGTTGTTCCCACCAACCCAGTGGCCAATACTTTTATAGCTAGGATTCGGGACTTCACCCAAATAAACTCTCCAGTTTTTACTGGGACTAAGTTAGATGAGGACCCACAAGAATTTCTTGATCAGGTGCAAAAAGTCACAAATATTATAGGGGTGATAGCTAGTAAGAGTGTTGAGTTGGCCACGTATCAGCTGTAGGATGTGGATCACTCATGGTTCAAGCAATGGAAGGTTGAAAGGGCTACAGATGCAGGGCTCATAGAATGGGAGGTGTTTCCCACTGCTTTTCTGGACAAATTCTTCCCACTAGAGTTGAGGTAAGCTAAGGTTATAGAGTTCATTAATCTGAAGCAGGGAAACATGATAGTGAAAGGGTATTCTCTCAAGTTTACTCACCAAGACATATATGCTCCTCATGTGGTAGCAGATAGCAAATCTAAAATAAGTAAGTTTGTGTCTGGCGTGTCTAACAGTGTGGTCAAAGAGTGTAGGACCATAATACTGATTAAGGAGATGGATATATCCAGGGTCATGGTCTATGCCAGTAAATATAAGAGGCTAAGAATAAAGAGAAGGAGAGAGAGAATAAGAGAGCGTGAACAGATAGCTTCAACATCACTTAGTCTAAATTAGAAGGTGGAAATCATTCTTAGTTCTACCCAAAATCTTCAATTCTAACTCCGGCCTCAGCTAGTGCTCCACTGCTGAAATTTAGAGATGGCAATAAAGATAGGACACCAGGCCCTAAACCTTAGGGTAGTGTTAGTAGTGCCCAAATGAATCCCCTTTTCTAGAAGTGTGGCAGAAACCATCAAGGTATCTGTAGAGTTGGCAGTGATGTATATTTCAGATATAGCAATCCAGGCTATAGAGTCAGAGGTTATCCTCAGTCAGGTTCTCAAGGTCAGTATAATCGTCCTTCAGCTAAGTTCGGTCACCCGAATCAGCAGGAAGTGACACCAGTGGGTCACACCCAAATAGACTCTATGCACTTCAGCCCCAATAGGATCAGGAAAGTTCTCCTAATATGGTCACTGGTAAGTTAAAGGTTTATCATCTACATATTTATTATTTGCTAGACCTAGGAGATTCTTTATCCTTTGTAACTCCTTATATAGTTGTTAACTTTGAAGTCAGTCCTGAAATCCTAGCAGAGCCTTTCTTAGTCTCTACCCCAATAGGTAAATCTATCATAGCCTTATGGGTATACAGGAACTATCCGATTATGGTTTCTCAGAAAGTCACTTCAGCAGACTTAGTAGAATTAGAGATGATAGATTTTGATGTCATTCTCGGCATGGACTAGATTCATTCATGTTATGCTTCAGTTGACTGCAGAAATAGAATTGTCTATTTTTAGTTTCCGAATAAACCTATCCTTGAATGAAGGGGTAGTACTTCAACACTTAGGGGTCAATTTGTTTCTTACCTTAGGGCGAGAAGAATGATATATAAGGGATGTGTGTATCATCTCGTTCGAGTTCAAGACTCTAGTTTAGAGACCCCTAATCTTGAGTCAGTATTATTAGCATGTGAATTCCCAGATGTGTTTTCCAAAGATCTTCCTGGAGTCCCTCCCTAGCAGGAAATTAACTTCGAAATAGACCTTTTTCTAGATACTTAGCCTATATCTATCCCGCCATATAGAATGGATCTAACAAAATTGAAAGAGTTAAAAGAATAGTTGAAAGATATCCTAGATAAGGGATTCATCAGAACCAGCATATCCCCTTGGGGTGCACCAGTTCTATTCATACGTAAGAAAAATGGTTCTCTCAAAATATGCATTGACTACTGTCAGCTAAATAAAGTCACAGTTAAGAACAAGTATCCACTTCCCAGAATTGATGACTGGTTTGACCAAATTCAGGGTGCCATTTACTTTTCTAAGATAGACCTTAGATTAGTCTATCATCAGCTCAGATTCAGAGAATATGACATTTTGAAGACAACCTTCAAAACTCGGTACGATCACTTTGAATTCTTAGTCATGTCATTGGTCTTGCCAATGCCCCAGCAGTTTTCATGGACTTGATGAACCGTGTGTTGAAGCAGTACTTTGACATGTTCATCATGGTCTTCATTGATGACATTCTTTTCTACTCTCGTAGTGAACATGATCATGCAGATCATCTTAGAATAGTGTTATAGACTCTAAAAAACCATCAGTTGTTTGCCAAATTTAGTTAGTGTGAATTTTGGCTAAGGTCAATAGCTTTCTTGGTCATTTCATTTCTGGTGATGGCATTAAAGTTGATCCCAAACGACTGACGCAGTGAAAAACTAGCCCAAACCTATCTCTTCATCAGATGTTAGGAGTTTCTTGGGCTTGGCTGGCTATTATCGATGGTTTGTTAAGGGATTCTGATCTATCTCATCCCTCATGTCTAGATTGACTCAGAAGAAAGTCAAATTCCAGTGGTCAGACACTTGTGAGAAGAGTTTTTAGGAGTTAAAGATAACTCACTATAACCCCAGTTTTGACTTTACCAGATGGTTCAAATGGGTTTGTGGTATATTGTGATACTTCTAGAGTTGGTTTGGGGTGTTTTTTGATGCAGAGAGTTAAGGTAATAGCCTATGCCTCTAGACAGCTTAAGCCCTATGAAAAAAACTATCCCACTCATGATCTTGAGTTAGCAGCGGTGGTGTTTGCCTTACAGATTTGGAGGCACTATTTATATAGAGTACATGTGGATGTGTTCACAAACCATAAGAACCTGCAATATGTGTTCTCTCAGAAAGATCTGAACCTCCATCAGAGAAGGTGGTTAGAGTTGTTAAAAGATTATGATATTAGCATCCTGTATCATCCAGGTAAAGAAAATATAGTGGTTGATGCTCTCAGTAGGATGTCTATAGGTAGTGTTGCTCATCTGAAGGATAATAAGAAGAATTTATTTCAGAAAGTTCATCAGCTTGCTCGACTGGGTGTCTGCTTAGTTGATTTAGCAGAGGGAAGTGTGTGGGTACAGAATAATTCAGAATCATATCTAGTTTCCAAAGTAAAGGAAAGGCAGGACAGAGATCCCAGTTTAGTCAAGTTAAAAGAGTCAATCATAGATCAGAAGGTAGAGGTTTTCTCCTAAGGGGGAGATGGTGTGTTACATTACCAGGGTCGGTTATGTGTGTCAGGTGTAGATGACTTGAGGTAGTGGATTCTTGTAGAAGCACATGGTGCACACTACTCAATTCATCCAGGGTCCACTAAGATGTACCATGATTTGAGGGAGGTCTATTGGTAGATTAGGATGAAGAGAGACATTGCAGTGTTTGTGGCTAAGTGCTCTACATGTTAGCAGGTTAAGATAGAGCACCAGAAACCTAGCAGTTCCATGCAAGAGTTTAGTATTCCCATATGGAAATGGGAGGAAGTGAACATGGATTTTGTGATGGGTTTGCCTCGTACTTGTCATCAGCATGATTTAATTTGGGTTATTATAGACAGGATAACCAAATCAGCTTATTTCCTACCAGTTCATACCTCTTATTTAGCCGAGGATTATACCAAGCTCTATGTTAAAGAGTTGGTCATATTACATAGAGTTCCATTGTCCATCATTTCAGATAGAGGTATGCAGTTCACCTCTTATTTCTGGAAAGCCTTCTAGAAGGGTCTTGGTACCCAAGTTCACCTCAGTACAGCCTTTCATCCTCAGACAGATGGTCAAGCATAAACGACCATCTAGACTCTATAAGATATATTAAGGGAGTGTGCCATATACTTTAAGGGTAGTTGGGATAACCATTTGTCACTAATTGAATTTGGATATAATAACAACTACTATTCCATCATTAAGATGGATCCGTTTGAGGTGTTCTACGAGATGAGATGTAGATCTCTCATTGGTTAGTTTGAAGTGGGTAAGGCCACAGCGGTAGGGCCTGACTTTGTATTTAATACCTTAGAAAAAGTTCAATTGATTAGGAAAAGGCTCAAGACAGCTCAAAGCTAGCAGAAATCGTACGCAGATGTGCAAAGAAAGGACCTTGAGTTTGAGGTTGGTGACTATGTATATTTGAAAATATCTCCTATGAAAGGAGTGAAAAGCTTTGGAAAAAAGGGAAAGCTCAGTCCCCGATATGTCGGTCTTTACCAGATTCTCAACCATTTAAAAAAGGTAGCCTACAAGCTTGAGTTGCCTTCAGACTTAGCTTCAATCTATCCAGTGTTTCATATCTCCTTTCTAAAGAAATATATAGGTGACCCAGCAATTGTAGTCCCTATAGAGGGTAAAGATGTTTAGAATAGTCTCTCTTATGAAGAGGTTCCAGTCGAAATCCTTGATTATCAGATTAGCAAACTGAGGAACAAAGAAGTCCCTCTAGTCAATGTTCTTTGGCGGAATCAATCTGTTGAGGGAGCTACTTAGGAAACAAAAGTAGATATGCGGACCAAGTATCCTCACCTCTTCTTCTCAAACTCAAATTTAGCTTAAGGTAACAATTTTCCTTAAATTTATTCAGTTCCATATTTAGTCTTCCTTTATGAGTTAAATATCAGTTCAACTGCATAGGATTCTCATATCATGCATACACTTATGAACATCTTAGTTATGTATCATGTTTTTAGAACTTAATCCTGCTTCAGTTATGCATGTTCAGTATAAAATCTCAGTATATCAGTACTTTCAGTCATGTAATCATGCTTCAGTTATGCATGTTCAGTATAGAAATTTAGTCTATCAGTACTTTTAGCTTAGTTAGTCTCATTTGAGGATAAATGTTCCTAAAGGGGAGATATTGTAAGACCCTGCAAAATTCTAAGCTTAATTCAGTCCATTAAAGCTTGAAGGGAGGTCCCGGACTTAGAAATTTCAGCTAACTATTTACACTTACAAGTATTTTAGCCTTCATAATTAGCGATCCTATTTCACGACCCTTATGACCTTAAAATATTGATTTTAATGTTGATTCATGATTAGAAATATCAGTAGATATTCTCGAGAGAGTTTTGGATCTTTCAAACATTGTTTAAGGAACGTTTAGAAGTCCAAACCAGTGGATCAACACGATCTTAATGTGCCACATCGCCTATCGCATTCATAAATGTGTTTCCCAGCTCTTAGTGTCAAATTCTAGTGACCTGGTACAGACTCAATATGGTGCGCTAGCCATAGCGTCGATCATATCGATGCGACGCGTCGGGCTACGCGTCACTAGGCACATTTTTAGTCATGAAAAGCCCTCATCCAGAGGGGTATTTGGGTTATCATCCCACTTGTTTTCAGCCCAAAAACATAAAATTAAGCAACTCTAGAGGCTAAATTTCTCACTTTCTTTTAAATTCTCTCAAAGCTACTAAAGAACAAACCTTAGGGCTTTTAATTTCAAAAGCAAATCTTCAATAACAAACCATCAATCTTCACGAATTCAAGCCTCAAGGTATGCAAAGTGTTCATCCAAGGGTTTTCTTGCACCGTTGGAGTTCAAGAAACTCCTTTAAACTATAAGTTACTTGATTTTATGAATTTCACATTGGATTGAGTGTACTCGTAATTATGATGTTAAATTGTGTTCTAATCCATGGTTTATTTCAAGTTTCATGTGAAATTATTTATCATGTGTGTAGTATCATTTGAATTCATGTTAAAAGCCCTTGATTTGTAACTTGGGATTTGCAAGTATGATGCCTACATATTGTCTAGTATCATGTGTATAGATTATGATACCTAAGTGCTTGATAAATTGCTTATATAAGTTAAAGGTGAAAATCATAACATGCTGATATATGTGCAAACTTATATCTCACAAGTACTTGATGAAATATCTCTATGAATGAGTTATGAAAAAGTGTGCATCATTGTGCATTTTAAGTTCATGCTAAGTTTTACTTTTATGCTATCGAGTCCTTGGGGGTATTTAATACCCAAAAATCTAGTTGTTTACCTAGAGCTACAATAGTTATAAAAGAGTCTCAGTAGTGTCATGAATAGTGGTACTCAGGAACTAGTCACGGTTTCAGTTCAGTAATCAACTTAGAATTCAGTAAACTCAGTCCGCTAACAGAACTCAGAAGTACTCCATCAGTTAATGAAACCCAGTGAACTTAATTTAGTTCAATAAGACAGCATGATCAGTAGCAGTTCAGTCCAACCTAGTACAATTTAAAAATCAGCCAGTGTCTACTCAGTTGGGAGTAAGATTCAGCACCGAGTGAACCCAAGGATAGGGACTCAGCTGCCAGCAGAGGGTGTGATCCTTAGAAGCAGTCCTTGTGTTTCAGAACTATGTAGCCAACATAGGTTGAGATATCAACTTGATAGTTGAGGGTTGATGAGGGGTCTTACCTGTTAGTTAAGGATACCACTATTCTTATTTAGAGCACTTGCCAAATGACGGTGGGCCAGCACTTGTCTTTACCTGTGGCATAGTACTGACACCCTTCTAATTGGGGTTACAGGTTAGACCCCAGATCAGTTCAAAAAAGGGTCATGTCGGTTATATAATTACCTCCGACAGTTTCAGTCTCAGTATAGAACTCAGTTCAGTTCTATAGAATCAGGACTGTCAGACATAATCACTTAGCTCAATATGGAACTCAACATAGTTCCACAGAATTAGACTATCAAAAATAGTCACCCAGCTATTAATAATACAATTATCAGTAAAATTAGATATAAGTTATTTAATTATCAGAACTTAGTATCCAGTGTGACCATGATCCTTGACACAGTATATGTAGATATGTGAAAAGTGTTGCATAATTACTATTTCATCAGTTTTTCAGTTATATATATATCCTCATTCAGTTAAATTTATGTCACTCAGTCAGTTATTTGTTCATGCATATGAACCCATGCATATCAACCTACCTCTCTTAGCATACTAGTACATTCAAAGTACTGACACATACCTTTCTTTTATGCTATAATATTTTATATCATAAGTTCAGACGTACGGGCTCCTGACCGTACTTAGTAGCCCAGCTATTAGTAGAAGACTTAGTGGTGAGTCCTAATAGTTTGAGGACAAAGTTATTATATAATTTCATTATTTCAGTATTTAGTTTAGTTCAGCAGTCGGAGTTAGTTAGGGACTTGTCCTATCAACTCCATATTCAGATAGTTAGAGGCTTTCAGACTAGAGTATTTAAAAAGGATGTTTCAGTATTCAGTTTTCAATATTCAGTATTTGGTTTAGTTATGAACCTTTTGGCAATTTTTAGCCTATCTTCCGTATTTATTTTTAGATATATTATCATTGCAATATTGTTATTATTCAGTGCATACAGTAGGTACCAGTCATGGGTTAGCTGGTGGTCCTTTGGGGTTGCTAGCATCATGTAGCATCTGGGTTACAGACTTGGAGTATTACATGTGGCATACTTCACAGCCCGTTTCTTGTGTTGTCAGTAGGTTAAGGCCGAGCTTTAGCATCCCAACAAATTGAATCAAAGATTGCCCATTGTCGAGTAGAAATAGGAAAGGATCACCATGGACTTTATTAGTGGTTTTCCTTATACTTTCTGTAGTCATGATGGTATCTAGGTTGTTGTGAATCATTTGACCTAGTCTGCACTTTTCATTCATTTAGATGACATTCATTTACATGGGGTTCCTGTGTCTATTATATTAGATCATGGTTCTATGTTTTCTTCAAGGGTTTGGAGAGCATCCCAGGAGGAGTTAGGTAATCGAGTGGACTTGAGTACAACCTTTCATCCGTAGATGGATGGTCAGTCTGAGCTAACTATTCAGGTGCTTGAGGATATGCTCTGAGCTTGTGTTATGGACTTTGGAGGTTAGTAGGATCAACACTTAGCTTTGATAGAGTTAGCCTACAATAACAATTACCATTCGAGTATTGAGATGGCCCCTTATGAGGTATTGTATGGTAGGAGGTGTCGTTTTCCTATAGGATGGTTTGAGATATTCGAGGTTAGACCCCATGTATAGATTTGTATCAGGACTCGTTGGATAGATTCAGGGTGATTCAGGATAGGTTAAGAGTAGCCCAGAGTAGGTAGAAGGCCTATGTCGACCGTAGACTTCGTCACTTGAGCTTTGGAGTGGGTGATCGTGTGTTTCTTTAAGTTTCACCTATGAGAGATATGATGAGGTTTGGAAGGAAGGGTAAGCTTAGCCCTCGCTATATTAGTCCTTTTGAGATTCTTCGTATGGTTAGCGAGGTAGCCTATGAGTTGGATCTACCTCCAGACTTTTCCACTGTCCATCTAGTTTTCCATGTCTCTATGTTGCGGTAGTGTATTCTGGATCCTTCACATATGCATAGATGGGACTTGGTCCAGTTGGATGATCAATTGACCTCGTGGAGGAGTCCGTGCTTGTTTTGGCTAGTGATGTGAGGCGACTGCGTACTAGGGAGATTCCAATGGTTAAGGTTCAATAGAGGCTTCTCCCAGTAGAAGAAGATACTTGTTAGATTGAGAGTGAGATGCGAGCCCAGTATCCTCACTTGTTCGAGACTTTAGATACTTGCTTATCTTTAACTTTCGGGGACGAAAATTCCTTAGTAGTGGTTGTTGTAATGACCCTTCAGGTTATTAGCCATGTTCTTGCTTATTTTCACCGATAGAGCTCCTCCATAGCCATCCCAAGTCATTAGTGATTTACTGGAATCGATAGTTCGGGTGCCTAACGATTTGTTTGCTTTTTAGAATCACTATTCCAATTTAAAGTCTTCGGCAATTCCAAATGGCCGCCGAGCAAAAAATTCAGTAAAATGATTTTGGATGCAAATTTTGACTATACCACCAACTATGTAATATCTATTTTAGGATAGATAGTCCCTTGGTTAAGATCCCACAGCACCCGAGCTCATTTTGACCCAATAGTCGACAAGTCAAAAATCAAAATATATGGGTATAGGAACAATAAGTAGCCTAAATGACCTTTGATGGAAAATTCAACTTCACCAATCCATCCAAAATGTCGAATTTAGTAAGGTTACATAGTTTATTTGCAAAAAATGGAGTCTGAATGAGTTCGAAAGGTCAAAAACAAGTTTTGACCTTGCGGGCCCATCTAAAATTGTATAAAGGGTCTTTTTGGCAGATTTTGGGGCATTCTTCATTTCTATTAAAACTCTAGCAGCCAAAGGAGATTGGTGACTTAAAAAATAGGTCTTATGGGTTGATTAGGAGCTTAGTAGCTTGTGTAATCCATCCTTTTGCTACAAATCTAAGGTAAGAATTCCTCTAATTTGATATTGATTTCATGGTTTCTTGACTCAACCCTAAATTATTGTGGGTCAATTGTAGCCCAAAAATTGAGTGATTGACTCAAATTACTTGAGGGTTCTAACTCCCTAAAGATAATTAGGCTATGGGTTGGTCTTGGAAACTCCCTTCCAAGGGTGAAACCCAATTGGGGTTTAGGTGTCCATTTGAAACCCATGGAACAATGGTGCTATAATGGGTATTATAATTCTTGTTGTGACATTCTTAGTGATGATGGATCTAGTATTGTGTAATGGTTAGTTAAATTATCTCCTAACATATAAAGTTGAGATGGCTTAGTTAATAACTTATGTCATGATAATGCTAGTTAAAGAATGGCCTTATGATTGTTGAATAACCTATACTATGGGTGGCTTGTAGTTTTTCCCCAATTTGATGACTAGTGATTTTAAGACTTGTAATTTTTACAAACAGGAATAGAATTTTACTGTCAGTCAAATGGTACCCTCGTACTGAATGTTGATGTAGATTCAATTACAAAATTATAGGCTCAATTACAGCAAAGCACGTTAAAGATGATCATTTTAGAATCCACATGTTCTATGAGATAAAGTTTGTACCTGTGATTTTAGTGCTGCAGATATAAGTTGCTTTCTTTGTGAAAGGAAGAATGTATAATGTTTTAAGAGGATTTTCAAATATGAAAATTAGACAAACGTATTGTTTTGGCTCTTGAAAGCAGTGAGCTCTTGTGGCTTCTATGCGTTAATAGCTTTACATTATTGTAGATCTTTTTATGATAGGAAATAGCTATTAGATTTATTTACCTTGCTGTAGTATTCTGTAATTACATAAGTATAATTCAGTTTGTCTTTCGATCAGGATTGTGTAGGCTATTCTAGTATATAGTAAAAGGTTATTATGGATTATGCTGGTGTAAACATATTATACACTTCAAAAAAGCTTATTATACACTATCACTCTATATATCTGTTGATGAATTTAATGATACACATGGATATAATGATTACATGCCTATTTTATGAAAATGTTGTTTTCTTTATGTTGAATTATGATATGGGTATTTGGAAGTGGATTTCGATAATGAGTCATGGCAGGATTGTGCTACCCGCGGTTTTCGGTAAATTGATGGAGTAGTTGTGCTTTATGGTATTATTGGTTGTATTCTTTTGTGTACTCTCCGGTGGCATGGGACACCGTGATGAGTTCTTTTTTGTGCTCTCTTTCATGTACTTCCCGACGTTATGGTACATCGTAGTAAGTTCTTGTGTGTATGTTCTAAATATTCTTGATGATGATTATGGCAAGTAGATGTTTTGCTATTGTGTATATGGCTTTACGCTTTTGAAATGATACTCAGTTTTTATGGTGATTATGAAGTATATTGAAATAGTATGTCATGTCATTGCTTTAGTAGTATAGATGTTGTTACAGTGGTATCTAAGCAGATTCAGGTCTGATCCTACCCCTTGACTTTAAGATCATTGTCTTACTTTATATCATCTTTAAATTATATTTGAGATCAGTCAGCCGATGATGTCTACTGAGTACGCATAATTTGGTACTCATACTACACTTCTATCCCTTTTGGTGCAGACCCAGGTTTTAGTTTCTGCCGTTGAGCTAGTTCGTGCGAGTTGACTATTCAGAGACAGGGTGAACTCTTGGAGATCGAGTTGCCCTCTTTCCCCTCTATCCTTATTTGTCATTTGCTTTCAAGACAAATGTATGAGATTATTTAAGACATTTTAGATTCTGGGATTGTAAATTTCTCTTGTCAAGTTTAGAAGCTCTTGTATTAATATTATCAGGTTGTGGGATTTGTGTTTGAATATCGGGTGTCCTTAGTTGTGAAATGTTGTTGTTATATATTGTGTTCATACATAGAGTCTATGTTGGATGTTCTTATGGAGGCAATTATTGCCATAGCTCCGGGTTACGATATCAGCTTACCTACCAGTGGGATGTGGTAGGTGCCATCATGACTCCAAATATGGTCGTGACAATGCTAAAATACTGAAATCTAATAACTGAATCACTGATATCTGTACTGCTATAGTCAAGCAACGGAAACTGAATTACTGAACTGAAATACCAGACTCAAATTGTGGGAGTTATCATCTAACCGATATTCCCTAATGAGCAAGTTTGGGGTCCAACCTGTAACCCCAGTTTGAAGGGTGTTAGTACCGTTCCACGGTTACTAACGCTGGCTATGTGGATCCATTATACTGATGTTCTGTCCCGAAGGACTAAGGACGTCAAGCCTAAACTGATGGGTGACCCCTGCGAGGTAGTCAAGCCTAATCTAACGGGAGACTCCTCATATCCTATGCTGGCTACATAGTTCTGGAGTACAGGGACTGCTACTAATGACTCTGCCTATCTTACGAGGAAGCCGCCATCCCTGCACTCGCTCGGTGCTAAATCCTACTCCTAACTGAACTGACTCAGAATGCTGAACTGTTTTAAGTTTAACTGGTCCTGATGACTGACTGAACTGATAATGCTCATAACATATTCTGAAACTATTCTAAAGTTATTGAGAGTAGGTAAACAACTAAGTTTTCGAGTATTCATAACCCCCAGGACTCAATAGCAATAATAGTAAAATAGTACTTAAGCTTGGAGGACATAACATGAAAGCTTTTATCAAATATTCATTCTTGTAGGCATTTCATCCAACACTTAATATTCATAGTTTAAACTAATCATAGGAATAGTATTAAACTTGGAGTAATAGTATGATTTCGACATCAATAACACTTAATCATGATTTAAATAAATGAATAACAATATTAGAACATATGGGGTCTGATAACCAATAACAATTTCATGTAAACATGGTATAGAATTTCAATTCATGGGAGTTCATGGTTAAAATCACAATTTAAAATCATAATAACTGGTAAACATTACAACTTTAGATTGAAAAGAGGATACATTGGACTCCCTGGGTGGAAGGAACCCATGGATGAACACTTAACATACCTAGATTAATGAATTCATGAGAATTGATGGTGAATTCGTGAGATTTGATCTTGAATTTTGAAGGTTAAAGTTTTATATTTGAGAGAGAATGCTCTTGATTTGAGATGAATTGAATAAAATAATGACTAAGTAGGATTTTAGGGAATTAATTTCGTGTTTTGGACTGATTAGGGTCAAAGAAAAAGACCCAACTGCCCCTGAAATAATTAAACATTTTCATCACTGGAATCCCATTTTTGGAATTCACCGTGATGCGGTGGATCGTGGTGAGCCACTGGAATTTGGCTAAAACTATATTCCATGAATAAGTGCAAAAATTTACTTTGACGCGACGCGGCGGAATCGCATTGCGTCATTAGAAATTGACTAGTGTGAACTGGCACTCTGGCACGACATGGTGCTATCGCGTTGCGTCATTGGAAAAAGACAATTTTGAACTGGCATTTTGGTGTAACACAGTGACAATTGCAGAGCCTCACTGGAAAGTAACCATTGCGAAATGGCACATCAGCGCGTCGCAGTGCTACTTGTATTGAGCTACTACTTTCACTAAAACTGCTAAAACTTCTCACCCGAGTATCGGATTTGGGCGAAATTGGTATCGTTGGAAATATAATTCAATTTACTACCATTTGGTGTGTCTTGATCTAAAAAATTCTGAGTATAGCAAAATATATGCTCATTAAAAGTTGACTGAAGTAATATTCTTATGAAAAATTCAATCGGTATAGATTATTTTGATTCATTTAATAGCTGGGAGTTATTTGAGGCCTTAATATAACTCAAAATAACTCATAAAACTATCAAAGAACAATAATGTACTACGCACGCCCTTGAAACATAACTCTAGCATTGGTTTGGATTTTTTGGGGTATTACAATATCTCCCCCTTGGGAATATTCGTCCTCGAATAAGATTGATTAAGATGAAAACACTGAGGGACTGAGATTACATACTGAATATACATGATGAAAATGTGAGTACATGACTGAGTCTGAAACATGATTCATGAATGAACTAGTTCTATGAATGCATGACTAACATGAGAATGATATGCAACTGAACAGAGCATGGAAAAGAGAAATTTTCTAAGAAGATTATTACCTTAGGCTGAATCTGAGTTTGCGGAGAAAAGATGAGGGTACTTGGTCCTCATATCTGTTTATGCTTCCTAAGTGCCTCCCTCAACAGACTGATTCCTCCAAAGAACTTTGACTAGGGGAACTTCTTTGTTCCTTAGTCTATGAATTTGTCGATCAAGAATTTCGACTGGAATTTCCTTGTAGGAAAAACTGTTTTGAACATCTACGCTTTTAAAAGAACAACTACAACTGGGTCACCAATACATTTTTTTAATAAGGAGATATGGAATACTGGGTGCACTGATTCTAAGTCTATAGGAAACTCAAGCTCATAAGCCACCTTTCTAAAATGACTTAAAAACCCATAAGGGCCAACATACTGGGGACTAAGCTTCCCCTTCTTACCAAACCTCTTCACTCCCTTCATGGGAGAGATCTTCAGATATACGAAATCACTAATGTCAAACTCAAAATCTTTCCTCCTCACATCTACATATGATTTCTGTCAGCTCTGGGCTGCCTTAAGCCTCTCCCTAATCAACTGAACTTTCTCCAAAGCATTAAACACCAAGTCAGGCCCTATTAGCATACTTTCTCCTACTTCAAACCAACTAATCAAAGATCTATATCTCCTTCTATGTAAATCCTCAAAAGGAGTCATCTGAATACTGTAATGATAGTTTTTATGATACACAAACTCAATCAAAAGCAAGTGATTGTCCCAACTTCCCTTAAAGTCGATTAACACGCTCTCAACATATCCTCAAGGGTCTGAATGGTCCTTTATGCTTGACCATCTGACTAAGGGTGGAAGGCTGTAATGAGGTGAACTTGGGTACCAAGACCCTTCTGAAAAGCTTTCTAAAAGTAAAAGGTAAACTGAGTACCTCTATCTACGATGATAGATAACGAAATACTGTGCAACCTAACCAACTCTCTAAGGTAGAGTTTGGATAGTCCTTGGTTGAATAAGAAGTATGGACCTGCAGGTAATGGTTGATTCGGTCATCCTGTCCATAATGACCCAAATCAAATTATGTTGTTGACGAGTACGAGGCAAACCTATTAAAAAATCTGTGTTCACTTCCTCCTACTTCCAAGTGGGATACTAAACTCCTGCATAGACCCACTAGGCTTCTGATGCTCAATCTTAACTCACTGATAAGTGGAGCACTTGGCTATAAACTCTACAATATCTCTCTTTATCCCACTCCACCAATAGATTTCTTGTAGATCGTGGTGCATCTTCGCGACCCCTAGATGAATCGAGTAGCGTGCGCTATGTGCCTCTGCAAGAATTTGCTGTCTCAACTCATCAACACACGGTACACACAACCTTCCCTAGCAATGCAGCACACCATCTCCCCCTTGGGAGAAAACCTCTACTTTCTGATCTCTGACTGACACGTTCAACTTTACTAGACTAGGATCCCTTCTTGCTTTTCTTTCACTTCAGCCACTAAAGAAAATTCTAAACTATGTTGAACCCACGCACTACCCTCAGCTAAATCAACCAAATGAATACCTAATCTGGCAAGCTGATGAACTTCCTGCACTAACTTCTTGTTATCGCCCTCGACATGAGTAACACTACCCATAGACAATATACTTAGGGAATCTACCACTACATTGGACATGCCGGTGGTACAAAATGCTCATTTCATAATCTTTCAGCAATTCTAATCATCTCTTCTGACATATATTCAAATCCTTCTATGAAAACAGATACTGTAAGATTGTGTGATCTGTGAACACATCAACATAAACTCCATATAGATAGTGTCTCCAAATCTTTAAGGCAAACACAACAGCTGCTAACTCAAGATCATGGGTCGGGCAATTCTTTTCATGGGGCATAAGTTTTCTAGAGGAATAGGCCACAAACTTACCCCTCTACATCAAAACATATCCCAACCCAACTCTAGAAGCATCACAGTACACAACAAACCCATTTAAACCATCTAGCAATCTAAACCATCGAGTTTTTAACTCCTGAAAACTCTTCTCACAAGAATCTGACCACTGAAACTTAACTTTCTTCTGAGTCAATCTAGATATGGGGGATTCAATAGATGAAAATCCCTTAACAAACCATTGGTAATAGCCATCCAAACCCAAGAAACTCTTGATATCTGATGGAGAGATGGGTCTAGGCCAATTTCATACTGTCTCGGTCTTTTGAGGATCAACTCTAATGCCATCACCAAAAATAATATGGCTAAGGAAAGCTACTGATCTTAGCCAGAATTTGCACTTATTGAATTTAGCGAACAATTTATGGGCTCTAAGAGCTTGCAATACTATTCTGAGGTGGTCTGCATGATCCTTTTTGTTATGGGAGTAGACAAGGATGTCATCAATGAAGACTATGATGAACATGTCCAAGTACTGCTTGAACACTCTATTCATTAAGTCCATAACGGTTGCTGGCCAATTTGTGAGACTAAAGAACATGACTAGAAACTCAAAGTGACCATACCAAGTTTTGAAAGTTGTTTTCAAAATGTTACCTTTCCTGACTCTGAGCTGATGATAGCCAGATCTGAGGTATATCTTAGAAAAATAACTGGCAACCTGAAGTTGGTTGAACAATTAATCAATTCTGGGAAGTGGATACTTGTTTTTTATTATGACTTTGTTCAACAGACGGTAGTCGATACACATTCTAAAAGAACAATATTTCTTATGCATGAACCAAACTGGCGCGTCCCATAAGGAGAAGTTGGGCCTGATGAATCCCTTATCTAAGAGATCTTTCAACTATTTTTTCAACTCTTTGAGTTCAGCTGGAGCCATTCTATATGGCAGAATAGAGATAGGATAAGTATCTGGAAGAAGGTCTATTCTGAAATCAATTTCCCTTTCGAGAGGAACTCTGGGAAGATCTTTAGGGAATACATCTGGAAATTCCCTCACTACTAAAACTGACTCAAGGTTAGGAGTCTGAGAATTAGAGTCTTTGACTCGGACAAGATAATAAATACATCCCTTGATATCATCTTTCTTGCTTTAAAGTATGAAATAATCTGACCCTTAAGTGTTGTAGTACTACCCATCCATTCAAGGATTGATTCATTCAAAAAATGAAAATAAAATACTCTATTTTGACAATCAACTGAAGCATAGCATGCGTGGATCCAATCCATGCCAAGAATGACATCAAAATTTGATATCTCTAACTCCACAAGATCCACTAAAGTAACTTTCTGAGTTATTATAACTGGATAATTCCTGTATACCTGTTGGCTACAATAGAGACACCTACTGGGGTAGACACTAAAAAAGGATCTGCTAAGATTTTTGGACTGATTCCAATGTTGACAGCTATATAAGGGGTTACAAAAGAAAGAAAAGCTTCAGGGTCTAATAAAGCATAAATATGTAAATGAAAGACCTGTAAGGTACCAGTAACTAGTCAGGAGAATTTTACTGATACTATTAGGACTGAAGGGCATATAATCTGCTTAGACGCTAACCACTGGTAGCACTGGAAGCGGCACCCTACTGAGTCGCGTGGCCGACTGGTACTGATAACAGATGGGACTGGCCCTATTGGCGCAAATCCCTACCTTTTTAAGCAACTAACCGATACTTTCGAATTCGATGGACTGGCTTGCCACACCCAAAGCATACAACACTGCTAGCTCTACAATTACCCTAATGGTTTCTACAATATTTCTAGCAAAAAGGATTTATACGAGCACTGTTAACACTACTCTATGACTTAGATCCTGGTGTCCTATCCCGATTGTTATTTTTGAATTTGGGCACTGTGGCACTAGTTGATGATGGAGCTGGGACTAAAGATTTCTGATAAAACTAAGGATGGTTACCACCTTGGTTGATTGAAATTAAAGCTACCAGTTCTAGCCCTTTTGTTCTTCCTCTCTCTCTTTAGTCTTCTGCTCCTCAACCTATTGAGCATGGACCATCAACCTAGATAAGTCTATCTCCTTAATCAGCATTGTGGTCCTACACTCCTTGACCATATTGTCAGATACATCAAATACATAATTGCTCATCTTAGGCCTGCTATCAGCTACCACATGAGGAGCATACCTAGCTAACTGAGTAAACTTGAGGGAATACTCCTTCACACTCATTTTGACCTATTTCAAGTTAATAAACTCTAAAACCTTGGCTTCCTTTAGCTCCAACAGAAAAAATCTGTCTAAGAAAGTTGTAGCAATTACTTTCTATTCTATAGGCCCTGTATCTACACCTCTATCTACCTTTCACTGCTTAAACCATGTATAAGCCACATCTTACAACTGATAGGCAGCTAACTCAGCACTCTCACTAGCAGTTACCCCCATAATATTTATTACCTTTTTCACCATATCTAAGAACCCCTGCAGATCCTCTTCAGATTTGGATCTTGAAAATAGAGAAGGGTTTATTCGAGTAAAGTCCTGAATCCCAGCTACAGCAATATTGGCCATTGGGTTGGCCAAAATAGTAGCTGGATGAGCATTCTGAGCTGCTACAGAATGGGATAGAGTAGTGAATGCAGCCCTGAACTCTGGATGAGAAACATGCTCGTTCAGGGGATCTTTCTGGAAGGTGTTGGCTGGTTTACGTTTCTTCTTTCGTTTGTATTTTTAGAAGGCATGTTCTATAAACAGAAGAAATAAAATATTATACATAGAGTTTAACATGAGATCATGCTCTTTCTCACGACATGAATACTGAAAAAAAGGAAACTTTTCCTATAATGTCTTGTAGCCTCTTGTCCATAAGTGTGGCACGTTTCATACCTATGCACAAGACTCTAGTTAATACAACTTTTAGACTTTCTAGAACACTTTAAAATATTAGGCTCTGATACCAAGATTGTAATGCCCCGAGAGTACATCTTGGGTATCACACGGTGCTTACAGTCCTGAGGAACCACAAGCTAACCCATGAGCTAGTACCTATTGTGAGCACTGAGTAAACCTGATAATGACATAACATATACGGAATATAATTGAGGAATGTCGTAAGGTTTTAAGTAATAAATCTGATAAAATCTGTAAGGCATAACTGATAATACTAATAAAACATCTAACAATGAAAACTAAAATCTGAGAAAATGACTAACTGTCTGAAATAGTCTAAAAAACCTTTACTGACTGGCTGAGGAGCTGATGGGACAAACCCCCAACTAGCTCCGACTGAATGGAAATAACTGTAACTGATAAAGTAATCTAAGCTAAATAAATTATGTCCTCAAAATATGAGGACTTACCACTGCTACGACTGATAATTTAGAAAATATATGCACGATCCAGGAATTGAGCGTTCGAACCTACGATATGATACATCATAGCGCAAGAAAAGAGTGCGATCAGTACTTTGAATAGCTTGGTATACTAAATGAGGTAGCTGCTATGCAAAGTTTCATGAACATGAATAGTAACTGCCTGAATATATAAATATATATATATATATATATATATATATATATATATATATATATATATAACAGGAAGTACTTAATAGAGTGTATAAAATCTGCAGATACTGATGATACATGAAATCTATAAATACTAAGGATGCAGAAAATCTGTAAGTACTGAGGATGCATGATCAAGCATATAATATGTTCTAAATATAATCTGTAATTGTTGAAATACTAAAATCTGATAATTGAATCACTGCTATCTGTACTGCTATGGTCAACCAACTAAAACTGACTTACTAAACTAAAATACTGGACTGGGACTATGGGAGGTATCATCTAACCGACATGCCCCAATGAGAAAGTTTGGGGTCCAACCTGTAACCCCAGTTGGAAGGGTGTTATTCCATGCCATGAGTACTAAATTAGGCTATGTGGATCCACTATGCTGACGTACTATCTCGAAAGACTAAGGGTGTCAAGTCTAAATCAATGGGTGACCCCTGCGAGGTAGTCAAGCCTAATCTAACGGGAGACTCTTCATATCCTATGCTGTCTACATAGTTTTGGAGTAAAGGAACTACTACTAATAACTCTGCCTATCTGACGGGGAAGCCGCCATTCTTGTACTTGCTCGGTGCTAAATCCTACTCCCAACTGAACTGACTCAGAATGCTGAACTATTCTAAGTTTAACTGATCCTGATGAATGACTGAACTGATAATGCTTATAACATATTCTAAAAATTTTCTAAATATACTGAAACTAGGTGTAAGACCCCACAAAATCTTAAGCTCAACTCAGTCTTTTAAGCTTGCTAAGGGGTCCCAGACTTAGAAAATTCTAGCTAAGTATTCAGATTTAGTATTATTTTGGCCTTCATAAGTTGGCAACTTTATTTCATCTCTCTTATAACCTTGAAATATTGATCTTTAGATTGATTCATGAGCAGAAATGTCAGTAGGTGTTTTCAGATGAGTTTTGGATTTTTCAGACCTTGTTGAACCGTGTTTGGGAATCCAAAATAGTGTATCGATGTGATCTCAGTATGGCGCGTCGGCCATAGCGTCGATTAATATTTTCTTTGGCTCCCAGTGGTAATTTCCAATGAACCGACGTGGACTTAACACGACACGTTAACTATCGCATCGATGCCAATGATGTGGCGCATTGTCCTGCGCGTCGACAGTCCAGTTTTTAGTAATTAAAAAGTCACATCCTAAGGGGTGTTAGGGTTTTTTTCCCACCCCTATTCAGCCCTAAAATAGGAGATTCGGCCTTTATTGAGCAAAATATACTTACTTTCTCTCAAATTGCTCAATAATAAGAACCCTAGGTGGTTTAATTTCATGGCCAAGGCTCAAGATTTCCACCATTGTTCTTCAAGAATTTAGCAACCAAGGTATATTAAGTGTTCATCCAAGGGTTCCTTCCTTCCTTGGAGTTCAAGAAACTCTTTTAAGTTTCAAGTAGCTTGATTTTATGCTTTTCATGAATTGGATTCAAGTGTATTCATGACTATAATGTTGATTGGATTTCTATTCCATGATTAAGTGCAAAATTTATGTAAAAACAACTATTATATATGTAATTCTTGATGCTCATGTGTTGATTAGTACTATGTGCATATACAATGCCTTCCAAGTGTTTGATGAGTTTTTCATGAGAATTAGCTAATGAAATTATATCATGTATTCAAGTTCATGACATGTTAGTGTGATACAAGCATAAGAGCACAAAGAGTACAAGGTATTGTCAAAGGTTCAAGTTTCGAATTAAAGACCCTTTTGGAGCATTTTTAAGCCTTGTTCATGAAAATAGGAGCTTATGAGAGCATGATATCTTTAACCAAGGGAGTGTATTTGCTAAAACATGAAGAAGAGCTTTGAATACACTCCAAGGAAGTCTTGAATACACTCCAAAAGCACCTCAAATTAGGGATATTATGGTCTTTTGAGACTCCCTTTTTACACTCCAAAGGAGCACTCTTCATTAAGGGTATTTTAGACATTATTTTGTAATAGTAAAAATAGACCTTTAGCTTTCATATTTCAAAGACTTTGATGAATTGAAATTGAGTATTACTCTTAGTGTAGTTTCTTTCCTTAGTGTAGGTCTTGGAGAAGCCATCTTAGTGTAGGGCTTGGAAAAGACATCAAAAACTTGAGAGTTTAATACAATTGATGGATTTCATTTTTGTTGAACATTTGGCAAGAAATGTGTGATTGAGGAAGTGTGAGTCCTTTGGGCCACCTAAGAGGAAGGTTTAAGCTTCTATTAGTGAGGTGTGATTGATAGTTTTATGCACCATCTTTTGTTAATCACTTGGTAGGAGTAAAGGTCTTTCTATCTATCTTTACTTTTATCCAATCTTCTTCTTCATCTCCTTTCTAGTGTGTTGTTTTTTCTCTTTGTGTGGTTGCTGATTTTTGATTCTATTGTCAATTTCGTGTGTTAATAGTCCTTTAGGCTATCAAAGTATTTGTTAGAATGTCCCAATGAATAAATGATGATCAAGCAGTTATTTATCATGTTTCAAGATTGTGCCATGTCTTATAATTTATGCTATCGAGTTCTGGGGGTATTTAATACCCGATAATTTAGCTGATTAGCTAGAGCCATAATCAGTCATAGGATAGTATCAGTCATGTCATGATCAGTAGTAGAGTCAGTATCAGTCTAGTCCAGTTCAGTATTCAGTTCAGACCCCAGTAAATTCAGCCAGTTAACAAAATTCAGTAGTATTCCATCAGTCAATGGAACTCAGAGAACTCAGTTCAGTTCAGTTATACAGTACGATCAGAAATAGTTCAGTCTAGCCTAGAACAGTCTAGAATCCACTTCAATGTCTATTTAGTTGGGAGTAGGATTCAGCACCGAGTGAACCCACGGATGGGGACTCACTTACCAGTAGAGGGTGTGATCCTTAGAAGCATTCCTTGTGTTCTATAACTGCGTAGCTAGCTTAGGTTGAGACACCAACCTACCAGTTAAGGGTTGATGAGGTGATCTACCTACCAGTTAAGGGTACCACCGTTCTCATTCAGAGCACTTTCCAGATAAGGATGACTCAGCTTGTCTTTACCCATGGCACGGTACTGATACCCTTCCAACTGGGGTTATAGGTTAGACCCCAATCAGTTTAGAAAGGGGCATGTCGGTTAGATGATTACTTTCTACAGTCTCAATTTTAGTTCCAGTCTCAGAATAAAACTCAGTTCAGTTCTACAGATTTAGGACTGTCAGATACAGTCACTCAGTTATCAGCAACACAGTATCAATAAACCTAGATATCAGTAAATTAGTAACTCAGAACTCAGTATCCATTGTCAGCACGATCTCAGTTACAGTTTACGTATTCATGCATGTACTCTTATTCAATTATATTCATGTCATTCAATCAGTGTTGTTTATCATTTGAACCTATGCATTTCAGCCTACCTCACTTTGCATACTAGCACATTTCAAGTACTGACGCATACCTTTATTTTGTGCTATGATATTTTATATCATAGGTTCAGACACACGGGCTCCCGATCATACTTAGCAGTTTAGATATTCAACTGACAGAGTTAGTGGTGAGTCCTCTTAGTTCGAGAACATGATGATTATTTTAGTAGTTCAACTTATTTTAGTAGTTCGGAGTTAGTTGGGGACTTGTCCCATCAACTCCATATTTCAGATAGTAGAGGCTTTTCAGACTAGAGTATTTTTCATACAGATGTTTTAGTTTTGGTATCGTTATACCGTATTTAGTTTTATTACAGTATTGAACCTTATGGCATGTTTTTTTTCCTAATTTTTGCATATTGGCAGTATTACTATTCAGTTATTGTAGCAGGTACCAGTCATGGGCTAGCTTGTGGTCCTTCGAGATTATGAGCACCGTGTAGTGTCCGGGGTATAGACTCGGGGCATTACACTAGGTAAACAACTAAGTTTTCAGGTATTCATAGCCTCCAGGACTCAATAGCAATAATAGTAATTAAGCTTGGAGGACATAACATGAAAGCTTTTATCAAATATTCATTCTTGTAGGCATTTCATCAAATACTTGATATTCATAGTTTAAATTAATCTTGGGAATAGTATGAAACTTGGAGTAATAGCATGATTTCGACATCACTAACACTTAATCATGATTTAAATCAGTGAATAAGAACATTAGAGAATGTGGGGTTTGATAAACAACAACAATATCATGTAAACATGGTATAGAATTTCAATTCATGGGAGTTCATGGTTAAAATCATAATAACTGGTAAAGATCATAACTTAAGATTTAAAAGAGGATACTTGGACTCCATGGGTGGAAGGAACCCATGGATGAACACTTAACATACTTGGGTTAATGAATTCGTGAGAATTGATGATGAATTCTTGAGATTTGATCTTGAATTTTGAAGGTTAGGGTTTTCTATTTGAGAGAGAATGCTCTTGATTTGAGAGGAATTGAATAAAATAAAGACTAAGTAGGCTTTTAGAGCATTAATTTCACATTTTGGACTGATTAGGGTCATACAAAAAGACCCAACATCCCCTGAAATAATTAAACATCTTCATCACTGGAATCCCATTTTTGGGCTTCACCGCATCGCGGTGAGCCACTGGAATTTGGCTGAAACTGTATTCCATTGACAAGTACAAAAGTGTACTTTGATGCAATGTGGTGGAATTGTGTTGCGTCATTGGAAATTGAAGAGCGTGAATTGGCACTCTGGTGCGATACAGTGCTATCGCGTTGCATCACTGAAAAAGATAATTCTAAGCTGGCATTTCGGTGCAACGCGGTGCCAATCGTAGAGCCTCACTGGAAAGCGACAATTGTGAAATGGCATATCGGTGTAACACGGTGCTACTCGTATTGAGCTACTGCTTTCACTAAAAGTACCATAACTTCTCACCCAAGTATCAAATTTAGGAGTTAGAATCTTTAATCTGGACCAAGTAATAAAGACACCCTTTAAATATTAACCTTCAAGTTCTAAGATAAGAAATAAATCTTCCCCTAGGAGCTAAAGAACAACCCTTACTTTTAATTTCCAACCCTCCGGGGAACCTAAAGATGACCTTACGAGTCTGACAATCTAAATACGTATAGAAAAAATGAAACCAATCCATACCCAAAATCACATCAAAATCCACCATTTCAAACTCAAATAGATCTACCAAGGTCTGCCTGTCACCAACAGATACCACACACCCCCTATATACCCATTTAGAATGATCGAGTCTCCTACCGGGTTACAAAAAGAAAAAGGATCCAAAATAATTTCCAGATCAAAACCAAAAGACACAACTATATAAGGAGTCTCATAAGAAAGAGTGGAGCCCGTATCAAGCAAAAATATATATCATGGGAGAAGAGCTGTAACATACCAGTAACAATATCAGGTGATGCCTCAAATTCCTGCTGGGATGCCAAAGCATACAACTTGTTTCGACCAACACTAGAACCAGGAGAAGTAACAGAAGTAGATGCCATACCACCAGCTGTAAGAGCAGAAGATGAAGCCACCAGAATCTTTTTTACCCCTGTAGCAACCTTATTAGCTGAACAATCCTTGTGTCGATGGTCTACCTGGACACACTTATATCTACCTTTTTCACAAAATCCCCATTAAGGATGACCATAAAACCAATAAGGAGGGAATAAAGAAACAGACTTACTTTCGTTTGCCTAAGATTGGGAAACCTGAGCCCTAGAATTATCACCACCTGGGTGACGCTTGTCGCCTGACTACTATGGGTAAGGAGCACTGGAAGCAAAGAACGAGCCAGAACTCCCCCACTTCTTTTTATACCACTTGCTACCTTCTCTACCACCCTGAGATTGTGCACCTCCCTGATCAGAAAATTTGTCCCGCTTTCCCTGCCTATCCCTAAATTCTGTCTGCTTTCTCTTCTCATTCTCAACCTGCTACATATGAACAGTCAACCTAGAGATGTCCATATCCCTAATGAGCAAAGCAGTCTTTCTCTCTAAAATTAGATCTTTATTCAGCCCAAAAGAAGACTTCCTCATTATCGACCTCATATCAGCCCCCAGATCAGGAGCATACCTTGACAACTAATGAAACTTCAAGTAATATTCCCCTACAAATATCTTCCCTTGCCCGAGGTTCACAAACTCCTCCATCTTAGCTTCCCTCAACTCTTGAGGAAGAAAACGATCCATGAAGGCATTAGAAAAGGCCTCCCATAACCCTTCCTCTTCCATGTCACCCTTATCTCTGTCCCACTCCTCATACCATTGATAAGCAATATCTTTAAGCTGATAACCTGTAAAGCTAACTCCCTTCATATCAGAAGCCTGCATAACCCAAAATATCTTCTCCAGTTCATCCAAGAAGCCTATGGGTCTTCATCTAACTTCACTCCCATAAAAGTAGAAGGACCCATCTTCATAAATTGACCAACATTTTTAGCTTTAGTAGACAAAACACTAGCCGCACCCCGCTCATCCTGAGCAGTGACTATCTGAGCAATAATATGGATAGACTGGCAAAAATCTATGTTCGTCATATTACCCTGAGGGGCCTGAGGAGTAGTAGGAGGAATAGAAGGAACTCTAGCACAATCAGGAATAGGACCATGAGATTGAAGATGAACTCTAGAGTACGAGGTACCCCTTCACCATTATCCCTAGATGGGGTAGAAGGATTCCTTTGCGTTCCAGATCTTGGAGGCATGATCTGAAAGACAAATATCCAAAGATTAGAGGAGATTCCATGACTGAGAATTTTAAGAAAGTAAAATATTCCTAAATATTTTGCAGCCTCTCTCTTATGAGTGTGGCACGCTACACACCCCTAAAATAGACTCTACTCAACACGGCTTTGGGGACTTCCCAATTGACCATAAATCTAAAGATTTGATACCAACTTGTCATGACCTAAATCAGGTCCTAGACGTAATGGGCATCCCAAGTCCCATCAGGATCTGGGACTGCCCCCTTTACCCAACCCAACCGCCCAATACAACCTCACATGAGTTGAATTTTGAACATATAACAAGAGAGTATTATTATTCATCTCAAGACTTTGGGATAGGGTCATGACC
The DNA here is from genome assembly GCF_002878395.1 of Capsicum annuum. Lineage (NCBI taxonomy): Eukaryota > Viridiplantae > Streptophyta > Magnoliopsida > Solanales > Solanaceae > Capsicum > Capsicum annuum. Next base: position 49,633,376 of record NC_061118.1, read on the forward strand.
ATGACCGATCCAACCGAGTCTAATCATACCAAACCTAACCATCCATACCATACTAAACCAAAGAGAATATCAAAACATAATATAAAAATTAATCACAAAATATAATATGATGGAACAGTGAGAAATTATGTCTGATGAAGCCAGCCTCCCAGCTTATTCCAATACCAAAGCCAACACCAATTTTGATCCCGCCCATACCAACCCCAAAAAGTACCATAAAGCCTCTATCCAAAAGAATACAAATGTTTGATTGGGACATGCCCCAACCATGGCCAAAACCAATATCCAAAACAAAAGAAAAATGTCTAAGAATATCCATATCATGAAAGAAAGCCTTTTGGAAATATGGAAGCTCACCACTTCAATCCAAATGTTGTCCCTGATTCAATCACTAAGTAGGGGGAGTCAAATGGTTAGTTCCTACATAGCGTGGGTATATAACCACCAGTAGATGGGTTAGCGAGTAACCATTAACATGTATCTCAGGATAAGGATAAAGTAATGCTATTTAAACAACTAAGTAAAACTATCCATTATCAATACAACCATACATATATATATTTATAAGTTCCGCGAAAGGGAATTCGTGTTTAACATGTATTTATAACCTTTACCTAGGCTGTATAACCTTGCCATTTAACTATACCTATAGGCCATATGTGTTTAGTTCCCCCTGCTGAAAGATTCTCAGTGCGTGTAGCCGCACGACTAGGAAATATCCCATGGGATAACTAGTACATCCATCCAATATAAAATGTGACACTCACACGTGGCCATTAAAATCCCTCATATCGACAAATATGATTTTCTAATTTTGGTTCCCTCAGAACCTCTACCTTCCACGGCTTAGTTACACATCCCGCCATTAATGTCCAAATTAAAAATATATCCAAACAAATTCAATTACCATTTATTAACCAAGGCCATTTATTAGTCGTATCGTCATACCAACCATACTTGCAAGATTTATCCTTAGCCAAACTATTTAGATTAAGGGGACTCTCAAGTGCCCTATCTATTTACCATATTAACTCTTGGGAGATTTCCATGTATTCTACAAGCAAAACCAATAAGTCTTTAACCTTTGTAAACCATTTAAACCATGCATAATTCCTTTACTAAGTTTAAAACATGCAAGAGTTCCATTAAAAGAAGTTAATGTATTGAACATATCTTTATAAGTATTTTATCAAACACCTTGGGGGTATAATATAACCAAAACCAATTTCAAAAGACCATTAAACCATTACCATCCAATCCAATTACCCAAAACCACCATCAATGCATATAAAAGCGTAATTAAAGCGTAGGAAACCATAACCAAATCATTTACACCAAAACCCCTAATTATTAGTGGAAAACCAAAACCCATGCAATATTAAAACCATGAAAAAACATAGAATTCATGCATTTTTAGAAATAAGAAGTAGGGAAGAGATACATGCCTTAAATCGAGAAAGATGATGGAAAAAAATCACTAAAGCAATCCCCAAGTTGAAACCCCGACTCTCTTGCCCCAAAATTATTAAATGCTTAGGAATAGTTTTATGTGTTAATGAATAGAATAATAGGGTAAATAACCTCCTAAGTGTATTAGAAGTCATGGATCATAATTAGGGTAGGTAGGTAAATATCCTGAATAACCCTACTTAAGTCTTTTAAAAAACCATCATAGGGATACGACTAACCCTCTTATGAGTCATACCCTTCTTTATGATAGGTTCTAACCAGTTGTACCCATCAATTAACCTTAGATCAGACACTGTCCAGTATATGAATCATCCAACCAAGTCGTAACCTCAGTATACAATCCGTACCCATGATCTGTATCCCTGACACAATGAATTACCAAGAGGATTAACACTGCCAACTATACGAGTCATCGATATGACTCGTATCCAAGCCTTACGACTCATACACTTAAGTTGTGACCATTCCAATGATCAAAATCATCTGACAAACTAACACTGGTCAGCGTACAATAGGATCATACCACTCGTACCCCAGCATACCGCTCGTACCTTAGAGTCATATTGGGTACGGAGAACAGTTTTTAAGGAAAATTTTCTAAGGCCAAAACCCAGGATGTAACACTTCAGGTGAAGCTTTCTATGTAATTTTTATTGACTTTACTCTAAGATACTATTTAATATGTTAACATCAATCTATTTTGTACTACATAATAATAAATTACTAATTCTATAATCGAGAGAGATGGAAGAAGTAATTTGTTAATTGAAGTATTGATAGATTGTTAATAGTTTAGTGACATCTATTTATTTTATATAATAATTAATTCTTCACTTATTTATCAAGAGAGGCGAAGAGTGTAATATTTATTTATAACAAGTAGGTTAACCGAAAGGGAATTACTTAAAAGAGAATATTTTAGTTTAAATATATTTTTTTGATTATTTAATAGTACTATTTTGATGATTAAATTGTATAACCGAGAGGATTGCACTTACTTGTTCTATTTTGGTGATAATATATAAATATATTCATGAGAAGTATTTATACTTTTATGAGAAATAGAAATTGTGGAATAAATAATTTACTTTATATAGATATATCGAGTGAAGTCAGGATTCCAATACCTCCTACAATATTGTGAAAAAAATATTTTTTGTACTTACCTAGTCACGTTTTATTAATCAAGTTAATTCATTATTATACTCTATTTGATTTTCTCAAATAGTAATTGAAACAAGAAACATCTGTAGAATGGATAAGCTAATCTCTATGATTTTGACATCTTTTTATACTATTATTTGACAGAGTTCTAGTTAAAAATAGACATATGCAAGGGACTTTTCATAAAGATATTCCCAAATCTTTTACAGGTTCAAAACCATGACTTAATAATTTATTTACTACCGTGATAGATGCAGAAGGCAATTGTGGTCTTGGAATGAGAGTTCCCTCAAAGATATGCTCAACAACCACTACCTCAAAAACTTGATAAATTGTTGCTTCATCTGCCTTGCCTGTATCAATAAAGGAAATAGAAGAATCTTTGTACATGCGGAATTCCCCTTTATCATGAACATCTATTTCTTATTTGTCGTAATCAAACTCCATTATTTGATGCAATGTGGATGGGATACCCCCAGTCTTATGAACCCACAACCTTCCCAATAACTAATTATAGAAAGCATAAATATTCAACACTTGAAAGTCTATGGTAAAATCAATAGGCCATATTGTCAATATAAGCTCTATCTCACCAATGACATATGTTTTTTCTTTATCAAAAGCTCTGACACATACATTATTAGGCTGGACCCTTTCTATGCTAACATTTAATTTTTGCAAAGTTGATAGAGGACAAATATTAGCACCAGATCCTCCATCAATTAGGACCCGAGTGACGTAGGAATGCTCATACTTTATCTTATTATGGAGGTCTCAATTATTTCTAGTACCTTCTACAGGTAGTTCATCATCAGAAAAAGTAACCTTCTTTACCTTTAAGAGTCTTCCAACAATTTTCTCTAATTGATTCACTTTAACTTTACTAGGCAGATATGCTTCATTAAAGATCATCATTATAGCTCAGCGATGCTCATCTGAGTGTATTAGTAAAGACAACAAAGAAATTTGGCTGGTGTTTTCTTAAATTATTCCACAATGGAATATTCTAGACACTTTATTTTTTTCAAGAATTCTTCAACCTCTTTTTTGGTAACTGGCTTCTTGACTGGAGCTCCATCATCCTTACCTTATTTAGATTTTCTTAAATCTTCTAGAGAAAATATCTCTCAGAATGAGTCAATCCCCCATACTCCATCTACTTCTTCAATAACTTTCTTCCCCTTGTATGTCACCATAGTGCGATTGTAGTTCCAAGGGGCTGTATTTGTATTGACCATTAGAAGTTGAGACACTGGTTGAATAATAATACGTATAATAAGAGCTTCTTATACAATTAAAAGGGGCTTGGTAGACATTCTTGGAATAATTAATTTTGGTATACAATGGTATATAATGGTTTGGATTTTACTAGAATCTCATTTACTCCTAAAGGTACTGCTTTTGTCAAATCTATATAATTTGTTGACTTTTTCACATCACTGTTGATCTTAGCTGAGAACAGTAGGAAACTGTAGATTTTTCACAGTAAGGTTTCAACTCTAGCATGTCCATTTCAGTATGAATTGGCAAGGGTTTTGATTAATGTTTGGAGCATCTAAGTTTGGCATCAGGATTTGTTTTGTATCAATTAACTCTTGTATTGATTTCTTCAATTATCAATATTTTTTTGTATCGTGACCTAGGGGATCAGAATAATATGTAAATTTGTAAGAACAATCTAATTTTTTTGGGGGAGGGGGCGGGGTAAGGTGTTCAAGATCTTTCTATCAATTAGGCTAAGAACATTTAAGGCCCTTAGTTTCTTAAACAAGCTATCATATGATTCTCTAATGTTAGTGAAATTATATTTGGATACATTACCCTTCTTGTACTCTACTCTAGGTGAAAAATTAGATTTAGAAGGACCTTGGTGAACTTGTAGGGGTGGAGGATAATTTTGAAGGGCTAGTGCACGCCATTGCAGGTAAAAAAAGGCTCAAGCATATAGTTGTGCATTATAAATGGGATACTGAGGGGATGGAAGGAAATATAGTGGGTTTTAGGAAGGAACATAGTTTTGTGTGTAATTATATGGGTCTTAGATATAGATTTAGTATTGAGATTGTGTAAGGAACATAGTTTCGTGCGTAATTATACGGGACTTGGATATATATTTAGTAACGAGATTGCTTGTATGGGTGGTGTAGACCTCTCAGACTTTGTCACAATTCTGACATACAACAGTAGCCATATCTTTCTTCCTTTTATTCACTCTGAGACTTCCCAAACTATTTTGAATTGACTGCACTGTAGTTTGCAAAGCAGGTTGCCCTATGAATTTTTTGGAATTAATTCCATTGTTTACCATTTTGCCCACCTTAATGACCCCGACAAATATTTTTCCAGAAATGGAAAGCAAATGACGAAAATAGTCAAGTTCCTATGTTTGGAGAAAAATATCAATCATCTCAAACTCCTTTATTGATAAATTAACTCTAGCATTTTGCTCCCTCCAGCTAACAACATATTCTTAAAAACTTTGGGTGGCCTTTTTCCTCATGTTGGCAAGTGTGGTATGGTCTGGCACTTTATAACTAATGTATTAAAATTGCTGGATAAAATATCGATAAATGTCATTCCAAATATTCCAGTGAGAGATATCTTGATCAATGAACTATTTCAAAGTTATAACTGTCAGAATCTCTCCAAAGCAAGCCATCAATAGTTTCTCTTTTCCTCTGCTCTTCTTAGTTTATTAGAAACCTTTTTCAAATAAGCCAAAGGATCACTTTGGCCCTCATACTTGTCAAACATAGGAGTTTTGAACCCTAAAGGCAAATAGACATCGGGGACACACACATAAATCCTTGTAGGAAACACTTTTTGCCATCCCAGTCCTTGCATGTTTCTCATATTTTTCTCCAAACTTCTCACCTTCCTATCCATCTCTTCTTGTTCCTCATTCATAATAGTATTCTCAATCACAATAGATGAACCAAGTTGATTAGCAGGATAATATGAGTTTGGGCGTTTGAAAGTCAATTTAGAAAGATAGAATTAATCATGATGTTGCCCACCGATATGCGTCTATATCATTAGTTGTGGGACATAATTAGCTGGTACTGTGGGAATAAAAAATGGGTTATTTATGAGAGATAAGTTTTTAAAGCGCATGGTAGAAATCCCAGTAGTGCTAGACACATTAGTATATGGGCCAAATCTAGGTAGATAAAGTGGATCACCAGTTTGGGCTTAAGTGGAACTTAGATCAGTCATGTTCGAATGTCTAAGGATTGAGAAAGATGGTACTTGCCTATTTATCCAGGATTGATACATCTCCGCTATCTATTGTTCTAATAATTCTCTTCTATTAGTGTGAATTTTTGTGGATCCAACTGATTTTACATTTCTTCGTTGTCAGAATTTGTACCCTTTTTTGTGGGTCATTTTGGCTTTTCTATTGGACGTGGTGTTGTATAGATGAGATTCCAGTTTGACCACAATCCAACCACCTTACTACTCTATCTTTTTTTGTACCAAGTAGTAAATAGGCGAGTGTTACACATTTAACATGCCATAATTAGGCGTTGTGTGTTATGTCCCCTAAATGCATTTTCCATCATACCATTGAAGGCCTTGTGTTTCATCCTGGCTTTTCTAGGCGCACACTCCTATTTTACTCTTTTTTTGAAAAGTTTTGGTCGAACCTTTTGGAAAATTTCCTGCATATCATGTCGAGACATGAATAAGATCTTTGTGTTTTTCAGAGAAAACTAACAAAATGGTTTGTTGTTGTTTTTTTCATCTTTTTTTTAAGAAAAAAATAAATTAAATAGAGTAAAATATATATTAAAAATAAATAAAAAACAAGCTCCATCACATTCATTTAATATTTCTCCTAATACAAGTGCGAAAGAACAAGTGACGACACCTAAAGATAGACCCTACAAGCTAACACTTGACAAATGACACTAAACGTAAACATACATGATTAACTAAAAGACATAAATTCTAGAAAAAAAATTTTAAGACTAAAACTGAAATACTAAAATGAAAGAAATAAATGTCCATCACTGCAACTAGGATCCAATGTCTCAAGATCTACTAGTGATGTGTGTTATGCCCCTAAATGCATTTCCTATCATATCATTGAAGGCCTTGTGTTTCATCCTGACTTTTCTAGGTGTACGTTCCTATTTTACTCTTTTTATGAAAAGTTTTGATTGAACCTTTTGAAGGGTTGCCTATATATCATATCGATACATGAATAAGATCTTTGTGTTTTTCAGAGAAAACTAACAAAATGGTTTGTTGTTGTTGTTTTCAACCTTTTTTTAAAGAAAGAATTAAATTAAATAGAGTAAAATATATATTAAAAAGAAATAAACAACACATTTATTTAATATTTATCCTAATACAAGTGTGAAATAACAAGTGACACGACACCTAAAGATAGACCCTACAAGCTGACAAATGATACTAAACTTAAACATACATGATTAACTAAAAGACATAAATTCTAGAGAAAACAATTGAAAGACTAAAATTGAAATACTAAAATGAAAGAAATAAATGTCCATCGCTGCAACTAGGATACAATGTCTCAAGATCTACTAGTGATTTTCATGACCTTAACATGCCTGCTCAAGGAGATTTTAGCCTCACATGCCCTTATATACCCAAGTATATGTCTTGCAATGAAGTAGTGAGACGCTGCGCAAAGGCTGATACTTGCGCTAGAAACTATTCGTGGTTCAACTCTTGATATTCCATACCCATTTGAGCAATTTTCTCAGCCACATGACGCATCTTCCCTCAAAAAAAGCTAAAATCTGGATGCCATCCTTGAACCTGCTAATCATAGAAGACAATCATCTCCTTCACACGTTGCTCTCGAGTGGAAGCTATTTCAAATTTTCTCTTTATTTTCTCTTTTTACGAATAAATTGGGACCTCTCTTGATCAAATTTTGCCTGCATCTTCTTTTTAATTCCTATAATTGTTGGCAGCGAGATGCGGTAAGTTCTGCGACCTGTGGCCCCTAGTTATTGCCATCTTGATATGTTCTCGAAGTGCAACCTCAATTTCAGCAGACTTAGCCTTCTCCGTTGTAAATTCCCTTTGTTGTTCCTTCATTATTTCCCTACTGCTCTCCAAATTAGAATTTAGTTCCTAGACAGCAGACTAATAATCTCTCTTTACATGTAATCAAGCTTGCTTGACTCTTGCCTCATTCTCTGCATTGTTTTTTGCTTGTTGTTGAGTCAAAGTTTCCCTAGAACACTTCAAATATGCTCTCAAAGTATGATTGGCAGTATGATGGTCTCACATAGCCATATCAATCTATATCCTTATCATAATCTCTTGATCTATTGGTTTTTTAAATGATCTTTCTAATCTGACTAACAGAGGTGGTTGTCTTTTAAACCACTCAGAGTAACTAGGGTGTACTTCTTGTTACTCACATTTTATAACCATTGTTTTAGTTCCCATAATATAGTAATCATCCCAAATCTATTGGTCCAATCCCTCTAGAAGGGGAATCTTTGGTCTAGCTTCAAACAAAAACTCTCTCATATCTTCAGTTATGAGAATTATTTGATGCTTATGTATCTAACGCAAAGCCCGTAATGGCACATGTGTTTGAACACCTCTTACTCCTATCAACAATGAGAAAAGATGAATAATAGACCTATGTATGACCTTCTTTCAAAGGAACCTATGATCTTATGTGCTGTTAGAGGGTGAAAACACTTATTCAAGCACTAACCCTTTCTGACATTGATATCATTTCATACTTTATTCATAGTCTATGATGTGATCAATTTTCTTAGGAACAAACCTTACCATTGTTGAATATTGGTACAGATGTTCCATAATCCACATTTGCATCAAGATTTTACATCCTTCAAAGAAACCTTTCCCTTTCTGGAAGACAGTTAGATCACACTACATTCTTCTAAGATCATTGGCACTATGGTGTGATCCTCTTTCTTAATCAAGACCTGAAACACTCCAACTAAATGAATGTTAATCTTTTTCTCGCTCCTTGTAAAAACTATTATTCCCAAAAATGCTACCATAAATGCAGATCATCTATGCTCTTCTAGATTTCAAAATTTCCTTTATTAATGAGTTTTTTTCCTAACGGCTCAAACCCCTCTCATATCCCCATCTTTCATATAAAAACTGTAAGGAAATCAAGCCTTTTCTGGTGATTTTTCTTTTGGATTACACGTGTTAAAGAGTTAAAAGAATCTTTTCATCAAAATGTCTTAGGGCTATAAGTTTTTTACGGTGCATGTTTCCAAACTCGGTCTGACCTACTTTCATTTCTAAAGTTGAAGTCAACTCAAAATTTGAGAAATAGAACACATTATTCAATGGGTCCTAAAAAGACAACAGTACATCAATTACATCCCTTAATTGTCATGATGTTTGTCAGAAAACCCACATTTTTAAATATCTCATCATGCTCGGATAAATTCATCTCATTCCACCATGTCCAAAGTTTCCAAGGGCGCAATCTACAACTTGCAGTGGTACAGTCCCATCCCTTTTCCTCTTCTGAATCTCTTGATGAATTGAACAAGACATGTTGTACCTATGGATAGAGACACGAAATTAGGAAACATCTAGGATCCTAACGAAACTTAATTCACTAACTTCTTGAATTTTGACTTGGCTCGTGAATGTTAGTGCAAATGACAAATTGAACTCAAATGAAAAATAATTTTATTCAAAATAGGAGGTGAGGAAAACATGAACGTCAACATCTTTTTTAGGGAATGGATCTAGTCTAGATCAAACCTACAAGGCGATCTTGCAAAGACAGACCTCTATATAATTTTAACATGAGTTTTGACAAGTATTTTTGAATAATAATAATAATAGCTTAGAGGAAAATACTATATATATATATATATATATATATATTGCAAAACTCGGCGTACAGACCTCTAAAGGTTCAGGGCTATTAGGATATATGTATATTAAAAACTCAACCTAATGACCCCTCAAGTTTCAGTGCTATTAAGATATATGTATAAAAATTGATCTCGAGGATAATAAATAATACTAATAGAAGTCATATTTTCAAAATAACCCTCAGTCAATCGATAAGTGCTTTTTCTTTTCCTTTTTTTTTTAAAAAAAGAATAGGGCTGTTCTCGGGAAGGGCTTCCTATGTGTCACAACAGACAGTGAGAATCAAAACCAAGCTATTTATGAATATCATCAAACTAATTTTTGTTTTCAATTTTTTTTCAGGAAATGATTATAAAAGTTAGAGGAAAAGATATTCTCTTATGTTTTACTAAACTGTCTAAAGCCGGTCAACAATCAGACGGGACTTTCAAATAAATGTCAAAGAATATATTGAATACACATGTTGGTTATATAAAGAGGGAAACCTGTCCTAGACGAACATGGCCCCTGTGCTAAGTTCAGCTAAGTCAAATACACATGAAGCAGATAAGGGAAGCCTAATAGGGATAACCACGTCTGAGTTTCAATTCTACTAGGCTTAACCTGATGGATATAGATGTCCACATTGTCTTACTCGAGTGGACACTCGAGTCGGAAAGGGACAACTTTTTTGGTAGCAATTCTACTTTGCTTTCATCGATGGTCCAAACCCTAACTAACATGCGTGACTAATAATCCCTTGCCAGGTGCCTTGGTACTCTGGCTATATATCAAAAAGAAGGTAGGATGCATACTTTGCATTCATTCTATCCTATGTTTCAAAAACTCGCAGGGGGTGCGCGAGAGAAGACATTTTATAATACAATTCAACAATATGAAAGCGACAAATAAGAAACAAGTGGCACATTTGGCCAACAAACACAATATCAAAATTATTAAAAGAAACACAAGCCAGTATCAAAAGCTCGAATTTAGATTATCTCCAGTGGAGTTGCCATACTGTTCTAGGATCCTTGTCTCCCATTTGTCATTATATTCCTAGATTTGTTCATTTGGCTCTTGATATGACATGACATTTGCAGGTTTTAGATGTTTATTACTTTTATCAAAAACCAAAACAAGTTTGATAATATCATTTTTTTGAAGTATTCATTATACATAACTTTGGTAGATTGAACCATCGATATACAGTTTTGGCAAAATTACCCTGATGTTCAAGATCAAATCATACTTATATATGTATAAAGATATATGTCACACCTCTTTTTTTGTCAAAATTTTTTTTTAATTAAAGTGACAGTATTGAATAAGGATTATTTTATTTTTCAGAGTCACCACCAGGAATTGAGTTATGATGTTCCAAGTCACCCTATTGAATTCCTAATCAAAAGAAAATTGACCCTTTTGTTATTGGTCTACAAAAATAGAAGATCAGGTAAGGAATTTTATTGACAAAAGGAAAGATATTAGGAATCCCTTGAGTCTCGTGGTTCTAGCACAATCACTTTTATCAACTTATACTTCACTTAAACTATTTTGGATAAATTATGTTTGTCGGCCTTGATTTGCTCATTTTAATGTACAATAATATCTGTCAATATTTCCTAGATTAAGCTAATGAAAGTTAATTTTAGGACGATCTTTTCCATGGTGCATAATTGCATCCTCAAGTTTTATATTTTTTATAAAGTGTATTGAGAAAGACGCAAAATTGCATTCTTAATAGAAACCAAATTCATTGGTCTTAAAGATTAACTAGCATTAGAGACATTTGTCCGTCTCTTGTAAACCCGAGACAATTTTTTTATCCATTCTTTTCTCTTTTCGCTCTTTTCTTTTCAAATTTGCAATGACCCTTGGATTAATCTACAACCCACCTCGCTCCTTTACAAATATGTTTTCCGTCTCTTTCCTTTTCCTTATGATGATGGGTCTTGAATAAATCCACAAATCCTCTTGCTCATTCTCACTGTAATAATATATTACTTATTAATACTGATCATAAACAAAGAATTTGAACTCGTGACCCATTTGACCCGCAAGAGCAAACACTATCCAAACCTAGAACCAAAGTATGTTTTTGATTCTTGATAATTTCATGATGTATCCCATCAAATTAAACCACACTTTGCGACTAGAAGTTTAAAGCAAAACTAAACCTGTCAACCAGGCCGGTCCGGCTCAACTTAGAACCGGCCCACTTATTTTACCAGGCTCGGGTCCGTTCGCCCCACTAAATGGGTCAGTCCATTATGGGCCCAAGAGTAATGTAATTACTAACGGCCCAACACCATCTCAATTAAGGTTTTAATTGATCTAATTGATCCTAAACCCGATCAACCCAGACTGATTTGTTTAATGGGTCGGTTACCGGTCCAAATGTCAAAAAAAAGCCTAATTCAAAATTTTATGTTTCTTTTAATATATACATTCAATATATACTAATTAAATGCTAGTTTAAGAATTATGCACACATACATTCAATAGTTGAATAGAAATTAGTTAGGACAACTTAGTTTGTTGTTTTAATTTGTATTTATGTAATTTTATCAGTTTAAGATTTCATGTTTGTATATTTTTAAATTTCAATTATGTAATGTTATTAATTTAAGTTATTTTTGTATATTTATGAATACCTAAGCATGTAATGTTATCAAATTATCTAAGTTTGTATGTTTTAATTTGAAAATACATTACATATTATACTACTTTTGAAAATATACACGCATATATACATATAGTGTATACTACTTAAAATAATACTTTAATCAATATCCATATAACATATATACGTTACATATTATACTAACTTAAAGAATATACCCACAGATATACATCACATATTTACAAATTAAACAATATACATACAACATATATGCATTACATATTATACTACTTTTAAAATATACACGCAACATATATACATTATAGATTTTACTACTTTTGAAAATCTACACACATATATACATACAATATATACAACTTAAAATACTACTTTAATCAATATATATATATATATATATATATATATATATATATATATATATATATATATATATATATATACACACACAACATATATACATTATATTTATAATACTTTGGAAAACATACACACATATATACATTCAATATATACTACTTAAAAGAATATACATACAACATATATACATTACATATTATACCACTTTAAAAAATATACACGTGTATATACATACGATAATACTAAAAATACTAATTGAAATAATATATATACAACATATGTACATTACATATTATACTACTTTAGAAAACCTACACACATATATACATTAAATATATACTACTTAATAAAATGTACACATATATACATAGAATATATACTACCTAAACTACTACTTTAATGTAATATCCCATATTTTGGACTAGAATGAAAGTCCGTCATTCCTATGAGGAGATGTTTCAAAAGCCTCAAACCCTATGTAAATTTAGTGTGCTAATCAATTATGTAGTGTGGGGATCTATTTGAGCATGAATTTAGATCATAGAGGTTCCCTAACTCAAGTTCAAATTGAAAGCTTTCTTATCATTCAAGTTTTAGTGAACATCAAAACTTGGGTCAACTTCAATCGATCATAACTCATTGTATATATTTAATTAGAGGTCCTACTATATATCAAATGAAAGCACTTTGAATTATATTTCTAACGATACTAATTTTGCTAAAATCCGATATCCAAGCAAGAAGTTATGACTTTACAAAGTGGAGTACATCGCTTGACATAAGGTGTGCGACGCACAACCTAAGGTGTGTGACGCAAAACCTAAGGTATGCGATAAGGAGTGTGATGCACACCCTAATATGTGGGATAAGATGTGCGACGCACACCCTAAGGTGTGCGATAAAGTGTGCGCCGCATATGTGGGTGTCCAAGTGACTTAAAAATCTGTTTTTGGGGCAAAAATGGTCCTTTTTGCACCCCTATATAATGCCTCAACATGGAATTAAGCCCTTATTTCACCAAAACATATTCTTTCTCTCAAAATCCTCTCAAGAACACAAGCTAGGATTTTCATAGAAGATTCAAGCTCAAGCAATTCTCTACATCAATTTTCATGAAATTGAGAAATAAGGTATGTGTAGTGTTCATCCACGGATCCCTTTCATCCGTGGACCTCAAGAATCAACTTTCAAATAGTAAATTATGATTTTCATGATGTGTTATGATTATATTCATGTTGATGATTATGGTTTGAGTTTCAAGGTTGTATTTTTATGTGTTTTCATGAAACATGTGACTATGATAGTTGAAACCCATGAATTTTGGATGGAGTAAGAATGCTTTGTTGATAAGTATACCTATGCCCAAAATTATGCATGTAAGGTTTTTGCTAAAATGCCTTGAATGATAAAAATCATGTATTATAACTTAGAGGTGAACTATATGATAAATTCATGCTAGTCTATTATGTTCAAAGAGCTCACGTGTCATTGTTGTGCAATATATGTGTTAATGGAATGTACATGATGATTGGGGCATGGATTTATAGTGTGTCTATATATCTTCCATGCTATGAACAAGATCATGATTTTGAAGTATCACATGACTTATCCGCAAATTATTATAATATGAACTAAATGTTACATGTTTGCCATTCCCTTATGGTTAAATAGTTTTCATGCCATTATTATGAATAGTATATGTTGTCGAAATGCCCATGATATTAGAATATGATATTTATGACTTGATTATAAGCATTCCTATTCATGTTAGATATTATGATGACCATGTACTTCATGAAATCCTTCACTCATGTATTATGGATTGTTATTGATGGTTATGTACTCAAGAAAGTTAAGTTGTGTTAGTTTTCTTCCATCGAGTCCTGGGGGTACTTGTACCCGAAAATATAGCTGTGTGCCTAGATCCATGACATGTTATCACGATACTCAGTCAAGCCAAGATCTACAGAATTCAGTCAGTTATGTGACTCAGGAAAACTCAGAAATCTCAGCAATCACAGTAGTTCAGTAATCTCAGTAGTTCAGAAATCTCAGTACTCAGTTAATCTTAGATAATCTCAGAAATCTCAGTACCCAGTAACTTTAGAAATCCCTATAATTCAGTACTCTCAGAAATCTCATGAACTTATTACTCAGTAAGATCAGTAATCTTATGAACTCAGTTAGCTATTAGATATCAGTATTATTCCGTCAGCTATAGAACTCACTAAACTCAAAATTAGTTTAGTTCAGTTAATTAATACAGTTAGTTATTCATGTTTAGTTTCTTCAGATGGGAGTAGAATTTAGTACCGAGTGAACCCAAGGATGGGAACTCACCTGCCAGTTTAGGGTACGGTTCTTAGAAGCAATCCTTGTGTTCCAGAACTACATAGCCAGCGTAGGTTGAGACATCTACCTATCAGTTTAGTGTTGATGAGGTGGCTTAACCTATCAGTTTAGGGTTTCCACCGTTCTCATTTTGAATACTTGCCAGTATAGGGTTCTCACAGCGGTCCTTACCAGTGGCGCGGTATTGACACCCCTCCAGTCAGGGCAAAAATTGGACCCTAACTTAGCTATATGTGTTATTGGGGCATGCTGGTTCAACAAATACCTCCCACAGTTTCAGTTGCAGATTTTAGGACTGTCTGCTATAGTCACCCAGTCTTAGTAAAGAACTCAGATAGTTCTTCAAATTGTAGTATATCAGGACTGTCAGATACAGTCAACTCAGATATAGTACGAGACTCAGATTGTTCCATCAGATTCAAGACTGTCAGATACAGTCATCCATGTTATCAGCATTCAGTAGTAGGGCTATCAGATATAACAACTCCTGTTATCAGCTATATCAGCTATCAGAACTCATCTGTCAGTTATATTAAATATCAGTAAACTCAAGCTACCAGTATTCACTTTCATGACTATCAGATACGATCAAGCATATTAGTTCTTCATATCCATGACTGTCAGATACAGTCAATTAGACTTATTCTTTATAATTAGATTGCCAGATACAGTCAATTAGGCCAATTCTTCATAATCAGAACTGTCAAAAATAGTTATTCATGTATCAGTAATATAGTTTAAATCCTTCAGTATTCAGCAATATAGTATCAGTTGATTCATATATCGATATCAATAAAATCAGTTTTTCAGTATCTCAGTATCAGTAAACTCATGTTGTCAGTATTCAGACTCAGTAGTCAGTATCTCCATGAGTTCAGTTAAAGTTATGTATGCATGTATGTATTCTCATGTTCATATCAGTCAGCATTATTCATGCATGTAAATCCTTTGTATTTATCCTACCTCACTTGCATACTCAATACATTCAGACGTACTGACGCATTTGCGCTATGGTGTTTCTTTTATTCTACACCATAGGTTCAGAGACGCGAGCTCCAGATCAGCACTGGCATTCCAGTGTTCAAAGTTGTAGTGAGTCTTTCTCATTCGAGGACGATATGATTATTACTTTATTTATCATTTCAGTTTATTTTAGTTGTTAAATGGAGTTAGTTGGAGACATGTTCCATCAAATCCTTATTCAGACAGTTTAGAGGCTTTCAGACTACAGCATGTCAAACAGATATTTCAGTTTTGTTTTGGTATTGATATACCATTTTCAGACATTATTTTTATCGGACATTTCGTATTATTTAGATTTGAACCTTATGGTCATTCAGTATATGTTTTCGTATCTTTATGTTATATTATGCAGTATACAGGTAAAGATATCAGTCATGGGTTAGCTTGTGGTCCTTCGGGTTCATGAGCACCGTGTAGCATTCTGGTTCAGAAAAATCGAGATGTTACATTTAAACAATATACATACAACGTATACACATCACATATTATACTACTTAAAAAAATATACACACATATATACATTCAATATATACTACTTTAGAAACTATACACACATATATACATACAATATATACTACTTAATTAATAATACTTAAATATATATTCAAATATTAACGTACACTACTTAAAAGATAAAACTTATATAGAATTTTTATATGTCAATACTAGTAGTTTAAGTAATATTTGCTAACATTATTTTTCATTATATGTATATATGTTTGTTATGTTTATAACAGTGTTTCGTGTTCCGTGTTCCATGTTTATTACGAATCTGTGTGCTTTCCTCTGCTTTATATTCCTGCATTCCTGCTTTACTCTGTTTTATATTCCTTATGGGTGCCGTATCCATGTTATGTCATCTGCTTCTGTGCTGTACTATGTGTTTGTGTGATATCTCATGACTTGAGCCGGGGGTCTTTCGGAAACAGCCTTTCTACTTCATCAGAGGTAGAGGTATGGACTGCGTACATCTTACCCCCCCCAGACCCCACCAAGTGGGAATACACTGGGTTTGTTGTTGTTGTTGTTGTATGTTTGTTATGTTTATGTAAAGTTTGATAGTAATATATTAAAGTATTTAATTCAAACTAGATATTCAATTTAAATGAAAAAAATATGTAAAGAGTGAATGAATCTTGTATTTAATTGACTGCAAAATAATTCAAAACTTATAAGTTACAAAGATTGCAATTTCATCTTACTTAAATTGAAAAATAAAAGATTCAATAGATTAAATGATTAATTGATAATTCTACAAATTGTGCATCAATTTTTCCAACTCATTCATGTTAATATTAACGAAAATTAGCTAAGGAGTATCAAAATCAATAGGCCAAAGCCATGCATTGGACTTGATCATGCTGAGTTCTCCCATTTAAGTCATAATTTCTTCAAGACCTTATTCGTATACGGACTCCATATCCATTCCTTGATTTCTTCGTTCCACATTAATCCAATCTCTAAGGTAAACTATAACATTCATGCATTACCTTTCAACGAGTGTCAGTTGTCTCCAAGTCGTTGTCGTCCTTGACTAAAAACCCTCTCTGATGCAACAGTCGACATTAGAACATTCAATATATCTCTATCTAATCTTGAAAGTACAAAATAATGTCTTTCATATTCTACACCAATCCAACATATTTTTCCTTGATCTACGATTCTCTATAGGCGACATAATTAAGTTCTTTCCAACAAACGACTCTATGTTGGAGGCGACATCCTATTCCAAACATTTAAATCAAAAAAGTAATCAGGATAACTACTATGTGCCTGGTTTTTAGAAGATGATGGATCCTTGGGAGGATGGGGGGAGTTGGGGTGATATGTGCTGGTAAAGCATCATGAAGAAAATCAACATAATGATTGTATAATGCGTCCATGAAATTATTTGCATCACCCATAGGTGTAAACAAATAAGGTTCTTCTCCAGATTGTATAACTAAACCATTATAAATGATAGAAGTAAATTCGGACATAGTTTTATATTTCATACATGGATTTATTATAGCACCAATCAAGTAAATTGGTGAAAGCAAAAAAAAATTATCAGTCATTACAGCAATAGCATCTTTGTAACCTGATTTATTTTTATATTTGTTGAGCAAACAAGAAATATCGGCTAAATAAGCTAAAATATTATAAACTGTAAGACAATAAGAAGCAAAAAAATTAATCGTAGCTATATAAATTTTTTAAAAAAATTTAACAATATCAATCAAAGCCCAATCAGAATCATGTAACATACACCCAGAAAAAAAACTAGCAAATTGATTAAAAGTCATAGTAATAGAAACTTTATAAATAAGACAAGTTTTTAAAAAATCATAAGTAGCATTTCATCTAGTATCCAATTCTTCAGTCATTAATATCGATCTAAGTTCACTTTCTTAATATTTTCTTTTAAATTCTACAAGTCTAACTTTTTTGTGATTTCCTTGAATAAAGCCAATCGCAAGCCTAACTTTTTCGATACTAACCTCAAAAAATTCAAGATCGCCTTTTACAATTAAATTATATATATGTCAAGCGCACTTAACATGAAATATTCGAGTAACGATGAAGAAATTCAACTTTTAACAAGTCAACAACAACCTTGTTGTTAAATGCATTATCAAAAGATATACATAATACTAGTTTTAATACCATAGTATTTTGTAACTTTTGTAATAGATTTAGAAATAAATTTTTCAGTATGTCTACGGTCTTCATCATACGAAAATGCTAAAATACGTTTTTTCATAACGAAATTATTATCTATCCAATGATAAATAATTATTAAATAATTATTTTTATTAACAGCACAACCAAGATCAAAAGTTAAAGCATATCTACCTAAAAGATTTTTAATAATGCAGATAAATAATAAACATATTATGCATGGAGTTGAAAAATATCGGACGGACAAGTACTTCTAAGGATACCTTTAAACATAGGATTATAAATTGCTTGAATATAATGAATAAAAGTTTCAGAAGAAGCAAAAGAGAAAGACAAATAACTCACAGCTATCATTTTTTCTAATTCTTCCCCATCCTTCATTTTACTATAATTCTGAACTAATTTGCCTGTTCTTAGGTCCAATCTAGTTTGAGTTGGCCCCCTAAAAGTCCCACTACCTTTTGTCGCAGCTACCTCTATTGGGTGTTCTTTTTTCAAATGTCTCATCAACGCACCCGTACCCCTTTATTACCTCTAGTCTTATGCTTATATAATTCTTGACATAGATTGCATTGGACCTTAGTAGTTCATTCTACATAACTAAAAATTTTTTACACAATACTAGTTTTTTATGAGATCTTACAGGGGGTTGGGGAGGAAGATTAACCGATTCAGATCTAACATTAACTTTACTAATTTCGGACGTATCACTAATATTATCATCATCTTCATTTAAATCAACTGCATCTACTTCATTCTCTTCTTTTTTACCATAATTTTCTTGAGGTTCTAAAAAATTCGTATAGTGAGCACATACACCTATTTCATTCTCAAAGGGTTCGCTAATTGATAGGTACACGAGTATATCTAGTACTTGAACTACCTCTACTGAAATCAAAATCAATTAGTTTTTGACTACCACTACCACTTTCAGAACAGAAATTTCTAACACGTTTACCAACTTTTCTTAATTTATTCATATTACAAATTAAAATAATAAATATTCAAAAAATATAAAAATAATAAAAATAAATATTCAACAAATAATAGAGTAATTATAAATTAAAGTAAGAGAGGGAACGACGATACCAAAATTTTGAAGTATTCGAAAGTTGAGAGACTTTTCCACTTGATGTTCGTAATTATAAAATAATAAAATAAAATTGAGCACTTTAAGAGATAATTAGAGAGTTTGAGAGAATGAGATTGTAAGTTATGGAAAAATTTATTTGAAAATGTCATATATTTATAAAAAAAAAATTAATTTTTTTTTAAAATAAAATCAGCCAAAAGCTGATTTTGGCCGTTGGGCCAGCGGCTATATAGCTATTACCAATGGTCCAAAATTAGCAAATGGGACTAGTGGGTCGTTGGGCCAATTTGTTTTTAACCATGCCCTGATGGGCCAGGTTTGGTTTCTCAACTGGCTGGTCCACCGGGCTCCTAGGACCAGATGGCCTAGCCTGAGTACCCATCTCACAAATCACCCCCCCTTATCGGTTCTAGGTCTGACCGATCTGATTCTCTATTTGGGCTGGTCTAACTGGGCCAGATTGATCTAACCCAGCCCACTTGACAGGTTTAAGCGAAACAATACGCAAAAATTAATAAATTAGGTAAAGAACTATAACTATTCAACCAATATTTATCATTGTTTCTGTTATTCAAAAAATATTATTCAACTTAAACTACAAGCATTAGTTAGTGTTGGGCAACTAGTTGCAATTTCATTGGAATTTTATTATTAATTTAAAAGAAACAGAAGTTTTTATTTTAGCACCCAAAGATCAAAATAAAAAATTTACATATATAACATGATAACAATTTATCACTTATATAAACACATACTAAATAGAGAATTTATTTTACCTGGGTAATACACAAATACAAAAAAAGTATTCAATATTAATTAAGAAAGAGAGCGAAAAAGGGGCCATTAAGCATGGAAGAAATAATGATGGGTTATCCCAATTTCACTTTTAAGATACCTAAATTTCAATATACTTCATATTATAACATCACAAAAAAATTAATAGTTTAAACACATAAAGTTTGAAAAACTTCATTATATTAGAACCAAATCTTGCATAATTGCGATATTAATTATATAAAAAAGATTGAGTTTCACCTCTTGTGAATATTAATTCACAACAACAAAGTCACTACAATTTACTGATTATGGGAGCCACGGAAACAAAATCACGAACACAATTTCAAAGTCTTACTTGGGAGATTTGATATTTTAGACACTTTTAGAATGTGCTTTGACAAAGAGACACTAGTCTAAAATAATTGAAAAAGAGACACCTTAATGGGACCAAAAAAAGGTGTCAACCCTAGCACACAAGTTTAAAACGTGCACTTTAGTCCCACCCCCACTTCAACTCCTATGTTTAAGACACTTTAGCCCATGTCCAAAAATATAAATATTTGATATTAAATTTGTTTTTAATAAAACCAAGCTTCTCAATGACCCTCACTCTCAGCTAACTGTGCCGCAATTTTCCAGCTCCTTTTTGGCCATTTTCTAGTGATTTTTTGTCATGACCCGAATCAAAGCCTAATCGTGACGGGTATCTCAAGTCCACCACGGGCCAAAGACCATCCTCCTCCTTAGCCTGACCTCCAAGTACAATAAAAGTAAACAACGAAAGACAACCAAAATATATAATAAAGATAGATAGTCTAATCAAATTCTAAGAGTCAAAACACAATGACCAAAACATCTCTACATTGTCCACGAAATCCTCTAAACTAGAAATACCAAACAAGGTCGAGACATACCCCCGACCATGAAAAAAGAGAATTCACAATTCCCAAAATATGAAAAAAAACTAATGAAATGGCAGGGCGTTCCGAAAGATGAAGGTTCAGCACTTCATAATAACTCAACCAACGTATCATACCATCTAATGCTGCACATGAGTAATAGGAAAGCCCTACGACCCTACATCATGAAATGATGCAGCATTCAGGGATGATTAGTAGGGCGAGCACTAACATGTAACACAGAGGAATAGGATAAAATAATGTCATTGCCAAAAATCAGTCAAACTATATGGACAACATTCATATATATATATATATATAGGATGTCAGAATAGGTTTAAGGGCCATGAACATGAGAATTTAAAACATTAACCTAAACTGTGTAGTTCGCTCCATCCTAAAGGCACCCACTGGCTATATGGGTTCAGCTCCACCTGCTGAAAAGTCCCCAAGGTGTGTTAGCCATACAAATCGAGGAAACTAAGGAAATGCTAAAGACACCAAGGCGATAGCCATCAAAAATATAATGTGTGCACCAAGCACATGGTCATATAAACCCCTATGGCGGCAGACATGGTTTTCAGTGTTGACCCCCCCCCCCTTCCAAGACTACACATTCAGGGTGAACTATATAATTCCTTTTAAGTCCAAATTAAAATAGTTTGCACATAAACCCAACCGTTAATCAAGGAATCTTTGTTAAGGCATTTTCCAATATGGTATCGTCATACCAATATGCTTGCAAGCTAATTCAGTTATGCCAAAACAATTCATATAACCATTTGACTATCAAGTTCCATTTAAAATCCAAACCATTGACACCAAGGGCATTTCAAAACTATTTTTATTTTCCATTTATCCTTTAATTGAATGCAATGTTTCAAAGGCAAGTTAAACTATGTGAATTTTCATATTTAAATCCAAGTTCACAAAGTGTGTTGAGGTTAATGCTAATACCAAGTAAAAAAATCCATCAATTACAATGCACCAATTTAGTCCCAAAAATCATAAATTAAAAGCATAAATGCTCCAATTAAAACATAGGGAAATAATTAAAGGAATAGCAATCAAAAACCCTCAACCTAAATTTTAAACCCATCAACTA
Organism: Capsicum annuum; assembly: GCF_002878395.1. Classification (NCBI taxonomy): domain Eukaryota; kingdom Viridiplantae; phylum Streptophyta; class Magnoliopsida; order Solanales; family Solanaceae; genus Capsicum; species Capsicum annuum. The sequence continues at coordinate 49,655,770 of NC_061118.1, forward strand.
AATAGAATAATGATTAAATAAATACGACAATGTAAAACCACAAGTTAAGGATGAGCAGCATGCCTGAAATATAGAGGAAATTGAAAGAGACTCAAAGTTTGGAGCATAATTGTTGAATTCCTTGTAAAACCCTAGTATCTCTTGCATTGGTAATTAAAGAGAAAAAAAGTAAGTTTAATCTTGATAATTAAAGGCAAAAAGGTCATTTGAGTATTTTTAAATCATGGGAAAAAGTGTGAAGAGAGGAAAACACCAAAAAGACCATAATTAAAATGTGCTGAAAAAATTAGGAACAGTCGTCACAACTTGGGTAACGACTCGCGAGGTATGACCACGAGTCGTGGCCTAGAGTTGTTACCTGAGGGTCAACAATCTAATCCTTTATTGTTATGATGATGAGTCTCTCAACACGACTTGTTATTTGATGTCATCAGTCATGATGAAGACTTGTGGTCAGAGGCTGAACTCCTAGGTAACCTTCTATTGTGATAACAAGTCCCTCCTGATAACTCATTACGTTTGACAATAGGTCGTTGTCAAGACCGTTGTTACCGGCAGTTTTGACATTATTTTCGTACTTTGGTTAACTCAATTATTTATCTCTTAGAGGGTCTAGAGTTCAAGGACTTGGGGCATTACATTACCCCACCCCCCACCCCACCCCCTACCCCACCCCTTCTCTCCCTTCTTTGGATCATTCATCTTCGAAAGAGAAGTTTAGGTACCTTTAGACGATTAAAAACAAAATACAAATAGAACCCAAGGAAAAATTCAAACAAAACTCATACTTTAAGAACTTTCATTCTCCGCTGGAAACAAAAACGGGTATTTGGCTTTCATATTATTTTCAGATTCCCATGTAGCTTCCTCCATCTTTTGATTTATCTAAAGCACCTTAACCGAAGCTACATCCTTAGTTTTCAATGTACGAACTTACCCATCCAGCATCTCCATCGGGACCTACTCATAAACAACAAATTTGTGACACCAACATCCTCAACAGGCACTATTAAAGAAAAATCACCCACGCACTTCTTTAGCATAGACATACGAAACACAGGATGAACCAAAGCAAAGTTCACTGGCAAATCTAACTCATAAGTGCCATTCCCAATCCTCCTCACGACCTGATACGGACCTGTGTAATGGGGGATGAGTTTCCCCTTCTTCCCAAATCTTATAACTTTTTTCATTGGAAAAACCTTCAAAAATACCCAATTACTAACCTCAAACTCCAACTCCCTGCACCTCACATCCGCATAAGACTTTTTATGACTTTAAGCAGTCTTAAGAATTTCTCTAATAACTTTTACTTTAGCCATGGCTTAGTGAACCAAGTTAGGACCAAACAACCTAGTCTCACTAACCTTAAACAATCTAATAGGAGACTTACACCTTCTACCATAAAGAACCTTAAAAGGGGCCACCTAAATGCTAGAATGATAACTATTATTCCAGACAAACTCAATAATTGGCAAATGATCAAACCAACTTCCCTTTAAATCACTCATGTAGGCCCTTAGCATATCCTCTAAAGTCTAAATGGTACACTCTACTTGTCCATCCATGCAAACGTGGAAAGCGGTGCTAAGGTTCACCTTAGTCCCTAAACCTCTATGAAACGAGTGCCAAAAATGAGAAGAGAATTGAATACCTCAATCTAAAATGATCAAGACTTGACCTAAATACAACTTAACTATCTCTCGAATAAACAACTTAGCATAATCTTCTCCTTAGTAGTTATTCCTCATAAGCAAGAAGTGAGTAGACTTGGTCATTTATATCCACAATGACCTAATAGAATCATACTGATTGCGATACCGCGAAAGACCCATAACAAAGTCCATATTGATCATCTCCCACTTCCACATGGGCAAATGTATCTCTTGAGATATGCCACCAGGCCTCAAATGTTCTACTTTGACTTACTGACAAACCATACACTTAGAAACAAAACTCACCACATCCCTCTTCATACTATTCCACCAGTTGATTTCCTTTAAGTCATAACACATCTTAGTTGAACCCGGATGAACTTTATATCTAGACTCATGAGATTTAGTCAAAATCCTATCCCGTATCCCATCAACATTAGGAACACACAACCTTCCTTGATACCTCAGAATGTCATCTCCCCTAATATCGAATGCCATAACCTTTGATGGTCCTATATCATCCTTAATCCATATAAGTATGGGATCCAAAGCCTGCTTCTCATTCACCTTAGCACCAAGAGATAATTTGACCACTTCTTGAACAATCACTCCTCATTCTCAGAATCCAAGAGATGGACTCCCAAGTTAGCCAACCTATGAATATCCCTCACCAACCCTCTTTTCTCCTTATCCACATGAGATAAGCTCCTTATAGACAACCTGCTAAGAGCATCAATAATAACATTAGCTTTACCTAGATAGTAGTGAAGCCTCATGTCATAATCCTTAAGTAGATCAAGCTACTACCTCAGCCTGAGATTCAATTTCATCTATGTAAACACATACTGCAAGCACCTACGGTCTGAATAAATATCCACATACACCCCATACAGGTAATGGCGCTGGATTTTTAAAGCAAAACCTACAACTGCCAACTCTAAATCGTAAGTCGGGTAATTCCTCTCATGAACTTCAAGTTGCCTAGAAGCATAGGCCATAACCTTACCTGTTGCATCAAAACACAACCCATCCCTACATGGGATTCATCACAATACACAACAAACCCATGAGTACCCTTGGGCAGGGTCAAAACTGGCGCAGAAGTCAACTTATCCTTCAACTTCTCAAGACTACCCTCACAAGTATCGGATTACAAAAACTTAACCTTTTTTGTGTTAACTTTGTCAATGAATCAACAATAGATGAAATACTCTTCACAAACTTTCTATAATACCCATCCAAGCCTAAGAAACTCCTAATATCGGTTAGAGTCGTGGGTTTAGGCTACTTTTTAACTGCCTTAACTTTTTGTGGATCCACCTTATCCCTTCAATAGAAATAACATGCAAAAGAAAGCACAACACTTAGCCAATATTCATACTTTGAAAATTTTGCATACAATTTCTGGTCCTTAAGAGTTTGCAACATAATTTGGAGGTGATTTGCATGATCCTTCTCACTTTTGGAGAACACAAAGATGTCATAATTGAAGACTATAACAAATAAATATAGAAACTATTTGAACACCCAATTCATAAGATCCTTGAAAGCAACCGGAGTATTAGTCAACCCAAATGACATAACCAAGAACTCATAATGGCCATAACGGGTTTAGAAGGCAGTCTTGGGATTATCAACCTCCATAATTTTCAACAGTTGATAGCCGAAGGAAGATCAATCTTAGAGAAATACCTAGCACCCTGAAGTTTATCGAATCGGTCATTGATCCTAGGAAGAGGATACTAATTTTTCACTCTAACCTTATTCAACTGACGATAGTCTAACATATCCAAAGGGACCTATCTTTTTTTCGCATGAAAAGTACAGGAGTACCCCATAAAGAAATACTAGGACAGACGAAACCCTTACCAAGAAGATACTTCAACTACTCTTTTAGCTTATTTAGTTCAATCAGAGCCCTCCTATAAAGAGGAATGGAAATTAGATGGGTATCTGATAGAAGGTCAATCCTAAAGTTGACTTCCATATTAGGAGGAATCCCAAAAAGATCATCGGGAAAAACTTTAAGAAATTCTTTAACCACAGGGATAGATTGCAACGAGGGACTCTTAGAACTAGAATACTTAACCTAAACTAGATGATAGAAACACCCTTTGGAAATTATTTTCTAAGCTCCAAGATAAGAAATAAACCTCTCTTTGGGTACTAAGGAACTCCCCTCCCATACAATTACTGGCTCATCAGGAAAATGGAAACTGGCCTTTTGGGTCCTACAATCCAGAGAAACATAGCAAGAATCAAGCTAATACATCCCCAAAATTACATCAAAATCTACCATATCGAGTTTTATTAAATCTACCAATATCTTCCTATAAAATATAAACAAACACAACCCTTATAAATTCTTCTAGCAACAATAGACTCACCCACCGATGTAGAAATAGAGAAGGGTCAGAAAAATTTTCAGGATCAAAACCAAAGTGTACAACTACATAAGGGGTCATATAAGATAAGGTAGAACCCGTATCAAGAAAACAATAAATATCATGGTGAAGAGGTGTAACATACCAATGAAAACATCTGGGGATGCCTCAAATTCTTGACGAGTATCAAGTGCATAAAGATGATTCTGACCATTGCTGATACCTGAAGTGGGCCCTTAGGTGTAGGAGCCAAAGAAGTGGTGACTGAGACCTTATTATCTCCAGTGGAAACTCTAGCTACAAAATAATTCTATTGCATATGTCTAGGATGACCACAACTAAACACAAGTTCCTCTCTTTCTTATAATATCCATAGTGAAGTTGTCTACAAAAATGGCAAGGAGGGTAAGGTAGGGCTGACTGAGCTCCACTAGCCTGAGACTAGGCACCCCGTGCCTTAGGACCACTGCTAGCCTGAAAGTGATGATCACCTAAAGCTTAGGATAAGGAAAACTAGACGTCAAATAAGATTTTCCCTAATTATTATTCTTAGTCCACTATCTACCATCTATCTCACTGTTCTATTGACTTGCCCCTTGCTCTAAATATCTAAACTTCTTGCTCTGCCTCTCTTCCATCTCTATCTATTTCTTTTTTCATCCTCCACCTATTATGTATGTAGACCGCCAGCCTGGAGATGTCTATGTCATTATTCAACATAGAAGCCTTACACCCCGACACTAAATTATAGGACAAACTAGATGCAAACTTCCTCATTCTAGATCTCATGTTAGACGATAACTCTAGAGCATAACATGATAATTACTGGAACTTTAGTGCATACTCTTTTACACTCATCTTACCTCACTTCAAATTCATAAACTTTTTGGCCTTAGCTTCCCTCAACTCCTGAGGAAAAAAGTGATCAAGAAAAGCACCCTAAAACTTATCCCATATTATCGACTTAGCATCATTACCTCTCATCTTTTCCCATTCCTCATACCACTAGTAAGACACATTCTTAAACTTATTGGCAACAAACTCCACACCCTCTGAATCAGTAGCATGCATCACCATGAAAATCTTTTCCATCTCATCTATAAACCCCTGAAGATCCTCCTCAACCTTAGAGCTTGTAAAGGTTGGGGGATTTAACCTCTTAAAGTTGACAACTAGAGTGACCTCAGATGAAATAACAATAGTACCAATATGATCAGATCGACAAGACTAAGATGCTACTAGTTGAGTAAGCATATGAATAGACTGATGGAACTCTGCATTGGAGATGTCTCTCTGAGGCGGCTGAGCATAAGTATCACTAGCAAATAAATCCCGATAAAGACTAGTAAGGACCAGTAGAACCCCACATAGAGTGGCACATTAGAAGCAGGGACCCTATATTAGGTTTGTTCTATGTAAATAGGGTGAGTTCCTTCCACATCTTCCTCGGGTGGGATAGAGATTCCAGTAAAGTTTCTATGACCATTAGATTTTTAGAGAGGCATGATATGAAAGGCAAGTAAGTCAGGAGCTAGAGAAATTTCATAACAACTATACTTTATAGCCTGAAATAGAAATCAAGAAAGGGAATCATTCATAAATGCCTCATAGCCTCCCCCTTATAAGTGTGGCCCGCTACACACCCATAAAAGAGACTCAACTTGACATGATTTTGTGTACACCCAAAGACCCTGAACTTGGATCTAATACTAAGATTTTCATGAACTAAATTGGGTCCTATTTGTGATGGGTATCTCAAGACCACCTTGGGCCAGAGACCACCCCCTTGGCCTGACCTCTAGAGCATAATAAAGTAAACAACGGAAGACAACCAAAATATATAATAAAGATAGATAAGTCTAATCATGTTTTAAGAGTTGAAACACAATGACCAAAGTATACCAACATTGTCCACAAAAGACTCCTAACCAAAAATACTAAACTAGGGCGGGACATGCCCCCGACCATCATAAAAGAGAATTCATAATTCCCAAAATATGAAAAAAAAACTAATGAAATGTCAAGGCTTTTTGAAAAATGGGGGCTCACCACTTCACAATAACTCAACTAATGTACTAAACCACCTAATGCTACAGCAATAGAAAATCCCTTGGACACTATATCATGAAATGGTGCAGCGTCTAGGGATGGTCATTGGGGTGAGAACTAACATGTAACTCAGGGGAAGAGGGAAAATAATGTCATTACTAAAAAACCATCAAAATCGTATGCACAACATTTATATATACATATATAGGATGTTGGGATAGGGATAAGGGCCATGAACATGAGAATTTAAATCATTAACCTAAATTGTGTAGCTCGCTCTATCCTAAAGGCGCCTAAGGGCTATATGGATTCAGCTCCCCCTGCTGAAAGGGCCCCAGGGCACATTAGCCGCATGATCGAGGAAAGTCTCAAGACATCAAAGTGATAGCTATCCAAAATATAATGTGTGGACCAAGCACACGATCATATAAAACCCCACACCGGCAAACGTGGCTACCAGTGTTGGTCACCTTGGGACTACATCTTCACGGTGAGCTACATAATTTCCTTTAAGCCTAAATTAAAATAGTTTTCACATAAACCCAATCGCTAACCAATAAGTCTTTATTAAGGCATTTTCAAACATGGTATTGTCATACCAATATACTTGAAAGCTAATTCAATAATTCCAAGCAAATCCATATAACCATTGGACTCCCAAATTCTATTTAAAATTGAAACATTGCCACCAAGGGAACTTCAAAACTATTTTCATTATCCATTTATCCTTTAATGTAATGCAATGTTTCAAAGGTAAGTTAAACTATGTGAATGTTTATATTTAAAACCAAGTTCATAAAGTGGGTTGAGGTTAATGCCAATACCAAGCAAAAAATCTATCAATTTGGGGAAACCCATGTTCCCCATCATAATCTCTATAGCAATTCACCCATTTAATATCGAAAATCATAAATTAAAAACATGAATGATTAATTTAAAACATGGGAAAAATAATTCTAGGAATAACAATCACAAGCCCTCAACCTAAATTTTAAACCCATCAATTAAATCACATGAATAATGATTAAATAAATGTCACAATGTAAAAACACAAGTTAGATATGAGTAGCATGCCTAAAATATGAAATTGAAAGGGACTCAAAGTTCGAAGCCTAATTGTTGAATTCCTTGTAAAACCCTAGTATCTCTTGGTTTTACAGTTAAAGAGGAAAAAAGCAAGTTTAATCTTGATAACAAAATCCTAAGTGGTCCTTTGAGTGTTTTTAAGTCACGGGAAATAGTGTAATTGGAGGAAAAGATCAAAAAGTCCCTAACTAAAATGTGCAGGAAATCTTAGGAACAATCGTCATGACTTAGGTAACAACTTGTATGGTCTGACCATGAGTCATGGCCTGGATTCGTTACCTGAGGGTCAACAATCTAATCCTTCACTATTATGATGATGAGACTCTCATCATGACTCATTATCTGAAATCACGAGTTGTGATGAAGACTCATGGTCAAAGGCTCAACTCTTGGGTAACCTTCTGTTGTGATAATGACTCCCTCCTAACGAGTCATTGCATTTGACAAAGATTTATTTTAGGACCATTTTCTCAGGCAGTTTTGAAATTATTTTCATTCTTTGGTTAACTCAATTATTCATCTCTTGGAGAGTCTAGTGCTTCAGGACTTGGGGTGTCACATTTTTCGGCATCCATCAAAAATTGAGATTACCTCCATTATTTTAAGCCATTTTCTCCTATTTTCTAAAGTTGGGTAACTTGCTTATTCTACTCAGGATTCTTGACAAATACTCTATGACCGATACAAAAAGCAAAGGGGAAATGGGATCCCCTTGCCTCAACCCTCTCTAGCTGGGAAAGAATCCACAACCAACACTATTGATTTTAATAGTATAGGTGGTTGTTGTCAAACACATCATAAGTAGATGGATAAATTTAGTGAGAAAACTATAACTATGCAACATTTCTTCCACAACTCCATCTCACTATATCATATGTCTTTCTCAAATTTATCTTCATGAGGCATCTAGGAGAGGCTTTCCTATTATAATGTTTCACAATTTCATGACACATCATAATATTTTGTATAAGGGATCTACCTTGGACAAAAGCAGCCTGAGTTGTAGTAACTAGATCTATTAGAAATTTCTTTAACTTACTACAAAGCATCTTGGAAATACACTTATACAGTGTATTGCAGGATGAGATAGGCCTGAACTGGCTTGCCTCTTCTAGTTTATCAATTTTTGGGATTAAAATGACCACAGTAGCATTAAGTTTCTTCAACAAATTCCTCTTCTAAAATAATTCTTATATAACAGAGCATACATCTACAACAATAATCTCCCATATTGCTCTATAAACCCTCCTCTACAACTATCAGGCCTAGGATTCTTATTTATGTCATACCCTACATTACCTTCTTCACTTCTACATAAGTAACCGGCTCCTGCAATTTAAGTTGCTTATGTTCACCTAATTTTGCTTCTTGCTCATATATTAGACTACTAGATTTGGTCGTTGTCCCACTGTAGTACCTAGTAAAGTTTGATAGTATACTACAATTATTCTGGAGATTTGAGTTTGATCATTTTGGATCTGATGGAATTCATTTTTGAGTTGGGTGATGGAATGTTGAAGCTTCCTTCTCTTAAGAAATAAGAAGAAATACTTAGTGTTATCATCCCCTAATCTTAACCATGCAGCTTTACTTCTTTGCATTGACATTAGCTAAGTTAGATAAGATATCTTCTAAAATTATTAGTTTATTCTCTTTTTCTCTTGTTGCAAGTTCTATCAATTGGAGAAGATTGAAGTTGAACTTGAATCATTTTGATATCTTCTCTAATTGTATCCATCTTCTTCAACAAATTTTCAAAATCCTATTTATGCAGCCTCCTTAAACCACCTTTTAAGACTTTTAACATCTGTATCACCTTATATATATGGAATATATCAACTTTTATATTCCATGCTTCCTAAACTAAAGAAACGGAGTGATGAGTACCCCACGCATTGTAATATTTTAAATCTACCCTTGATATTTTCTCTTCTTACACCATCATAATCAAAATTAGATAGTGATCACTTACTCCTTCTAGGAGTATATGACTTTTAATCTCAGGCAAGTGATCCACCCACTTACCATTAACAAAAACCCAATCAAGTGTAGAAAATATTATATTAACTTGTCTATCACTTTAAGTGTATTTATCCCCTATACTAGGCATTTCCTCTACTTGACAGTTATCCAGGCATTGTTGGAAATTAGCTATTTCAGCATATGTCACAGCATTACCTCCTAATCTATCCTTCTTATGCAATATGGAATTAAAATTCCCTAGAATCATCCAGGTTCATGTACACCCTTGTTTATGCCTCCTCAGATACTCCCATAGTTCCATTCTACCCTTTCTCAAGTTAAAAGCATAGACAAAAGTGACATCAAATACAAGCTGAAGGGGAATATGCTTTATTGAGTAGGTTACTGCCTGTGCACTGACTAACTTCACCTCTACTGTAAACTAATCATCCCTCCATAGAATAACTATCCTCCCATTATAGTGAGCCTCATGGTTACTATAAGAAGAGCAAACACCAAACATGCTATCAAAAATGTTTTTTTAACTTATTTATCTTTATTCTAGTTTCCAAGAAACAGACCAATCTAGTTCCTAAGTTGTTCGGAGGAGATTCACCTCCTTCTGCTTATTGAGGCCTATAGTATTCTAACACACCAACTTAACCATGACCACTTGGGGGAATAACCTTCCTTTATATACCTTCTTTCCTAATTTTAAGGGTTGAAGTTATTGAAAGGCCACATCAGCCCCAACCCCACCTCCATCATGGATGATAGCTTAATGGGATACGATTGCATGGGTGATTATAAATACAAAGATTATGAAAAATTTGAAGAATAAGAGTATGAAGAAGGTTTGAAAGGGAATTTCAGACCATAAGCAAGCCACTCTTTCTCAAATGAAACAAATCTTTGTGTAGAACAAATATTCAAGGATAAAAAAATAGTGAAGCTTTTCTTAAAGAAGGCGTCGATGGTGTGTGCAGGTATGAATGAAACATCGAGTAGGTTTCAAATATACAGGTAAGTCAGTGAGTATACTGGTGTGTTGAAAATGTCATGGGCAACCACAAGAATGTTATTGTGGACGTCATTGCCTCACTTTGTTTAAACTTTTTCATCGATAACAAATGTCAAAGCCCGAAAGATATTAAGAGGATCGTCTTTAGGGACCTACTGTAACGCCCCAAAAATAGGTCCCGAGATGTTACACGATGCTTAGGGTCACAAGTGATCCCAAGCTAACCCTTCTACTGGCATACTTACATGCAATTGAATAAAATGCATAAATCTGAAGAAAATCAGCGGAAACATAAAACTTCTCTGAACTCGATCAATACAAATTTGAATTTACAAGATTACAACTCTGCTTTTGAGAACTAAACTAAAATAAAAAACATTAACACTACTGATTGTCTATCAAGCCTCTACTAGACTAACTATAGGTAGTCGGGTCATGACTCCCAAGTATCCCAACTCAATATGACTGAATAAAGAAAATACAATACTTCTCAAACTTTATAACTGACTCGAGCCCTTGAATTAAAAGGACTCATCACCTGCTGACTGGAAGCTGTGAACTGATTGAATATGGTATATGCGCTACAACTTGTACCTATATTATGAAACAATGTTGCATATAGACATATATGTGGATCAGTACTTTGAGGATGTACTGAGTATATGGGGGTGTATGCAATAGTTAAATAATATCATCAATATTTATAGAAATCATGCATGCTGATATAAATGACTCACGTAGCTTAAACAAAAACTAAAATCTAAATCTCATAAATCATGAATAAGGAAGTATGTAATACAAATCTCGTGAGACATTACACCTTACTCTAAAGTCTGTATCTCTTCTTGTTCTCAAATTTTGTCAACTGGAGGAAATCTTAAAACAATAACTTTCAGAATATACACTTTAATTTTATGAAAATAAGGGACTTCTTTTGAAACTTAAGAATTATAGCACTTTGGGAAACTTAGTACTTGGGACTCAAAGACTTGGGAGCTTTAAGACTGTAACACTTTTAGAGACTTTGGGACTTAAAACTTTGGAAATCTTAAAATATTAGCATTTCAAAATATATACTAAGACCTTAAATCTATAAACTATTTAAAGAGTAGGGGTCTTATTTGGGAGGTTCTTCTAACCGATATAAACCATGTGAGCTAACGTGGAGTCCAACGTCTTGCCCACGTTGGGGAGAGCTGCTTTATCCTTGCCATCGAAATAGAACCTTTAACTTTAGCAATCACTATCTTAACCCACTTGGGGTAAATCAGAAATCTACAGTGGCTCATAGTTCTAGGGCATGAGACCTCGGAATCATACCCAACTCGGTGCTAAATACTACTCTCATACTTAGTCTCAGAACTTTTAGAAAATTAACTTTAAAATAGCATAAGGATTTATAATAAAAACCAATTACGCTTCTCTTTGCTATAAATCATGAACTATATGAATAATGTGGATTTCTTATCTTAGCTTAGAATCAAAAGATCAAATCTTGCTTATCAAAGCATGCTAAAAATATAAGCTTCTTGAAATATCAAAACTCAATCTTAGGGATTAAAGCTCATGCTTCAAACTCAAGTCAAAACATCTCAAAATTCATGCTTGATAACATAAACATTTGTAAATCATATTAAAATCTGAAAATTTCAGCATTGATTATGAAAATATAAACAAACTCATGAAATTTATCTTCAATGGCTCTCAAAAACTCAAAATTTTGTAAATAGTGATAATGGATGGGTATGAATCCCAATTTAGAACTCACATATAAACATTCAAAATCATACAAAAACATCCAACTCAATATGATTCTTGAAAATACTTCAACACCATCAAATAATAAGATCAAGAATCTCAAATCATACTTAAACTCACTTTTGAAAATCTAAAAAATTGCGTTATGCGCATAAATACATGAAAATAGTCCTTCAATTCAATATCCAATCACTTGTAAACTCATAATCTTCAAACAATATAAACTGTGTATAAACCCTAACTTCAATTTCATGGAAAATCACATAAAATTCAGTAATTTATAAGTTAAAACAAGTTTTGGGAACAAGGACGAAAGGATTGTCCTTGTAAAAACCCCACATACCTTAATAGTTTGGATTTGATGAATTGAATGTAAAAGCTTGTACTTTGAATACTTTAGAGATGATCTTGATATAATTCTTGAAGTTATTGGATTAGAAACCCCTAATTCTTGATCTTTTTGTTGAAGAGAAGAAGATGGAATTGATGACGCTTGAGGGAAAAATTGGAGAATGGGGGCAAATAATACCTCATTTGAAGCCTTAGATTGTGTTTTTATGACTGGGGTTGAGGTGGAAAAAGATCCCATTGCCCCTTATTACTTTAAAGAAGAAATTCATAACTCGCATCCCAATTTTACCCTTTAGCATGACGCGCTACCATCGCAGCAGCTTACTGCCTCACACTAAAATGGCTATAACTTTTCGCTCGGGTATCGGATTTTTGTGAAATTGGTATCGTCGAAAAGCTAATGAAATTATATACAATTTGGTGTTTCTTTGGATAGAAAATTCCATGTATATAAAATGTTATACATGTTTAAAGTAGACCCTTGTAGGATTGAATACCAAATTTTGTCGAATCTAATGTTCTTAGCTACACTTGGCTCTAAGTGACTTCTATGAAGATTATTCACCTAATAAGAACTTCAGATACTTAGAATTAAATTCATGACAAAAGAATTCAAATTATGGATCAAGAGTATGATAATTACACCTTCACCGTAATGCATTAAAATCATGTTAAGCTACTGGAAAAGGACAAGTGTGAATTTGCACTTTGGCGCGATGCGATGCTATCGTATTGTGCCACTGGAAATTGACAATTGGGAATTTGAACCTCTCCGTGACATGCCAATAGTGCAGAGGTCCACTGAAATGTAACGATTACAATTTAGGTATCCACCGTGATGTGGTGAGTGCCTAAGTGGTACACTGTATTACTAACAATGCTTTAACTTCTTCACTGAGTGTCGGATTTGGGTAAATTTGATATTAATGGAAAGATTATTCAATTTTTCACACAATGAAAGGCCTAAATCTGGAAAATTTCATATGAAATAAAGGTTATTCATTTTTAAGCACACTCTTAACAATCTAGAAATGAATTTTAAGCTAGGAAAAACATGATGTGTTAAAATATCTCCCTCTTGAGAACATTCGTCCTTGAATATGGATAATTAAGCTGAAAATACTGAGAAATCTGAGGTTATAAGCTATTAGACACAACTGAAATGAACTGAATAACTGAATCTTAAACATAATGAGTCACTGAACTGATCTGCGAGTGCATGAATTCTAATGAAAATAGCTATATAGCTGATACAGAAATGAGGGCGTCAACTTATGAGTAACCATTACTTTAGGCTGGAACTAATTTCATGAGAAAATAAATGAGATATTCATGACATAAAAAAACTCGAGGTATTACACCTACATTGCAGGCCGAACTGTTGGAAGTGTTGGATGGGAGACTTCATTGTGAAGAACATAGTTCGAGGAACACCCGAGCATGGATATGTAGTGTTGCTTATTTTTTTATATATTTGTAATGACCTCAATCTCAGGTCTATAAATTCCCTCATAGTCAAGGAGGACTCGTGCAAGTTTATGTACTATTGTATAGAGTTTGGGGCTTCCATCTATGGATATACATACATGAGAAAGGTCATTTTCGATGATGGCGTGAATTTGTCCAGCAAGTACCAAGGTGTGCTGTTGTCCATTGTTGCACACGATACATAGAATCATGTCTATCTCTTAGTGTATTGTGATATGGACAAGGAGAACGATGTGTCATAGGGATTCTTCTTTAAGAAGCTTAACTCTATTATCATTGATGAACTAGAATTGTTTGTCATTTCCAATAGACATGTAAGCATAACCAACGGCCTTACAAAGCATTATCTGTGTGCCCATTATGGAGTGTGTATGAGTAATCTTGGTGAAAATATTCAAAAAAATCAGCATTGTGGAAATTATCTCACAGTGTACTATCATATGACCGAGGTGTACACGTTGGATGAGTTTAATGACTACTTCAACTTTCTTAAAGAAAAATACCCCAATGCAGCATCCTGCCTCGAGCATGATATTTTTGAAAAGTGACTAAGGTACACTTTCTAAGAAATAGATTCAATGTGATGACCATAATCATTGCGAGTTTCTCAATGCAATATTGCTCAAGGAAAGAGAGTATTTAGTGGTTGCCATCTTAAATTCAATTGCCCATAGGTTTGGCAAATTATCTAGGAAGAGGTATGCAGAGGTTAGATATTCAAAAAAATACATTTGTTCCCGAAGCCGAGAAGATCTTGAGGAAAAACATGACCAAGGGAGACACATTATATGTGAACAACATAAACAGAAGCACCAAAAAATTCACCGTGATTGGTTGTGGTCGTTCCCCCAAAGTCAATCTATCAAAAAGTCATGTTTTTGTAGGAATACGACTTGATAAAATTTCCATGTGCTCATGCGATGGAAGCCTTGCGATTAAAGAATGGGGACAATTATGTTAATAGCATGTACGACTAATTTTTTCCCATATATTCAAAATAATCATACCTCCTTTCATACTTGGAACCTATTTGTGTAGTACCTCTAGAGTCAGAAGGAAGTATGGCGCGAGATTATCTAGCAATTCAGATTCTTTTACCAAATATTGATCCCAAACTAGGGAAAATAAGGGTGAGATGCATTAAGGGCATGTTGGAGTTTTACAGGCCCAAGAAGGAACAAGCTCTCCATGTACAAAAGACTGAGCCATAAAGAACAATATGTAGCCTTAATGCAAGAATATAGGATTGACATTGTATATTCTTTTTGTTTTGTCAAAGGCACTAGATAAGTTGTAATGCTACTGTCAGTATTATGTTTTCAAATGTAATGAACTGTAGTTAAAATCCCCTTTGTTCTTGTATATTATCGATCATGATTTGCTTTTTATATATTATTTAGTAAATTGACTATACACTATACTCATTGACTAGCTATTAAATATATAATCAATCTATGCACGGTCTATATAGTAAATACTAAATACATAATAGATAATAAAACCTTTCTAGTGGTCTATTGACTAAACCCTATTCTTCTTACATTGAACAATTCAATATAATCATGATGCTTGGAAAAAAGTGCATGTTTGAAAAGACTCGACTGTCACAACTTTTTATTTTCCATTCTCGCATGCCCCTTCCTCTACCTACGACATGTGTCTAGGAATGATTGGTCCATCTATTTCTCCTTTGGTCCATTTAAGGAAACCACTGGTCTATTTTAAACACACTTCATCTTTCCCAATAGGAATAAAACTACTGCTATAATGGCCAGAAGAAAATATAATCTCTGATCCCTATGAAGAATGCGAACCATAAGAAACCAAGGTCTGCTCTAATTGAGGAGTTATTTAGACTTTCTGTTCCAAGGCCTTGCCACTGATCAGTAGCGTATTGACATAGAGATCCATAAAATGGCCCACGTCCTTATGGCCATAGCAGAGAGGCTCCATCCCACCCCCAACAACCTTATCACTCCCCCAACATCCCCTTAGTGTAGTGTAGTTTAGTGTTTTTTGTTGGTTAAAGTTCATTGTGAAAGCTTTCATGGTGACTTGATTTTGTAAATAAAAGCTTTCCTTTTACCTTTTTTGCTAGTTTTTGTTCCAATATTTATATATGTAATTGCAATGAACTTGTTTAATGTAAAATCTTCCATTTTTCTACAACATTGTGTTAAATTTATCTTCAGTAGTCTTAAATTTCTGGGTTTTTGTCCCTTAATTATATGTAATGGCAATGTAATAGCAATTTCTGGTTTTTGTCTCTATATTCCGGTAATAGAGATTTCTGATAATGTAATTGCATTTCAAATATATGTAATAGCAATGTAATTTCAAACTAAGGAATGTTTATGTCTTCTATAATCGAATAGTTAGATTTACTATAAACCCTATCATTGTATGGCCCAAAAGGCATGTAATTTTAGACAAGGCCTAAAGAATGTTTATGTAATTTTAAGTAAGAAAGCTTTCAAGAAATTTTAAATTATGGAAATATTTTATTGTATACTAAAGTCATTGTTAATTTTTAAATATGTACAATAAATTATTTATTGATTGATTAGTCGATCACTGACCAACGCAAAGGTCTATAATACACCGATTGAATCTTTTGACAAGTTAAAATAACTACAAAAAAAGAGAAACTAAATTAATAAAATTAAAGTAGGTCAACTAACACCATTCAAACAATGAAATAAAGTTAGATACATCAATTGTGACACCACATCACTTTTGAACACGATCAAGTGATATTTAAGACATTCGATAGCCGTAAATAACTGAGATGGGACTAACAAGGAGAAATAAAATAAATAAGCATAAACAACATTCAAGCAATGCAAAACAACTATATATCATTATATGAGATTACACGTGATCTAATGAGTATAAGAAAGAGTGATGGTTGTGACTTGTGGGTTTTCATACGACAAGTATTGTTTGAGAACAAGTAGTCCTTCTCAATGAAAATATTTTTTCTAACTAATTGGTTGTTACTAACATAACTCTTCCTTATACTCATTTGGAGTGTCCAATTATTTTGTACTGTCATATGATGATATTTTATTATTTGAATAATGTCTATTCATTTTATTTTATTTCTCTCCTTTTTAGTCCCTTCTTACTTGGGAATAAAATCAGATGATTGATGCTAGACCTATGAAGATATCATTCATATATTACATTTAGGATTTGAAATAAATATAATGGTCTATTTTATACCTACAATTATAGATAAATATATGAATCTATACCAGACTAAATAAATGATCATATATCGACCAACTGAGTCTAGTGACAAGTAACATGGGACTATAAAGAGGAGAAATAAAATAAAATAAATAAACATCATTCAAGAAATAAAAAATAATGAAATATCATCATATGAGAGTATAAAATAATTGGACACTTGATCAAATGAGTATAAGGAAGAGCCATGGTAGTAACAACCAATTACTTAGAGCTAATGCTTGCATTGAGAAGGGCTGCTTGTTCTCAAATATTTCTTGTCTTATGAAGACTCACAAGTCACAACCATCACTCTTCCTTATACTCATTAGATCACGTATAATCTCATGTGATGATATCTAGTTGTCTTGAATTGCTTGGATGATGCTTGTTTATTTTATTTTATTTATCTTCTTTTTAGACTCAGTGATTTACGACTATAGCATGCCTTAAATATCACTTGATCATATTCGAAAGTGATATGGTGTCATAGCTGATGTATCTAAATTGTTTTACAATATTTAAATGGTGTTAATTGGCATACTTTAATTTATTTAATTTAATTTTTTTAATCATTATTTTAACTTATCCATATATTCAGTCGGTGTATTACAGACCTTTATTTTGGTCAAAAATCGACTAGGCCATAAATCAATAAGTTATTGTAGATGTTTAGAAATCAACAACGGCATCAGTATCTAATAAAAGAT
This sequence comes from Capsicum annuum, assembly GCF_002878395.1. Taxonomy (NCBI): domain Eukaryota; kingdom Viridiplantae; phylum Streptophyta; class Magnoliopsida; order Solanales; family Solanaceae; genus Capsicum; species Capsicum annuum. Next base: position 49,673,465 of record NC_061118.1, read on the forward strand.
TTGCATAGTTTAGTTATTTTTTAATCTTTTCTTACTACTTCAATTTTAAGAAGCTCCAACTGCACCTTGTTTAATATTACAGTCCTTTTAGTCCATATAATGATAGGGTTTATAGTAAGCCTTACTAATCGATTATAGAAGATTATTTTCCAACAGTAAGAAGGTACAATTCTCCAATGATCATATTTTTAGTAGCCCTACTATATAAATGAAAGAGACCTCTTTGAACTTCTCCTTATTCATTTATTCATCCCTTTCTCATTTTATTTCAACAAAATAATATCTTAGTCATCTCAAACTAAAACACCCCGAGTTTTGGCCCTTGCAAATTTTCTCGAGTCTAAAACTTTTTTATCATCATACCACTCACACCACAAGTTGTATAGTGTGGTGATGGGTCTAGGGACCCTAGTCGTATGTTAGTCAGTGTGTTGTTGGCTAAATTTTATCCTAGTTATGAGAGGCACCAAATAAGTCATATGGTGATATGACGAAAGGGTTGATTCTAATCATATGTTTTCTAGTGTCTAGCCCTTGATGATCTGCCTTGTATACAACTTGAGGGTACTAGACGTATGGTGTTGTGACGAGTTGGGAAGGGGACTCGTATGTTGGAAAGAATGTGGTATCCAACTTTCTAATCTTATGACGACTTGACCATACTTCTCGTATATTGTGGTAACGAGTTGGAGGGTCCAATCATACCCACCTGGGAGTTTTCTATAGCTTTTAAGATGAGGGTATTTTGAACATTTACCACCCCAAGCCCTTGAGACCCTATGTCTTATAACATTTTTTGGCCATTCATTATCACTTTAGAAGATCAAAATACTCTCTAAATAGTCTCTAAAAAACTCTGAAGAAGATTGGGCTAGGGTTTTTTCAAGGTGGTCATTTAGAGACTTAAGGATCAAAATCTCTCCATGAGTCTTCATAACTCAGGCATGTGACTCTTCCTTCATTGTTAGTTCACAAAAATCATGTGTTTTAAAAAATTATTCATGATTCATTAATGGTGGTTTTGAAAACCATGGTTGAGGGTTTGAATGCATAAAGTTGAGTATTGTTTTCTCATGTCTTAAATTGTGATTATGCATATTTTGATAATGGTTTTGTACATTTGGGTGCTTAGAAATTGTGATATAAACTAAGGGGTGATGGTTAACCCTAACTTGATGGTTTTGGCTTGAATAATAGTTTGATTATGCTATGCCCTCAACCTATTTGTGAAAATATCAATGAGAAGAATCTTGTCACATATGAATTGTGTTTTGAACTATGGCATTGGCCTAATGATGTAAGTGGTTGGTAAATGGTTTCATGACGCCCTTGTTCGCCATAAATTGATTTTAATTATAATCGTGGTGGTCTAATTGGCTAAATGGGTTCAAGTCCCTAAATGTTGGATTGAATTAATGTCTTGGTTTAGACAATGGGTTCAATTTAGACAATGGTTTTGAGTCACAAAGTTGATTGATGATGGTTATGGCATGTTTTATACTTGCAAGTGGGGTTGGTATGACGATACCAATGAGATTCCTTTGGTAAGTAATTGGATTAATGATTGTGCATATATATAATGAATGTTTTAATTAGACTTTAAAGTGGGATGTGTAGCGGGGCCATGAAAGTGAAGTCTGAAGGACTAACACTGGAAACCACTTTAGCTGGTGTGGGTGTCTATATAATCGGGAGGTTTGAGTCCGCCAAATGAATATATGAATGGGAGTTTTGAGTCCCCTATATTGTATACATTGGTACTTAAGTCACCTTGATTGTGTCGGGACGTTTGAGTCCCCCGTAAAGGCATATACAGATATGAATATTCTCTGGTTCGTGCGGATACATGCACTGGGGTCCTTCTAGATAGGGGAGAGCTGGGTCCATATAGCCCGTAGGTGAATTGGTATATGATGGTTACACTACACAGCCCAGGTTAAGATTTTCAAAGTTCATGCTAAGTCTTGTTCTCTATTCCGACATGATATATATATATGTGTGTATGTATATATGTATACATGTAATTTCATATGATGATTTGACTTGGTTTTAAATGATGGAATTACTTTATTCTTCTATCCCTGAGTTACATGTTAGTGCTCCAACCGCTAACCATTTTCAGACGTTGTATCCCCACGTGATGTAGGTCCCAAAACTTCTTCTACTTTTCCTGCTCAGTGATCAGGTGTTCGAGTAGTTTGTGAGTTGACATTGAAGTGGTGAGTTTCCATACTTCCAAAGGCTTTATTTCAGGGTCTTTATTTCCTATGTATTAGATCTTGATTAGACTTCATTTGACTATCTCCCTGGATATTGGTTTTGTCTATTATCTGGGACATATTTCAATATTTTATTGACTTCAAACTTATAGAGGCTTTGTTGGATTACAGTGGAGTTGGGTGTATTAATTTGGCAGATTGGTTTAGACATTTCATGAGTTATGATTAATCTTTTTTTGCACTATATTATTATATGTTCGGAATTCGTCCGACACTAGAGGTTGTGGTGTTGACTAGGTTAGGTGAAGGAGGTGATCTCTGATTCACGTGGAACTTGAGATACCTATCACGGTCAGTTCCTGGTTCAGGTCATAAAACAAACATCCAAAAGTATTTATATTTGTCATTGTGGTAATCCCGTTGTTTTGAAGACATCATGAACCGATAAGAATTCAGGTTAAAAATTCTACAACTGTGCAATTGAAAAGGTGTGTTTTTTAAATAAAAATTTATTTATGTGCATCACTTGATAAAATTTTCTAATTTATCATCATTATTTTAGGATAATGGTGGATGCTCTTATTTTAAGTGGATTCCTTTCTATTTTGAGGAATCAAAATTTTAAGGCATTGCAAAGTTTGAAATGTTGAAAAGGCTTAGAGAATCTAAAGAACATAAGTATCTTATTATTACATTATATAGAAAATAAGAACACAAAATTGATCACTTAAAAGGATTATTGAAAGACTTCAAAATTGAGAGGGATCAACTTAAGCATAGGTTGGTTGTGGCTGAAGAAAAAAAAGAATGGCCTTAAAATTATGATGTATGGTTTAATATTAATTTCATCTTTTTAAAAAGGTGTAATGGAGGTGTAGTAGGATTAAATATAGTATGTGTGCCTTTTATTAATCGACTACTTTTGACTTACATTATATATGCTTTACCTTTTTCATTCATCAACTACTTAACACTAGATTATATATGTTCTACCTTTTAATCAGAGTTTATAATCAACGATGAAAACCATCTAAAATTAATGAAACTGATTATATAAATCGTAAAACATTTATAATAAACATATCACAAAATATTCGTACTATCATAGAACAATTTTGAAAATAAAATTGTTTAGCTCTACACATCCAGAGCTAAAAAAAAGAACTTAGATTGTTAGTCCCCACCATTTACTAAACTTTATTATTTCAAATCCAACCTCATCATAAACAGAACTTGAATAAAAAAAAATTATCTCAAAGGTCAATCAAATAAAAATTATACTCCCTCTGTTTCAAAAAGAATGACCTAGTTTGACTTGGCACGGAGTTTAAGAAAATAAAGAAGACTTTTGAATTCTGTGGTGTTAAATTAAAGATAGGTCAAACGTACCAAAATACCCTTCAATCTTGTGGTCTTAAACATGTCATGTGGAAAGTTAAAATTAAAAATTTTCTAAAAAGGGAAAGGGGTCATTCTTTTTTAAACAGACTAAAAAGGAAAGTAGGTCATTCTTTTTTAAACAGAGGGAGTATATTGTTTTGTGATTCCTTTTATTGTCTTCCACAAGAATGTTGTTGATGTCATCAACAACTTCCTTAAGAAATTCATCTATATTCATCATTGCATTTTCTTTTCTTCCTTCACAATTACTTTTTTTTCCTGGAGCATTCTTTTTTTCTTCATTATTCTCACCATCATCTTTCGGTGTCTTCTTTTTTCTTTCTTGTTGTTCGTCTTTATCTTCTTCTCCTTCTGTTGTTCTCTTAGCTTGATTTTTTCTTCTTATTCTCTTTTACTCTCTTCTTCTACTGCTGATGTCTTCTCTCCTTCTTCTTTTTTCTCTACTTTTGCTCCTGATGCTTTCTTTCCTTCTTCTTCCTCTCCTGCTTTTTCTTCATAATTTTTATTGTTTTCTTCTTCACAAATAGTTTTTTCATTTTCTTCTTCTTCTTCTTCTTCTTCTTCTTCTTCTTCTTCTTCTTCTTCTTCTTCTTCTTCTTCTTCTTCTTATTATTATTATTATTATTATTATTATTATTATTATTATTATTATTATTATTATTATTATTATTATTATTATTATTATTATTATTATTCTCTTTGCTTGACTTCATCCTAATTATACTTTTCTACAATGGTTGGTTCATCTATTTTACTTTCTTCTTCACAAACAGATTTTTCATTTTTTTCTTCTTCTTCTTGGTCACCTTCATCCGGATTATTCTTCTCTACAACAGCTGGTCCATCAGGGATCATCACCTCATCAACATTGATCAATTTCTGTTTCAAAGTTGCTGCCTCAAGGAGCACTTTTTTAATGTCCCTATCATCGTAGACAACCCTAACTAATGAATGTTGACTTTAGGCCTGCATACCAATATTTTCAAGTATTTAGAATTTATAATAAACTATGTTATCAGTCAATAAAGAATGACATAGATTTTGCTATAAATAAAATTAATTATATAAAATATGTAATTTCTATATTAAACAGAGGAGATATTATCTTGATCGTCTTCTACTTGTTCTTTTTTGCTCTCCTTAGCCTCCCTTGTTTCACAAAATCAACAATATCTGTTATCACCTTTTCCAGCCGAAACACGCGCTCTTTTAATTTTTTGATCATCGATCTCTTTTTTTCTTCTCTCAATTTGCTTGTTCCTGTACCGTAAGTAACATCTCATGACACAGAATTTCCACCCAAATTCTAATCATCGTACTCGTGCTCACCATCTCCCGATGAGGTAATGACAGTCACACCATATAGATGGATCTTCAAGCCATCGATGAATAGGTCTTTTGCCTCATCCTTGAATGTTTTAAACTTTTTCATATATTGCTGCTTCATTGCACGGATTGTGTGGATATGATACGGGTGCACTCTCTAGAGACAAATAGGCAAAGAGGATTATTAAGAAACATAGTATTGTTAAAAATATTATTAAAAAAATAATTCCATACCTTTGTGCTTCATCCGTTGAAATATGTATCATCTTTAATCAGTTTATCAGCTTTTGAGGTGTGCCATTTGAGCAATAAGAAAATGAGCAGCAAATCTTCTATTAATTTATCATTTTCCCTTTCGAGCTCGGAAAAGGCTTCATATATCTAAATCTATGATCAAAAGGAAAAATAAATAAATAAATCAGTCAGTGTACTATAGATACCATAAATAAATTACAATATGGAATAAACTATTTTAATAGTTCATAATCAATACCAGAAATGTTCAAGGAAATTCGTAGAGCGCGTACAATGAAGCTTCATTTATCATATATGTACTTCTTCTGTTTAGTGAAGTCTATCCGCTTCTTTAGATGGTTTAGAGTCAATATAAATGACTTCTTACCCCAAGGGTATCTCTTAAAGAAGCTCGGGTTATCCATTATCTTGATGATGTCTATATCTATTATTTTTGACAAATCTCGCACAAGCAATATGCAGTGCATGAACCAAACCAAGCAGCATTTTGGACTTTTCCTCTTTATCCATCCTCCCACCTCCGACAAGCTTCAATAATTTCTTAGCATTTACACTATTCTTTCTCGCAATTCTTTTGAAAAGAGCTTCACTCTCCTCTGCTAGTTTGAGGTATTTTGAATCACGAGGATAGTGTCAATAATTTAATCTCATGATTAGCGCAAACTCCTTCAAATCAAAACATGTCAAACTGTCATTGATGTAGAACCAGATTTCATATAGCATGTTGTCCTATTAAACTCGACAAAGAAGTATATAGTGGACAAGATATCGATTGAACTTCAAATATTCTAACAAGTCCCATAAATAATCAAAACAGGAATTCTTAAACCTCCAGTTGAGACGTTGATAAACCACGAATTTTTTGAATTCATAAATAATTTCAGACAAGACCTAATGGATATCTTAATCGGGAAGGATCCAACATCATCCATGATTGTGGCGAGGTCGTACCTCTCGGCCAAAATAAACCTTGCACAGTGGAGCAAGATCAATGCTTACTCATCTATCCTACACTCAATTTCTATTTTCTCCTACTCATCTCCACCAGAAGCTTGAACATCTTTATCATTACAATCTCTATTCTCCGACTCATCGACTACCTATTCTTTTTCAAAACTTTCAACTTCTATAACTTTGCATTTACTATCTCTAGTCATTTTTTACGATCTACGGAAAAAAACCATAAATTCTCAACTATCATAGAAAAATAATATTTAATTGATCTAACAGTCTATTAACAGGACAACAACACAAGCAGATGAATGTGAGCTCAAAAAAAAACTCTATCTAAAATACAATTACAGTCAAGCACAATTGAAGATCAAATTCAAAAATCAAAAAATACATAATCAATCGAACAGTCTATTAACATAACAACGATAATGTATGATCAAACCATCTCCTACAATAGTATGCATCTAAAACACCATTACATTAAAGAAAAATTTACTGAAAATCCATATTTCTGGGTACACTGAAAGATGAAATTGGCAAATAAAATTCACCATGCAATCGGTAAAGACAATCATAATTCATCAAATATCCATTAACAAGCAAACAAATATCAACTTAAAAAAAGAATTTTCAGTAAATCATGCCCGTTTTTAAAAATAATCAAATTTTTTCATTGAAAATCAACTCAATCGACACAAACTGAAACTAAAACAAATACAAAAAAAAACTTCATCGATATGAAGCACAAATTATCCTGGAGATAAAGAGAACTTATCTGATAGAAATCAAAAATGGGAGTTAGGAAAAGGAAAAGCGGAAAAACCGAAGATTTTTATGAGTGAGAGTGAGGAGGGGAAAATTAATATAGGTATTTTATAGAAAAATGGGTGGTGAAAAATATTTTAAAAAAAGAATCAGTGGATGACAACTTTTGAGATTTTACAAATTGACTCATACTTCACACCTTTTCTATTTTCTCTTCCCAAACCTTAAAAAATAAATTCAAAAAGAAAATAGTATCTCTTTTTTAAATTAAGTTTTTAGAATGTCTATTATACCAAATCTTCTCCTCTTACTTGCTTTCTCTTTCTCTAGTTTGTTCTCTCTTATTTTCTTTCCTTTTTTTTTTGTTTCTAATGCATGGTTTTTTTTTTTTCCTCCTATATGTTACTTTCTTTTTCTTGTTGGTTGGTGTGCATGGGAAGAGGGAGTTGTTCCGTTTGTGTTACAGAATAGTGGTAGAGTTGAATTGAGGGAGGTTGAGAGAATGTGGGGTTGGATAGTTTAGGATTTAAGATTTTATTCCTAAAATTAAAGATACAAATATAATGGGGTGTGTTGTGTGTGTATATATATATATAAATTAGTTATTTTGAACTGAATAGAAAAATATAAAAACTTAAATAACTAGTCATAAAAATATAATTAAGAAAATATTAATATCACTAGATCATTTATTGAAAACTAAATTAAAAGAAAATATATTCAAAGAAATTTTTCATCTCTTTTGAAAATTAAAAATTAAACTTATCCTAAATATGCCTTTGTTTTTCTTTTTTATAGTTTTTTTAAATATTTTAAAATAAATTTACTAAAAATAAATGAATCAAAATATCTAATTTAGACATAAAATAAATATTTAAACACTAAAATGACGTAAAATCTTAGATTCCCACTCTCTTTTCATCGGCGCCGAAGTTGCCAGTACACCACCAGCCTCCACCAATGCTAATCTGACATTTTTCCTTTTATTTTGATAGCATTACTAACTCCTAGCTATTATTTTCAGCTTTTTCTTCAATTACTAAAAATTCAACGAATTTGAAAAAATTATGTCATATCACTCTTATCAAAAAAAATAAAATTTCGCCGAAATTTTTTACAAAACTTTTCCATATGAACAAATGCAAGAAAATTGAAAAAGAATAAAGATGATGTAGAAAAAGAATTGAAAGAAAGGGAGAAAGAGGATGGTGGTTTGGGTGGGGAAGATGGTGGGGGATAAATGTGGAAGACGGTATTCGTCCTTTTTAAAAAAAAAAAAAATAATCATCCAAAAAAAATAATTTTAGGTGCAAAAGTTGCGGAAAATACTCTTTAAAACTGATTCACATGTCTCAAAAGCGTGAAATACACTTTTTTTGTTATGTCAATGTTTTGTTTCTAATAAAAATGAATTTTGCATAATTAAAGTGTTCAATATTTACAAGGGTGGATTGAGGTCTCTAAGTTAAATTTTCAGGGGTCATAAGTGAATGAAACCGTTTCATTTTTCTTTTGAAATGAGCATTTTGAAATTTTCTAACAGCTAATTTTGTAGCAAACACTCATTTGATATTGTTCTTTGTACTCATTACTTCTTTTGTTGTTGATGGAAACAATTTGAACCACCACTAAAACTTAAATTGAAGGGATAACAAATTAAACTAAGTCTAGCAAAAAAGAAAAAAAATGGGTAGTAATAGACAAAATGATCAAATGCGGGATAAATGAAGGGATTTTTTCGTTGAGGCATTATTGTCGAACAGATTGAGTATATAGCTTCTATACCTGCTCATGTGTGTATAACAATGTAAAAGTGTATAAATTCCTCTTATACATAATTATATACGTTTATGCAAGTCTATATATTTGTGTACAATAAATGTATAATGTTGTATAAAGTTATATAATATCATATAAAGTTGTATATCGTCTAAAAATAAAATATGCAAGTGTTATTATTTTTATGCACTATATAAATGTGATTATTTTTCTTAAATTGTATATTTTGAAGAAAAAAATTAATTTATCCAAACACTCCGAAAGTGCTCAAAATCTTTTGACTTCCTTCGTTCAATAATACTTATTTATTATTGACTTGACACACATGTTAAGAAAAAATAGATAATAGTAATAATTTACTATACTACCCTTTGATTATAATAGATGTAATGTCTTTGAAAATGCCTTGAGTGATGAATAAAATTCTATCGAAAAAGTAAAATGGGTAGAAAAGGACAAAATTATGCATTAATTTTTCAAATTGGACATATATTATTAGACATTTTCTAATAGTGAATAAGTATTATTGGACAAAGAAAGTACTTAAGATAAGCCAATCCAAACCAACTCTAAGAAAATTCAAGCAAAGACTATTAAGTGACTTGGATAATTTCCTTTATCCTAATTTATGTGGCACGGTTGAAAATTTGAGATTCAAAATTTTAAGCTATGATCGTGAAAAATCATTAAATTTTATTGAATTTGACAATTACGTAAAAAGTATTATAAATCACAATAATTGAAAACATAGAAAAAATATTTAAAGAAATTTTAGCCAAAAACAAATTTGATTATACTCAAAAAAAGAAAAAAATTGTGTCACGCAAATTGAGATGAAAAGATTAAATTATTTCATCTCACGGGATGCAGTGCCGGCTCAAGGCCAAAGCAAGTGAAGCAATAGCTTGAGGCCCCAAAAATTTTAGGGCCTCATTTTTTAAATTATTATATGTGATGTAGTTTGATTTGATATAGAATTTAACAGATAAAAGATTTATTTTTTTAATTAGAGATCAAAATTAAGTCATAAGTATTTGTGTGGCTATAAATCATCTGGATAAATGAGATTTAAGATAAAATATTTTTTAAAAGATTGAAAAGTATGTCTTTTTTAAAAAAAAATTATGGGAGAAAAATACAAAGATTTTTATATAAAAAGTTATAGTCAACGTGATTGATAGTCTGGGATGGTTAATCTATATTCTAATAATCCTTTCATTTTAAATTATATGTCTTAGTTACTATTTGGAGTGTCTACAATTATTTTCTTTCAGTATAATTTATTAAAAATATTTTGAATTGTTAACTAAATAGACTTATACTATTTTTGTATAGTTTTCAAATATATAAACTTGTTATATAGTTTATGTAAATAGACTTATATTATATTTTTTATTTCAAAAAATTGAAGAGTTTATGTCCAAATTTATGTAAAATATCAGTTAAGTTTGAAACCTCTTATTAAAGTTTCACTTTAGGCCCCCAACGTTCTTGAGCCGCCCCTGACAAGATGTTCATATGTTTCATCAAGAGGAAATAGTAGAGAATAGAGAATTTTAGTTTCTAGTTGCAAGGACCAAAATCTTAATCCTAGGCTCTAATTTAGAATTTAAAATTTATGACTTTCTACTTTTTTATAATAATCTCAAACTTAATATATAATAATAACTGAATTTATAGTTAATTAGTGGAGCAGTTTAAAGAGAAAGAGGAACTTCCACATGGTATTTATTGATCTTGAAAAGACATATGATAAAGTCTCTTGGAAGATTCTGTAGAGATGCTTGGAGTGGAGGCTAGAGAAGTGCCCGTAGTGTACATAAAATCGATTCAAGACATGTACGACAGTGTGAAGACTCGTGTGAGGATGGTATGAGGAGATTCGAAGTACTTTCCAATTCTGATTATAGGGCTGCACCAGGATTCGACTCTTAGCCCATTTTTATTTGCCTTGGAGATGGATGTTTTGACACGACGTATTCAAGGGGGGGTGCCTTGGTGCATGTTATTTGTTGATGATGTTGTGTTGATTGACGAGACTCGAGAAAGAGTTACTGATAAGTTGAACGTTTAGAGACAGACCCTTGAGTCTAAAGATTTAGGTTGAGCAGGACCAAGACGAAATACTTTAAATTTAAGTTTAGAGAGCATGAGGTTGATATAGTAGTGAAGCTGGATTCTCAGGCCATTCAGAAGACGGAGAGTTTCAAGTATCTTGAGTCTATGATTCAGGAAAATTGTGAGATTGACGATGATGTTAGCACTGTATTAGTGCAATATGGAAGCTCGCTTCGGGAGTCTTGTATGATAAGAAGGTATCTCCTAATCTTAAAGGTAGGTTTAGTGGCAGTTTGACCGGCTATATTGTATGGATCGAAAATTAGCCAGTTAAGAACTCCTAAATTCAAAAGTTGAAGGTGGCGGAAATGAGGATGTTCATTGGATGTGTGGACTTATCAAGAGGGATAAGATTAGAAATGAAATTATTCGGAAGAAGGTGGGCATGACATCGGTGAAGGACAAGATGGGAAAAGTGAAGTTGTGATGGTTTGGACCTGTGATGAGGGGCACAGATGCTTCAATACAGAGGTATAAGAGGTTCGCTATGGATGGTTTTAGGCGAGGTAGAGCTAGGCCGAAGAAATATTGGAGGGAGGTGATTAGGAATAACATAAAGTAGTTACAACTTATGGAGGACATGACCCTTGATAGGAAGGTGTGGAGGATGCGGATTTGGATAGAGGCTTAGTACTTAGGTGATACAAGACTAAGTATGTATCAAGAGATTCAAGCCAACACAGGAGCAACAAGCTGAACAACAAGGTGCTAGTTAATAGAAATAGGCCACTCACGGCTTCATTAGACTTTAGATTTAGTTTTGAGCAAGAAAAGAGATGAACACAAGAACAACAATGCTAGTGAATCGAAAGAGCCCCACACAGCTTCACTAGACTTCAAAGACCAACAACAATACAATGTTAACAAAAGAGATGGATAGATAGTTTGACATACAATATTCAAGAATCTAAGAACCTTAACCACATGTAAGGACCCTAATATTAATGAATGTTAACACCAAACTCTTACGTTGCCAAAAGAGGGACTTTACCTCCCTAATCACCAACATATCAAGCCAACGATGCAACATAAATGATATCCACACTTGGGCAGCCCTAGTTACGGATTGGTGGCTTTTGCAAGCCCTACAACTAAGCGGTGTTACACTCCTCACACTAGAGAGAGAGTTTGTCTTCCATCAATAAACAACTAATGAGAAAAAGAACTAAAATGTTCTATTTATATTCTATTACAAGACAAGGCAAAATAACAATAATGCCCTTAAAGGGAGGGGTGGCCATGGAGTGCATTTGGACCCAATGAAGTCACCAAAATACCCTTAATGAAGAAGACCAAATCATGACCCATTAAGTATTGTCCAAAACCGTGAGTCCTCAAGTCTTCAATGCTCTAAGAAATCTTCCATACACGGCCTTGCTTGTGCTCAAAATGAGTCTTCCTTGCATATTCTTGTGCCCTCGGGATGACCAAGTCTTGAGCCTTTCGATGATGACCTCCAATCATGTCTTCAAAAATTAAGGTGGCCATTTGACTTGTATCAACCTTCCCTTCTTGAAAAGGATTCGACCTCGAATCCAAACCTTGCAAGAATAAAGAGAAGACAAACAAGCACCACATCCTCGTGACATGAGGGTTAGAGTTAGTACAATAAACAACATCAATATGCCAAGGAGGTACACACTTGAGATATAACCACACGTCCTTTCTTATAATCACGAGGGACTTAGAAAAAAAATTACAAAGGAGTAAGCAGAAGGAATCACCATCAAGGGGTGGTGTCCTAATTGAAAGTAAAGTCTACCTAACACATATAACAATATCACTCAAACAAGTTGACCGACCAAGAACTATCCATCCTTCACACCCTAAGAAGTTATCGGGATCGAATGGAAGACGTAACCAAGGGCTTAGGTCTCGGCCACTCTCACTTTCCCTTAGGGTGTCATCCTCGAAATTAAGCAAGCCCTCTTTATCACTATTGAAAATATCATGAACTAAAAGAGGGTTGAGAAAGGTGTTTCATAAGTCAACTTCAAATAAAAAGTTCCCATGCATGCACTTACTACTAGTTTCAAAATTTCCACTAGGAATATGCCCAACATAAGAAACACATAAAGACGAAGTAGATGTCATTTCTAAGCACATATCGCTTTCTCTTTCACAAGAGTTATCCCCACATACGTACAAACCATCACGGGAAGCCAAAGGACCACAATCAAAATCATCTTCACAAAGACAATCACAACTCGGGTTTTTTAAATATTCAAGCAAATCAAGATCATCTACGCCCGGTTGATCATTTTGCTTACCCTCACTAGTTGTTCACAATTCACATACCAACATAGACTCGCCTTGTTTTTCACAAGGGTCAACTAGTGTGTAAATACTCTCATCACTTGGTAATGAAACCTTAGTCAAGTTATAAGTGCTAGCACCAGATGGACACAAATCATTCTCACGAGGAGAATCAATTTCGTCATCTAAAGGATCAACTAGTGTTTGTGTACCTACAACAAGATTTTGGTCCTCATATGACCTAACAATATCAAAAGTATCACAAAATGAAGACTCATGAACTCCAACACTAGGTAAAACCGCAACTACATTCATATGAGTGTTGGGGATAACATTTTTACCCCGTAGCTCACATGAGCTACGGTCTTCATCTTGACATGTGTCCGGGTAGCCCACTTGCTCCCTTAGAACTCCCATATGATCCAACCTTTTATTTATCACTTCTCATTGACGGGTAATGGCTTCAAGTTTAGCCAAAATAGCACTTGAAGCCGCGGGTTCCATCGTAATTGCACCTAAAAAAAAGAACAAGTCTACAAAATAAAACACAAGTTAGTTCGAAACAAACTCACCACATTCTCACACACTTGACCGTTTCACACTTGGATTCACAAGTGTTGCAAGTCGGCTTGTAGTTCGTGATGAGTCGAGGGGTGAGTCTACTCCTTGGTCGAAATGGATTCTTTGTTTGAAGACTCAAGGAAATAATGTCCGAACTTGAACCAAGAAATTCTATGATTCAAAAACAAGAAAAGCACAAAATAACGCTAACACGAACAAACAGGCACAAAAACTAACAAGCTAGTAGGATATTACTAGGTCGTCAATTAGTGTTCAAACCAACAAACGAAACTAAGAAAAAATAAAATGAAACTAAGAAATCTAAAATTTGAACTCAAAATGTTGTGTGAATAGTAATTTAGTGATGTGGCAGTCCACTATTGGCCTCGGTTTTATCAAAATTTTACTCTCCAATTTCAAGTCTTGACCAATCTATAATTTGGAAATGGTGGATTTGGTTAATAGAGGGAAATTTGGTCTTGGAGCTTCATTTTCAAGTTCAAAACAAGACTTGACCTTCTTGGTACTTTCTCCTTGAAACAAGGTCCTTAAATCAAGGAAAGTAGGTGAAAAGTGGTTGTCAAGTCTTTTGAGTGATGTGATCAAGTCTTTCACCAACAAGTACTACAACTTGGTCTTTCACCTTTTGTGGATCTAATGTTCACTTTTTGTTTTAACAAAAGATGAAAAGGGTGAAGAACCTTAAGAACACAACAAGTCTAAGAACAACAACAATTTCAGTTTTCAACTCCACTACAACAAGACCATCAAATCGCCCAAGGTTTAGGTAACAACAACATCCAACTCAGCCACACCTTGTTCACATCAACAACTTCAACAAGTTCAAGTTCAATCTTAGATTTGGACACTTTTTAGTGTTGATTAGAAAGAAACCAACACTAGAAACACTCTAAACAAACAAAAAACTACAAGTTCTAGACACATAATAAACAAATCTTGTCCAATATAACAACAACCCAATTTTTGGCCAAGAACAAAAAATGGACAGATTTGCACTTTTTTGGAAAAAAATTTCAGTTTTCAGCTTCTTCTTTTTTTTGAATTTTCGTCCAAAAGAACTCAAGATTGGTAGTGTAGGAACACAACCAGCCTTGCTTTGATACCAAAATGATACAAGACTAAGTGTGTATCAAGAGATTCAAACCAACACAAGAGCAACAAGCTGAACAACAAGGTGCTAGTGAATCAAAATAGGTCACTCACGGCTTCACTAGACTTTAGATTTAGTTTTGAGAAAGAAAAGAGATGAACACAAGAACAATAATGCTAGTGAATCGAAAGAGCCCCACACAGCTTCACTAGACTTCAAAGACCAACAACAATATAATATTAACAAAAGAGATGGATAGATAGTTTGTCATATAATATTCAAGAATCTAAGAACCCTAACCACATGTAAGGACCCTAATATTAATGAATATTAACACCAAACTCTTACGTTGCCAAAAGACGGACTTTACCTCCCTAATCACCAACATATTAAGCCAACGATGCAACACAAGTGATATCTACACTTGGGCAGCCCTAGTTACGGATTGGTGGCTTTTCCAAGCCCTACAACTAAGGGGTGTAACACTACTCACACTAGAGAGAGAGTTTGTCTTCCATCAATAAACAATTAATGAGAAAAAGACCTAGAATGTTCTATTTATATTCTATTACAAGACAAGGCAAAATGACAACAATGCCCTTAATAGGAGAGGTGGCCATGGAGTGCATTTGGACCCAATGAAGTCACCAAAATACCCTTAATAAAGATGACCAAATCATGACCCATTAAGTGTTGTCCAAAACCGTGAGTCCTCAAGTCTTCAATGCTCCAAGCAATCTTCCACACACGGCCTGGTTTGTGCTCAAAACGGGCCTTCTTTGTATATTCTTGTGCCCTCGGGGTGACCAAGTCTTGAGCCTTTAAATGATGAGCTCCAATCATGTCTTCAAAAATTAAGGTGTCCATTTGACTTGTATCAGTAGGTGTACGTCCGTAATAGTAGGGAAGAGTGTTTAGTTTGTATCTATGCCATGTAGTTTCTTGTAATCTCTTATTCATGGTATTTTTGTGATGTTTATGATTTCGAATATCTAATTTATAGTATTACCTTATGGGTATATTATTTTCGTTATTATCTAGCGATGTGATATCCCTTTTTGTAGTTTCCTTTTATGTTTTTTGTTTGTTATACTGTTATCTGTCCTGAGTTGGGGGTCTATCGAAAATAGTCTCTCTACTTCATCTAAGATAGTGGTATGGACTGCATACACTTTACCCCTCCAGACCCCACTTTGTGAGAATACATTAGGTATATTATTGTTGTTGTATATTTACAGTCAAATATTTAATAGAATTTTATTTCTAGTACATATGCAAAATCCAGATGAAAGCTACTAAGATTTTCTTAATACTCAATCTACCACATTATTATTTTTATTTGTTGTTTAAGATTTTAACACACACATTAAAAGAATTATTTTATAAAATTAATTATTAGAAATATTTGACTAAAATAGAGATTGTATATATTATATATTTTTCATACTCCCTTCATGAGACTACACTAAGTTGTTATTGTATCATTGTTCCTTCTTAAATGAGTAATTAATGATTATATGCATTCTTGGAGTAGTAACCGTAAAATTGAAAACAAAATAATTACTAATGTTTTCTTGACGGATAAAAGGATAGAGGTATTATTTTTAAAAAATTTCCTCCACTATTTTTTCAAATATTTCTCATTACACTAATCAATATTTAAAATATTCCACCACAAACATTATCACTGGTACAACTTTTCATTAATTTAAGAAAAGGTTATATTCTTTCAAAAGTCAACTTCCTCTACACTTTACCCTCAACTATCACTGGCACCATAAACATTATCACTGGCACAAAAAAGTCTCATCCGAATTGATTGCTTCAGTATGCGTAAATCATTTTCGGGATGGTAAGGGTCCAAACATAAGAGAAATTCAAAGAATTGTATTTAAGCAGTTGCATTAAAACGCAAGCTATTGGATGTGTTGGAAAGAAAGTGTAATTGCGAAGAACATCATTCGCGGGACACTGGAGCATGGATATGCTTGTTTGCCGGCTTTTTCCCACATGCTGGAGTTATTGAATCCCGGGTCTTCTTACTCTATCATGGTAAACCGGATGGATGGAGCATTCGTTTACTACTTCTTAGCATTCAGAGCTTGCATACGAGGATATGCCCACATGAGAAAGGTAATTACCGTCGATGGCACACATTTGTATGAAAAGTACGGGGGCGTTCTACTGAGCGTCGTTTCACAGGACACTGAAAATTATATATTTCCGATTTCATTTTGTGTCGTCGATAAATAGAACGACGCTTCTTGGACCTTCTTCTTCTAGAAGCTGAAGTCTATCATAGAAGATGAACCAGATCTATGCGTCATCTCCAACAGGCATATTAGCATCGTCAATGCCTTCTCCCGTGTATACAGTCGAGCACATCACGGACTTTGCATGAGGCACCTCGCTGAAAATCTTTGCGTAAATCAACACTACGGAGAACATCTTTATCTATTCTACGCCGTGGAAAAGGCTTATTCCTTTGATGAGTTTAGCGATAATTTTATGGAATTGAAGAGTAAATGCCTCGAGGCAACTCATGTCCTTGAAAATATGCTTGATTTTGAAAAATGGAGTAGAGCACACTTTTCGGGTAATAGGTACGACGTGATGACCACAAACATCGCCGAGTCGCTCAACTCGATTTTGATGGATGAACGGGAGTACCCCATGTCGTACATATTTAATTCAATTGCTAAAAAATATGGTGAAAATTTTAGGGAGTGGCATGAATTTGTCGGTGGTAGAGAGAACATATTTGTGCCTTCTGCGAAAAGGATCCTAAGGGATAACAAGAGTGCGAGCGATTCCTTGTATGTGGATAATCCAAACGGGGTTCTCGACGAGCATATAGTGTTCGGCAACAGCGTTACTACCAAGGTCAATCTCTTGGAGAGGAGCTGTTCTTGTCAGAAATTTGACTTGGTGAAAATGTTGTGCGAACACGCGATGGCATCTTTGCAAGCAAAGTACGGCGATGGTGAAGATTATGGTAACTCCATCTACGACTACTCTTCACCAATTTATAAAGCTGAAAGTTACCTCCTCGCATACTCAGAAGCAATTAACGTGGTACCTCCGGAGGCTAAATGGACTGTGCCACAGGAATTGGTAGACACCAAAATTTCTCCACCCCCGTACGATCCCAAACTCGAAAGGAAGAAAGTCAAATGCACTAAGGGCATCGGTGAGACATTCAAGTCCAAAAGGAGGAATAGGTGTTCAATGTGCAAGAAATCTGAACACAAAAGAACCACATATAGAATGGGCATCAAATCATAAATAGGCCTTTTTTTAGCTTCAGTTGTAAAGCTACTATTTTGAGGGATGAATGTGCATTTTTGTAGATTTTAATGTTCAGTTATTATCGACCTAAAGCTTTGTCTACGATAGACTATCTATAGTCTATGGTATATATAATATATGGTCTATTAAATATTATGTATTGATTATATTATTGCTGATCTAACACATTATGTTGGTCATTTTCCCTACTTATCTCTCCAATCGATGCAATAAATCATTATTTCCCTTGTTTCTCGTTCCCATTTATTAAAAGCTGCACAAAACGTCTCTTCACGAGGAAAAACAACTGGTATACGCATACTAAATATTTTATCTTGTCAGAGATGTCGACCTACCATTGGGTGGATATATGAACGGACGCAATCTACAGGTCTATAAGTACAGGCCCTCTTTCTATGCAACCCTTCAGTTTTCCCTAAAACGAAAATATCAGAAATCATCTCTTCTTCTTCTTCTTCACCCAAATCAAAAAAATGCCTCCAAGAAGGATACCCCTGCGCCCCATCAAACGTGTTCCTCTGAGGCACTACGACCTCCTCCTCCTAAGGAATGATTTGGACCAGCTTTTCTACGGGCTGGGTCAAGACTGCATCTATTTGGAGTAGGACTCCGTCAAATTGCTCGTTTCTTGAGGGAAATTCTGGAAAGGCTCGGAATAGAAGGCCCTGACTACATCACCCCCTCCCCCACCATCCCCATAATTTAGTTTAAATATTTTATTTTAGTAAATGTTTTTAAGTTTTTTTGATTTGTTCATTGCTGAAGAAGCTTTCTTTGTAGGATCTTGTTAGAAGAAAGCTTCTTCTATTTTTCCCTTTTTGATGTAAATTTTATTATGTAATGCAATGAACAATTTTAATACAACTATGTTTCAGTTTCTTTTAACATTGTGTGTTTGCCATCTTTGTTCTGATCCCTTGTTTGAAAACTCGAATCAAATATGTCTACCTTTAGAAGTTACAGTATTGTGGCTTGACTAATTTTCTGAAGAGTAAAATCTAATGTTTAGATTTTATACAGAGTATTTCATCAACTGTACATATTAGTCGATCGTAGACCACATGAATCGATGGATCATCGGCTAAATTAAAATAAATAATAACAGATTTTCAAAAAATAAATTAATTTTAAAAGATTTAAACAGATTATCACATGTTATGTGGCTGGTGGAAGAAAATAATTAAATTAAAATGATTTAAATAGATAATCACACGTTTTGGGAATTATGAAAGATAATTATTAAATTAAAAAAAATAGTAACATGTATTTTGGGCTGGTGGAAGAAAATAATTAAATATAATATGATTTAAATGGATAATCACATGTTTTGTGGCTGGTGGAAGAAAATAATTTAATTAAAAAGAATTTAAATAGATGATGTTGGACTGATGGTGACACTTAATAGACCGTTGTATATCATGCACTATGTCCTCCATCGATCAGTCTGGTATATTGTAGACTTTCACGTTTATTATCGCATCGACTAATATCATTATTATGCGTAGACCATGGTGATCTATGTACATAGTTATAGACCATCACTTGGATGTAGTTAAAAAATGATTAAATAAATTATAGATAAATGTGGTGTGGATTTCTACACATGTTAAGAAGTGTAAACAAGTCACATAATCATACTAGAGCTTAGACAAATTAGGGAGGGTGAATTAAGAAGTGTGTGGATGGGTAGTGGTTGAATGCTCAATATAGTAAGAGTAATGTTTCTCAAAGCACAAGTATGTATTGAGGATGATAAATGTTTTACCACTATCAATTGCACACACTCTTTTGATTTAGGGGTGGTGATGAAAGAAATATGTGGAATGTGTAGGCATCAAATACAATACATATCCTATATACATACTTATGCTTTATTTAAACATTACTCTTACGATATTGAGCATTCAACCACTACCTATCCACGCACTTCTTAATTCACCCTCCCTAATTTGTCTAAGCTCTAATATGATTATGTGACTTGTTTACACTCCTTCACATGTGTAGAAATCCATACCACATTTATTTATAATTTATTTAATCATTTTTTAACTACATCCAAGTGATGGTCTATAATCTTGTACATAGATCATCGTGGTCTACGCCTAATCATGATATCAGTCGATGCGATAATAAACGTGTAAGTCTACGATAGACTATACTGATCGATGCATGACATAGTTCATGATCTACTACGGTCTATTAAGTGTCATCACCAGTCCAAGATCATCTATTTAAATTATTTTTAATGTAATTGTTTTCTTCCACCGGCCCCAAAATATGTGATTATCCATTTAAATCATATTATATTTAATTATTTTCTTCCACCAGCCTCAAAACATGTTACTATTATCTATTTAAATTTTTTTTTAATTTAATTATTCATTTTTTAACTACCTCCACGTGATGGTCTATAGATGTCTACATAGATCACGTTAGTCTACGCATAATCAGGATATCAGTTGATGCACTAATAAAGGTGTAAGTCTATGGTAAACCATACAAATCGATGACTGACATAGGTCATGATCTACGACAGTCTATTTAGTGTTACCACCAGTTCAAAAGAGAAAAATTACTTTTCCAACGGTAAAAAATGGCTACTTTTGTAAGCCATCAGTGTGAACACTTTGTTTTTACTTCATATATAAGGTGTACATCCCTCCTTATTTTATTTCATCAACTTTATTTTGCTTTTAAAAATTCTACAATGTCGCAAGCATCTCAATCATCCAATTCTAAAAATACTCTAATTTGTCATTGTGGGAATGCGGCTGTCTTGAGGACGTCACGCACGAATTCAGATCCAAGTCATAAATTTTATAATTGTGCAATTGTAAAGGTGAGGTGTGCATGTTTTTTTAAAAGAGTTAAGTTAATGGTTATGTAATTATTATTTTTTTCTAGGATAATGGTGCATGCTCGTTTTTCAAATGGCTTGATGAGCTATCACCTCCATCCAGTCCATCAACATTTATTTTAGGACTCAAGACATCAAATTTTCAAGGCTTGGCAAAATTTAATCTACTACAAAGGCTCCAACAATGCGAAGAAAATAAAGATTTTCTCATGACTTTGTTCAAAGAAGCCGAAGAACAGAGGGATCACTTTAAACTATTGCTACATGAAACCCAAATAGAGAGGGATCAACTAAAATAAAAATTAATTTTGGCCGGAAAAAGAGAGAATGTCCTAAAAATGATGTTATGTGCTATAATGCTAGTAGTTGTTCTTTGAAAAGTGTAACATGGATGTAGTGATATTGAATAAATAATAATAGTTCTACTTTTGTATAATGTTAAATACTATTTTTGATAGAACCATAGACGATTAAACAACACATCAACTTAAATTTGACCAGCAGGGTAATGATAGACTATGCATATGGTATATGGAATATTAAGTATGCATTCTATGATATCAAGCATACAATGTACCAACTATGATCACACCCTGCATATTCAAATTTCATGCTACAAATCAATTTGATAGAAACAGATTCAGCTCAGAATCATAATAAGTTTCATAAAATAAAAGAATAATTGTCATATCCTACTACCAGATCCTTCAAACTTCATATTTGTGAAATAAAAAAAAATTATCATATCCTAACAACTCATCATTTAACAACAAATTAAACATCTTAGCATTTAAATGTCTCTTTCCCTAAGTTCCTCATCAGCACAAGTGTTACAGTTGATTTCATCAACAATGTCCATGACCACATCTGTTTGGGCAGCTTTAACTTCTTTTTTCTCAACAATTGCAGCTGCTTCTTCATTCTCACCTTCTTCTCCTTCTTTTTCAGCATGTACATCAGCTGCTGCTTCTTCAGTTTTCTTTTCTTCCATACCTTCTTTTCTTACTTCACCTGCAGCAGCTGTTTCTTCCTCAGCATCAGCAGTTGTTTCTTCCTCGGCTTCTTCTTTTCGTTCACCTGCTGCTTCTTGCTCAACTTCTTCTTTGTCAGCTTTTTCTTCAACAGTTTTTCTTTTTTCTGCGCCTCCTTGTTCATCTGCTGCCGCTTCTTCTTCTTCTACTGCTGTTGCTACTTTTCCACCTTCTTCTTGGATCTTATCTTCTTCACCATCTTTCTTTTCTTCTTCTTTTTCCTTTTCTGCCACAACAGCGGCCAACTCATCCATTTTGCTCTTTTTTCCTCCTTCTTTATTTCTCTTCGATTCATGCACATGCACTATTTTATAATATTACAAAGTGTTACTGATATTTAAAGCTGAATATTCATTAACAACATAAATTAATGAATGAAGTTACCTCGTTCATGTTGTCGCTCATTATTTTTCTTTTTCTTCATTCTTTTCTCTTTGATATAGGATGCAATATCCAACACCGCTTCCTCGAGCGCAGCCACATGCTTATGAAGATCCCCGGGGGATCAGGTTCCCACTGCATCTTTGGAGGTGCTTGGAGAATCATCATCACCAACGCGTACTCCAACGAGGTTACCACCCAAATCCCCGTCATCATCATTTTCCTCATTTGAAGTGAGGAAAGTCACCCCTTCTAACTCTTTCTTCAATCCATCGAGGACGTTATTCTTCATCTCATCCGTATATGGCTCAAACATAATCATGTAATCCATCTTCGTCTCATGAACAGTAGGGATGATGTACGGGTGCACGTTCTACCAAATATCAATTAACAATTACATAACATTCAATAAAATGGTACTATTATTGCATTATAGAAAATAAGTTCATACTTCGGTAATTTTTCCTTTATACTTGAATGGGCTGCCTTCGATTATCTTGTCGCTTTTTGAAGTGTGCCATCTGAGGATGCGGGGGATGGGTAAGGGCTCATCCATTGATTTTTCAGCAAATTCTTCAAGATGAGGAAAGGTCTCACAGATCTAAATTTGTAAGCAGTACAACAGTGAAAAAAATAACTATGAGTCTATGACATAGTATAAATAAAATGATAATCTACGAAAAACTCACTAAAAGGTTTATGGTAGATACCATGAATGCCCAGGAAAATCCAAATAGAGCATAGGATGCCTTCTGTTTCTCATCAAATACTTCCTTCTACTTTTTCAGGTCACTTTTCTTCTTCAGATAGTCCATGGTCAGTTGAAATGTCTCTTTCCCCACGAATACTTCTCGAAGAAACTCAAAGAGTCGACCATTCGAATCAGTTTTGTGTCGACAATCTTCGTCGAATCTTTCGCAAGCAATATGGTGTGCAAGAACCACAGTAGACAACACTTGAACTTCTGGTCCTCGTTCAGCTTATTCTCTCTGATCAGGTGTAACAAGTTGGCCGCTGTGATGTTTTTATTTTTTGTCACCTTAAAACAAAAATTGTCCCCTTTTGCTAACACCTTCTTCATTTTTTATTCACTGGGGTATGATGAGCAGTTCAGCCCCGTGATCAAACAAGCTTGTTGTTAACGCAGAACCACATCTCATGATGTATCTTTTCGTTCTTAACGCGTCGCAACAGCAAATAATGGACCAACTTTCCATTGAACTTGAGATGTTCCGGCAGGTTTCTCAGGTGTCTAAAACAGGACCGCTTGAATCTTTTCTTCAATTCTTGGTCAACAAGAATGTGCTTAAATTCGCGATAAGCAGCCATTCTTGATCTGACCGACATCTTTGCCGGAAAAGATCCGACCTCATCAATTATCGTTCGAAGATCATACCGCTCCACGGAAATGCACCTTGAAAGATATGGCACAGACAATGAATCATTATCCCCATCATCACTATTACTCTCACTTCCCTCGCACTCTTCACTGTCACCACTGACACTCCGCTTGGAAACATCTTCACCAGAATCGACGTAATCGTTTATCTCCTTTAACTCCAAATCTGATTCGGACACCGACTCTTTAATTTTCTTTTGACACTTTTTCAACTGTCGCAGCTCTTCTTTTTCTACTACTACCAGCGGTATCATCTTTCTATTTAGGAATAATATTTTTTCTACCCATTTTCAACACAGTCTACACCTAAAGAACAAATCTCCCATTTTCAGTTCATAGATCACAAGTCTATCAACAGAAATAACTCAATGATCAAGTGAAACCCCCCCCTTAAAAAAAAAAAAATTAACACCCCACCATTAAACAATTCACTACACAAACATACAATAATTGAACCAAAATCGAACATGCAAAATATCAAAACACAATAATTGCTAAAAACCAAACTAGTGCACCTAATCAAACTAATTAGCTATTAATATTTCAATTTTCACTATTTCAGCAATCATGTTTTAAAAGAATTTCATACGTCTGAAAATTGAAATATATCTAGGGCATTCTCATTTCATAGACCATGGGTCTACGAATAGACCGCGGGTCTACGGACAGAAACAGGACGTTGTTCAAATCAAAATGCCAAAATAACTCTTCAAACAACAATTATACCACCATTCAACACTTCGTTGCCAAAAAAAACACGATTAAATCAAAACACCAAATTCGAAAAAAAAATCCTACATCACTACCAATCGATTAGCAAAAAGAAAAACCATTTAAATGGATCTAGAAATGATCGAAACTCGATTTTAACTAACCTTGCAAAGCAACAACGCCCCCTTAGCAGCTGCAGATGAAGAACGTACGAAAATGGCATTTTTGGGAGAAGTTGTTTGAAAGCGGGAGTTGGGAATTGAAGAGGAGCGAGAGAGGGGTTTTTTTTTTTTGGATATTGGAATAAGTGGAGGGGGTTAAGTGTATTATATTAAATTTGTAAAGTTGTATAAATGATGAATTAATCCCTTGGCCCACGTGTGGGCCCCACTTTTTTCACTTTTTACACCCTAAACCTAAAAAATAAATCAAAAAGAAATTAAGTAGGTATTTGAGAAAATAATTTTGCAAACGTTCTTCTTTGCCAATTATTCCCAACTATTTTAGTACTGCTAAATTACATTTTTTATCTTAAAACTATTGCTAGACAAATTAAGACACTTCAATTGAAAGGTGAATATACAGCTCCTAATAATAATCTGAACGCTTCCACCATTAGGTAGACGCTTGAATATAAGAAATGTGATATTTCAAAAAAACTGAAAAAGGTAGTTAAAAGTGAGAGGTATGTTTGGACATACAGTTAATTAACTTGAAAAAAATTTGTGATATGGGAAAAACGTATTCACTTGAAAAACTGGTCTAACTCATTTTTCCAACTTGAAATTCATCTTGACAATTTTTTCTTCGAAAAGCAGTTCATTATATATTACAATGCTGTTTTGAATTATTTTTTTCTTTCAAAAAAGGAAAAAAATTATGTCCAAACGAGCGGTAAGAACTCAACCCTAGAAAATAAACGATGCTCCATGATTCGAAATTTTGCATAGTTGTTTGACGCTATTTGTACCGAAGTATCCACACTGGAAATTCCCTTCTCATTTTCCTAGATATTATATTTTAGGGTTAATTATATGAGTTCGAAATTGCAAACCGAATTTAAATAATGAAAGCCCCAAATATATGTTCTACCAAATCGACAGACTATTTCTTTCTGAATGATATCGAGCAAAGGGATAATGAGTCCACCATTAAACCTTCTCACTACTTAAATACCACGCTTTTATGAGCGGCAGATTTTTAATTTATGATGTGCGTCTAATGCACAAATCACACATTACACATATACAGAGTTTAAAGAGCTACACTGTTCTAATTTTTTTCCTAAAAGATAAGCATAATATAATGGTTATAGATGGATAAATATATATATATATATATATATATATATATATATATAATGTCACATAAACCATAAGGTGCGTAGATGGGTATTAATTACACACCATGCAAATTGTTTTGAAAGCACACATAATTAAAATACCACCAATATCAAATACTAGTAGGTAGATGGAAATTTGATTTATTTAGAACCTCTCCTGCAAATTGGGCTGCATTGGCTGCACTCGAAAGGCAAAAGGCATTTGGTATTCATGATTCCCCCTTGTCTGCTCAAACACTTCCCCTATTTCTCCCATGTTCCTATTCATGCTTGCTATCTCCAGTTGCCTCTGTCATTTGTAACCAACAAAATACTAAATATTAGTGAAAAACTGAAAATTATAACAATCATACCCAACGTTGTTCTACGAGTGGGATTTGAAAAGGACAGAATTTGTGGAGACCAGTACCATTTGTAAGGTTGAAAAGCTTTTTTCAATAGATCCTCAGCTCAATGTTAGTAAAAATTAATCACCACATTAACTTTTGAAACTATAGGCGTTAAAATTTTTAAAATGTGAATCAAAGAGGTAGTTTTTTTCCAACCAAAAGAAGAAAGAAAGAAAGAGGTAGTTTGGTTGCTGGTTAAGAAAGTGAATTATTCATGTGTTAAAATCAATATAACTAGTATCATGTTTAGCAACATTTTAGTTGCTAGGTATAAAATTCAACATACAAGTTTATAATTATGCATTACTAATACATGTATAATTTATGAGAGAATTTATGCAGTATATATTTAATAAAAGAAGAAATAACTAATACTTGAATAATTAAACCTTACATAATTAACTAATCCCTTTATTTTTAATACTTGTGTAATTATAACCAGCAACCAAACGACCTCTATTGTACCACAATAGGGATGCTCAATGAGCATATATCTAAATAAACGAAGTAGGATTTCACTAAATAAATTCAAAATCGTTCACAACAAAACATCAAGATTTTCAGTAATCTGAACTATATGTATCTAAATTCTTTATAAGTTGATCGATTAGGTCCTTTTCTAAGGGTGATTATCTTTAAAAAAAAAAAAAAGACACTTAAACATTCTTTTCAATTTTATAAATTAAAAAAAAAAACAATATTATTAGCCATCTACTTTTTGCTAAAAATGTTAATTTGCCACTGCCACTCACAGAACTTTCACACAGAAGTATTATGCATAGAGGCACGAATTTGAATTCATAATTTAAATATAGTGCTAATAAGAATCTTAAAAATTGAACCTATCAAGTTTAAATATTACATTCACACTCTAATATGAATATGCATTATATTTGATGAGACATTTAATGTGTTAAAAATGTGAAAAATAATTAAAAAAGCAAATATATATGTTAATTAATTAAGTTAATGTGATAACCATACCAGTTGGCAATTAAGTTGTTCTTGCTCCTCCTCCATACCTTGAGTCTGAACAATCTCCATCCAAACACCACAGTAGGTCAAAAAAATAAGAAAGAAAATGTACAACACATATATAATTGAACATCGCAATAAAGTTAACAACGATATTTTTTATTATTAAATAAGAAAAAAACAAGAGGCTATTCCATATGTGGAATGAAAAATATTATCTTTTTTTGAATAAATTTATTTATTTTTGAAAGTAATATTTACAAATTTAAAAAGAATTAATAACATGATTAAATTCTCAAACTATTAGGGATTTCTGTTATCACTGAACAAACACACGTGATAGTTTAAGCATGATACTGGAAAGCAGTGCTAGTTTAGGGAGAACTTTTATGTAATAACTCATTAAAGAACTGTAAAGTACTTCCGACACATTACATAGTGTTGGACATACCTTTTTCCTCATCATCCTCATAAACTCATTCTGCAAAACAATCAAGGTGACAAATATATAAGAACATAGACATTAATTAAGTTAAATTTGAACATTACAAAAATATTAAAGGAAATTGTAGGCACCTGTTTGTCACGGATACTAGTGAGTCCATTTTCAAGACCATCTTCCAATATCATCAGCTCTCTATAGTTCAATGACGATATGTCTTCACCCTTTAGGTGCCTGAAATTAAATAACTCAACATGTAAAACATTAAGCCAAACTTCTTACTAATATTTGTTTTTCTTTTTTACACTTTTTACTCTTTCTTCTTCTTCTTAATTTTGGGGGAAGGTATCTGATTTTATTTCTTTTAGAATTTTTTTCTCGAATAAATCATGAATTTTCTAGGATCTTATTAAGTATCTCATCAAAAACCAACAACTTCTTGCCAAGCAGAGGGGGCAGAGTTGGATCTAGTACGCTGAAGCATCGAGTTTATGTGTAGCCAGTACTTTTAATTTGCTCAAACCTTATATTTGATTAAGAAGTCCTCTAAATATCTATAATTATTTTATTGTGAATTCAATTATAATTATATATCAACTTAAGGTCATGGTATAAACTCATAAACTGGACACAAAAGTAAGAGAGAAGTTTAATAATATTTTCACCTGAGCTCTATTTGCATGTTGTCATTGTCTTTCTTGACTCTGTTGATTTCATTGTCCAAGTTCTGTTTACAATCCAATCAAACAAAACACAAACTTAAAAAGAAAAAAAAAATTCAAGCCAGACTATTATAATAATATAGTTGAGCTAATTAATCAATATCAATCAGTATTGATGTGCCATATATTCAACACCATGTAGGTAGCTTAGCTAGCTAGTTTTTTCTTCACTTTTTTTGGGTGCTAAAAACAATGAAAAGACTTGCAAACAAAAGGAAGATGGAACTCCAGATCTGTTTCTTGACTAGAAGAATATAACCTGCATCACTCTCCTGTTAACAATTTGGACAAGGAATATAGCTAAAAAAGTACATGCTATTTTTAGATCTGTTCATAGAATTCACGTTTCAAATTTCTAACAACAAAATAATCCCTTTTTCCCAAAAGGGGTTGACTCAAAACTAGTTAAAGAATAGATCTTTCATGTCAAAGGATGAAAACCCTAATCTCTTTTTATTTTTCCTCAAAAAAGAAGCCAAATAAGAAAAAACAATTTGCTTAATCTAGATCTGTTCAAGGATTTCATGTTTCAAGTGAATTGACATTATTTTTAGCAAAAATCTTATATGTTTCTTTAATTTTTTTTCTTTTTCCATTTTCCTAGAATAGGTAAAAGAAAAGATGGAATTTGATCCAAGGGTTAGTTTGATTTTCTTTTTTCTTTTTCCTTTTTACAAGAATAAGGTAAATGAAAAGATGGAATTTAATTTGATCCAAAGGGTTTTTAGTTTACCTCATGCTTAGCATCCCACAATCTTCTCCCAGTAAGCTTGTGATATTGATCCAAAATATCAACCAACCTTTAAAAATAATCACACAAAATTAAATTAAATTTCTTAGACAAAAAAAGGTTGAACATGATGAAAAATAAAAATGAAAAAAAAAAAAAAACAAAGGAAGATAACATACGAAGTAGAAGAGAACTCATGCATCTTTCCAGAAGTAGCAAAAATGATAACAGAAACACGAACATCACAAAGTACACTAATTTCCTTAGCTTTTTTCAAGATCCCATTTCTTCTCTTTGAGTAAGTTACTTGCCTATTGCTTGAGTTCTCTATTCTCTTTATCTCTATCTTTCCTCTCCCCATTTTCTTTTCTCTTTGTGTTATTTTTTACCTTTAGATGAATATTGAAGTAAGTATATAAGAAGAAGAAATGAATGGGAGTATCTATTAAGGGATTGACAGGCAATCAACTTTCGTAAGTTTCAGAAAAGGTTGGTTTTTAAAGGCATTTGACAATGCCAATCCATCTGTATCTTTACTTGTTACTTAGCACTCTCTTAACCCTTTCTTGCATCATGTTATCCTTTGGTTCTTCTCCATCTTCATCTCTCACTTGTTGAGAATTGTGTGATTAAAAAGTTTGAAAGTGAAAACTTTATTTCGATAATGGATAGCGGTAAGACTCCAAATCCAATTACCTATAAGTTTGCTCTAATGTTTTGTTGAAGTGGACTATCACTAAAAAAATAAGATATGTATAGCTACAGAATACCTCGTAGCTAAATATGAAAATTTTCATGACTAAATACTTTAGTTATAATTTTTTCTTTTGTAGTATCCATAGCAAAAAGCCGCGTAACTAAAAGTTAGCTACAGAGGTTACATGATTGGTGGCTAAGAGATAATACTTACACTTACAAAAGATATTGTGTTGTAGCTGTGATAATAAAATATTCTTGTTACGGATTATATACTTGTAGCAAAAAATTTTACCTTGTTGCCACAATAAATAAAATCCATAACAATTCTTATATATAGCCGCACTATGTTCTATTGTGGCAAAAGACTTGATTTGTTTGCAATGAAAATTTAAAAATTGTGGCTATTTTACATTTTAATTTCCTGATAACAATATTTGTATTTAGTTACGAATTAAAAAATCTATAGCTATAAACTAAAATATTTGCCACAAATATTTTTATACATGGTTAAAATTTTATTCATTTTGCTATGAAATACAAAAACTGTAGCTAATTTTTTTTTGTATTAAAAGTGAAAATGCATAGCCATTTTTTTTTATACTATATAGGTTGTAGCTAAACTACAATATTTATTGCTATAAATTGAAGAATTCAACTATAAACATTATTAATCAAAGAATTTCTTAATACGACTAAAGAAATTAAAAATTACACATTACAAATTAAAGAATTTTCTTCGTTATAAAAGTTACATAAAGTAGTTATGAATTCATTTTTGAGATTCCAATACGATTGTCAAGTTACATATAATTATGTTTTAAAATTTTAAGAATAATCACAATATACAATTCTTTTCAGATATAATCTTGTTTGAGCTCAAAGCAGCATAGTCTTCTTCTATCTCTTCTTTCAAGGTCTTTAAGTGCACCTTAACTTGATCAACATTATGTCACGACCCAATTTCTCAAGTCATGATGGCGCCTACCTTATTTTCCCCAGTAAGCAAGCCAAGTCATAGCCCGGAATAATAGGGAACGGGCCAATAGGCAGAAATTAGAAAAAGATCGCTTATAATGGTAGCAACAATAATAACAAGTAACAAACAAAAAGTAAAAATATCTCATATACTAAAATGAGGGGTGGAAAAGGACCAAATACTCAAAAGAATCTCTCCCAAGACCTGGTAAGGTCGGTACTAGAACCACTACGAAAATATACCCAGAGTACTAGACATAATCCAAATAATACCCAATATACACAAGTAGTCTCGAGTACAAAAGACTAAACCAGAGTAGATAGAGGAAGATCAGCCTCGAACGATAGTAAGCTTACCCTAATTCGAATCAGTACCGAAAAATAGAAATCACGTCAATGTCAGCTGCTGCTACTCGGATCTGCATCAGGGAAAAGATGAAGAAGTATAGTATGAGTACCAAAGCAACAGGTACTCAGTAGGCATCATCGGCCAACTAAGCTCACTACAGAAAAGGTATAACTACAATGCAAAAGTGTAATCTAAGTCAACAGTAAAAAGGGACAGAAAGGTAAACAATTGTCAAGCTACGCCAATGAGATAGAGGAATAAATGTAAGTGATACAGAAAATAAATAACGCAGTAATTACAGACAAATCAAACATAACCTAACTGGGCCCCCATAAGTCCACTAGGTACACAACATAACCTAACTAGGCCCCCATAAGCCCGCTAGGAACACTGAAGAAGACAATTAAGCCAACTGTACCCCCATAAGCCGGTGGAACACACAAGTAGTCATTAAAGAAAATAAACGTGAATAATCTGTAACTAATTCAATCCCAAGAAATTATGATAGTCATCTAGATGTGCACCGGACTTGAATCGGCAACAATGGATAGTAACGAGAAGCCAGAACCCGGACTCAAATTGGTAGTGATGGATAATAACAAGAGGACACGTGTCGGATTCGAATCGAACATAGTGGGTAATAACGATAGGCCAAATATATAATATACACCACAACTCATAATCAGATGCCGGACTCGAATCGGAACTCCAAGGAACCACAATCATAATCAGTTGCCAGACTCGAACCGAAACTCATAGAAACCATAATAATCAAATGCTGGACTCAAACCGAAACTCATAGTAACCATAATAATCAAATACCGTACTCGAACTGAAACTTATAGTAACCATACCCAACTGTAATATTAAAATCCACCACATAGCATAACAACGTTAACGTGGTACAAAAGTTCACAATCAATGACAGAAAAATAAGGTATATACTGAACCTGAAGAGAAGCTAAAATACGTCTAATTACCATACGCATGTCGGACAGATTCAAGGTTTGCTATTTAATTTCACGTCCTAAAGTGATAGATGCTATAATATATTGAAAGACATCTACTAGAACGGGGTCCTAATCTGAGTAAATAAGACATGTTATATATATCAAACGATATGCAACTACAAGCACTTATCCAAAGCTAGCATAATAGTTCACAATTTCAGTATATAAACTCAATCTATAAGTAGGGTAAGCCTAACCTACTTGGACGCCAAAGCTAAAACCTCTCTGAGAAACCTTCGAATAGTGCCATCAAAATTCGAACTTGAATAAGTTGATGTAGATAATTAACTTCTTTGTGACTAAGTATGGCAACAAAATAATTTTCTTACGAACTCCTCTCCAACGTGCTAAATATAAATTAAAGCAACAACTAATTATACGCAGATGTGATTATATGTAAAGATGATAAAAAGATAACTTTTCCTCTTAAGAACGTTTTGATGATAAAACATTTTTCAAATAATTTAAATGACTAAATGATTAAATACATGCCACCACTTAATATGACTTTTAACATTTGTCACATAGTATATTCATATTCATTTCATAGTCCAAGTAAGGGTATCAAACGGGCTGGTTTTAACCGGCCCGAACCGGCCTACTAAAGGAAACCGGATCGGTTTGACCCGACCCAGTAAGCTCAAGGTCTTCAAGGGCCCGGGTCCCGGTTCGGTTGGGTTTTGAATTTGGGTCCGATTAACACGGATCGGACTTAACCCGGTTAGGGCCCGTCGGTTAACCGGCTCAGTCCGGCCCGGCCCGGCCCGGATAAGCTTATTTAATTTATTTATTTATTTATTTTAAAAGATTTTGGAAAATTGGGCCAAACTAGCCGTTGGCCCAACGGCTATAACGGCTAGTTTGGGCCCAAATATAAAAAAAAAAGTTTTTTTTTATTTAAAATTATTTCTTAATTCCAAAAAAATTTCTATAAATACCCTACACTTTCAAATCATTTTCCATACAATTTTTCATCCTCTCAAGTCTCAAATCTCATTCTCTCTCAAATCTCATTTCTCAATTCTCAAATATTCTATATATTTAATTTCTAAAGTGCTCACTTTAATTTTTTTAATTTTGAGATTACTAAGTACGAGTGGAAGTTTCTAAAGTCGCAACCTTCGGATACTTCCAAAATTTGGTATTATCGCTCCATCTCTTACTTTTAATTTATAATTAGTATATTACTTGTTGAATATTTATTTTTATTACTTTTTGTGTATTTTGAATATTTTTTAGTTTGATTTATACTATGGATAAATTAAGAAACCTCGGTAAAAGTGTCAAAAAATTTTGTTCCGGAAGTGGTAGTGGTAGCAAAAAGCGAATTACTAGCGGTAGAGGTACTTCAAGTACTAGATATACCTGTGTGCCTTCGCCTCCGGTACCAATTAGTCAATGAGGAAGAAATAGGTGTAGGTGCTCACGATATGAATTATTTAGAGGTTCAGAAAAATTACGGTATAGAAGAAGAAAATGAAGTAGATGCGGTTGATTTAGATGAAGATGATGAAAATATTGGTGAGACACCCGAAGTAGAAAATGCTAATGTTAGATCGGAACGATTAATCTCCCTCTCCGTCCTCCCCGTGCCCCAAGAGCTCGTAAAAAAAGTAGTGTTGCATGGAAATTTTTTGAACGTATATCAGATACTGAGGTGCAATGCAATATTTGTCAAAAAAAATATATAAGCATAAAAGAGGAGGCAAGCAAGGGGGCACGGGTACGTTAATGAGACATTTAGTTGAAGACCACGAAAGAAAGTTAAAAATTGCACAAGGTGGTGAGGCTGTTGGTGGGCCCACACAAACTAGAATGAACCCAACAACCGGTCACGTAACAAAGAAGTATAATAAATTGAGGGACCGGGAGGAAATAGCAAAAATGGTAACTGTAGGTTGTTTGCCTTGTAGTTTTCCTTCTTCTGATACTTTTATTCATTATATTCAAGCAATTTATAATCCTATGTTTAATGGTATTCCTAGAAGTACTTGTCGGTCTGATATTTTTAGACTTCATTCATAATATTGTTTTTATTTATCTACATTGTTAAAAAATATTCAATGTAGATTGTCCCTAACTTCTGATTTTGGTCGTGCTGTAAATAAAAATGATTATTTAACCGTTACTTGTCACTGGATGAATAGTAATTTTGTGATACAAAAACGTATTCTTGCTTTTTTATATGATGAAGATCGTAAACATACTGGACAATTTATTGTTGACTCGATACATAAAGTTACAGCATTTTATGGTATCGAAAATAAAATCTTATGTATCGCTTTTGATAACACTTCTAACAACAAGACTGCTATAACAAAGTTGAAATCTAAGCTATCAGCGCCGTTACCTGAAATTTTTCATATTAAGTGTGCACGTCATATATATAATTTAATTGTAAAAGATGGTCTTGAGTTTTTTGAGATTTATATTGAAAAAATCCATCTTGCTGTTGGTTTTATACAAGAAAATAATCGTAGATCGAAAATTAAAGAATTTAAAGTTAAATGTCAAGAAAATGGACTTGCATAGATATTGATGCCTGAGGAAATTGATATTAGATGGAATTCTACGTATGATTTTTTAAAAACTTGTTATAGATATAGAGTTCTTATTACATTAGTTTTTAACCAACATTGTGGTTCATTTGCTGATTCTGCCGATTGCATGCTACTTGATTCTGATTGGGTTGTAATTAATGATCTTGTTAAGTTTTTGGAAAAAGTTTATGCAGCTACAGTTGAATTTTTCGGTGCTTATTATCCTACTGTTTGTAATATTTTGGGATATGTAACCGATATTTCTGGTTTGCTCAAAGAATATAAAAATAAAGAAGGTTATGAAAATGTTGTTGGTGCCATGTTTACTAAATTAAAAAAATATTTTTTCTCGATTCCCCCTATTTTCTTGGTTGGTGCTATGCTAAATCCATGCATTAAATACCATACTATGTGTCACTTTAGTACTCTTATTTATCGTAACTTAGAAATAAATACTAACAATGATTCTGAACAAGTACAACCTGATTTGTGGACGGCTACGTCTGATGCGAATGCTTACATAGATAGATTATATAACCACTATGCTGATTTAGTTGATTTAGCTGTACCGACACATATCAGTCCAACTGTCGCTCCTCATCCTCCTGAGGTGCTATCATTTTCTAAAAGGCCGGCATATTGTAGTTTTCCTGATTCCTTTTATGATTTACCCTGTTGGAACAGTGTCGACTGGAGCTTACACATCAACTTATTGGGAAGAGCTTAAGTATTATCTTTGGTCACCGCCAGAGGATCGCAAACGACGGATCAACACGCTGGATTGGTGGAGGAATAATGAATCACAATATCCTGTGCTTTCAAGATTAGCTAGAGATATCTTGAACGTTCCAATGTCAACCGTTGCATCAGAGAGCGCCTTTAGTCAGGGATGAAAGCAACTTGGAGACAACCGACACTCATTGGGAAGCAATGCAATGAATGTTCTAGTTTGCCTCAGAGATTGGATTAGAGCAGAAAGAAGAAATCAAGGAATGGAACCGGAGCAGAATGACGAGCAGAAGCTTGAAGAAATTATGACTTCGCGGGAGAACCCAGCAGAATCAAGTCCAATGCATGGGTTTTCCCCTATTGACTTTGACTATCCTATGCAAGTTCCCGTTAATATTAACATGGATGGGTTGGAAAAAATGATGCATAGTTTGTAGATTTTTTATTCATGTAAATTATAAATTTTGGATCATTTTGCAATCAATAAAATTCAACATTCATTAATTAACTTTCAAGTATTATTAATTTATTATATTAAGTAGTATATGTTTTGTATATTATTGTATATATCTTCTATACACATGTATATTTAACATATATATTTAATGTATCCAAGTGTATATGTTTTACAAATTAGTATATAAATATATATATATATATATATATATATATATATATATATATATATATAGAAACACACACACACATTGTGTATATATAAATGTATATTGTAGAATAGTATATATTTTATTTAAAGTAGTACATATATATTGAATGGTGTGTATATATCTTCTATAGACATATATATTTAACGTATACTTGTGTATATGTTTTATAAATTAGTATAATATAACTATCTATATATTGTAATACATATATATTGTAGTATATAGTTTATTTAATTTTAAAGTAGTACATATATATTGAATGGTGTGTATATATCTTCTATAGACGTGTATATTTAACTTATACATGTGTATATGTTTTATAAATTAGTATGTAAGTATATATATATATATATATTGTAGTATGTATATATATACACTTTATTTAAAGTAGTACATATTTATTGAATGGTGCGTATATATGTGTATATATTATATCTTCTATAGACTTATATCTTTAACGTATACAAGTGTATATATTTTATAAATTAGTATATAAGTATATATATATATATATATATATATATATATATATATATATATATTGTAATGTATATATATATATATATATTGTACTATTGTAGATGTGTAGTATATGTTTTATTTAAAGTAGTAAGTATAGTCATATATAATTATACATTGAATGATACGTATATATGTGTAAATATGTGTAATTGTTTATATATATTTTAAAAAATATATATTGTATAATTGTAGTGTATATAATGTATATTGAAGGGTATATAGTATATATAATTATAGTATATGTAGTGTATATTGGATTTTTCATTTTTTTTAAAAATTGTCATGTTTTCCTTTTACTCGTTCCATAAGATATTATAAACCTGAAGTTATTTTTTTTAACAATTAACCCTCGTCTCTCTTCAGTAGATGTGTGTGCACTCTATTCAAAACAAGATTGAGCTAATCTTGTGAGTATTTGAACAATCATAACAACATCCAATAATCACTTATTTAAACTCATTAATTTTACAAGTTGTATGGGCGCTGCTAATGGCCATAAATTTTACTACTTGTATGGGAGCTGCTAAATGGCCATAAATATACAAAGACCATACTAACCTTAAAAAATAAGTAAATTTTTAATACTAAATGCAACTAAGATTTATGTGGGATAAGTATTTATTACTATCATTAAATATGAAGGAAAACTATTAAACTAACTTTAGTATGTGGGATCCACCTAACTTCATCCATTGCATTTTCATCCTTCTCCCTCAATCTTCAATTTAGTATTTTTTTTTAAATCAAAATTTAAAACTAGTTTTATTACTACATTGATCATAGTTATTTTAAAATACTTTTTAGAAAAGTTCATCAACAATTATTAATGTATTGATCATAATCCTTTAAAATATTTTTCGAAAAAGTTCATCTATGATTAACTAATTTTGAACTTATCACAATAATAAATTTATTGTATTATATAAAAGTCATTCAATTCTAAAGTTTATCACATTTTTTTAAAACATTAGCTAGGATTGATAAATATGAACGATATAATTTTTATAATGTGTCAGTATTTATTATATTTAAAGTATTTTGAATTTTGATTGCTAATATTGAAATATTTTCAAATTAGACTTAAAATATTAAAAATTTATTTAAATATAATTTAAATATATTTAAAAATAATAATTAATAAAATTATTTAATTAGAGTACATATCTTTTGCCATAATTTTTTGGCCCAAAAATGGCCATAAATGTATAAAGACTATACTAACATTTTTCTTTAAAAAAATAAATAAATCTTTACTATCTTCTACATTCAAGAAGTTAAATGTAACTAAAATTTATGTTGAATAAATTATGACTATTATTAAATATGAAAGAGGAATATTTATTTAACTTTAAAATGGGAGACCCACCTTAATTTCACCTTCTATCCAATCACACCCTCCCTTTTCATCCTTCTCCCTCAATTTCTCTTTAGTCTTTATTTATCGAAATATAAAACTAATTTTATTATATATTGATCATAATTCTTTAAAATATTTTTTGATAAAGGTCATCAGTGGTTAACTAAGTTTTAAATTTATCATAGAAATGTATTTATTTATTATATAAAAGTCATTTCATTCTAAATTTTATCATAAAAGTGTTTTAATTAAAACATTAACTAGGTTCAAAAAATATGAAAAATATGATTTTATAACGTGTCAATGTTTATCACGTCTAAAATATTTTAAATTTTGATTATCATTATTAAAATATTTTCAAATTAGACTTATAAATTATTTAAATATAGTTTAAATTTATTAAAATATAATAATTAATTAAAACTATTTAATTAGAGGATATATTAATAGTGAATATAAGTAATATTCACAAGTTATCAAATTACCGTAATATAGAGGTACAAAATACAACAATAATGCGTCTTGATATCTTTAGTTGTTGTTAACTAGGGTCCACAAATGTAAATTTTGTGATTTTCACAATTTCTATAATGTGTCAATATCTATTCTGTGTATAATTATTTGAATTTTGACTGCCGTTAACAAAATATATTAAATTATATTTAAAATTTATCTAAATATATAGCTTAAATTTTATTTAAATATAATATTACTTAATTAGAGATCATATTAATAACAAATATAAATTATAATTTGCAAATTATAAAATCGACGTAACATAAGGACATAAGACGACAACATCAATGCATGACTCTCATAAAGTGTTTTGAATTTTGATTGTCGATACTGATATATTTTGAAATTATCAAAATAAAATTTAAATTTATTTAAATATAATATTTAATTAAATTTCTTAATTAAAGGTCATATTCATAAAAATTATCAGTAATGATTCACAAATTATCAAATCAGCATAAATAGTTTAAATTTTATTCAAACATAATAATTTATTTACTTATTTAGAGCTCATATTAATAGAAAATATAAGTAATGATTCATAAGTTGTCAAATTGGCATAAAATAAGGTCACAAAAACTACAATATTAATTTTTTAGTACTCTGCTAGGTTGTTGTTAACTAGGTCAAATAAACTTCTTTGAAAAAAGATTACAAAAATACAATACTAAATTTATATTGTGTCTACATAGAGATTGAATTTTTTTATCATAAAATCAAACACTAAGTTTCATCACAATAATATATTTGCCGATCTAATTAAATTAGATTTTTAATCATTTGATTTGATTTGATACAATCTTACCGAGTCTTACAAGTAAATTTGAAATATAATTTAAAAAGATCAGTGATTATAATAGAGTTATTTTTAATTAACTAATTATAATCGATTTAAATAAAATTTTACTGCGTTTAAACTTAAGTTTTATCTTGATCAGATATTTTGATAATTGGTATGACTCTCAAATATTATTTATTGAAATAATACTTTTATGGTTTATTATTAAATAGAATTAACTAATAATTACTGCAAATGTAATTATTGCTAGTTGAACAAGGATTAATAACTGAACATAATAATTATAAAAGTGTATCTACATAATAATTTATATCTAAATAAATGGACAATTAAATTTAATTGTTTTTAATCAACTAATTATATTCATTTTAAACAAATTATGTTCACTAAGTGTTACGTTATGTTTGTTCGATAATAATACCTTTATTGCAATGGCGTCGATAGAAGTTCAGTATTTCAAAATAAAATCTATATAAGAAATTATAGTCAATTTTTGGATGAAAGAAAACCTCTTTATAAAGAGAAAAATGAATAAATTGAATATCATTTTTTTTTTACTTAATTATCGATTAGAAGATTTAGCTTGTATGAATTATTATTGCTTTGATACCAATAATGAGCTATTTCAGAATCTTAAGCATACATATATATATCCACGATTAAAATTAATTGATAGCCTTGTCTCACATATAGAGTATTTAAAGTGTCATTAGAGTTGTCGACGATTGGATCCGATTTTATAACTTGTAAATTTTAAATGTAATTTTTAAAAATAAGTAATTCTATTAACTTTGATTAACTAATTATATCAAATATAAACAAAATTTTAATAAGTCTCACACAAGCTTATCCTAATCAAGTGCTATGAGAATTAGTATTTGTTATGTGTCTCAAATCAATTTCATAAAATCGCTATTATAGCTATTATATGTCCTTTAATTTGTTATTTTCTAATAGTACCCAAAAATTGTGGTCAAATAATTTTCATGTTCCAAATTTTAAAGAAAGAATATTTTTATGTCACAAATATATCAATTTTTAAAGTTAAATGACGTTTATGTTTGAATTTTTTTATGTGATAGAATCAATGTTATGTAATAGCAGATAAATTTTACCTATCTTTGATTTCAGTTATTCAATTTTTCAATTCTTTTTAATTTTCACCTACAACATGCCTATTGTAAGTGAAAAAATAATTTTTCACAAGATAAAAGTTAATTTAGCAATAGTAACCTTAGCTTGTAGCCGTATAAATTATTTCAAACAAAATATTATAATTAATCAATATTTCTACTTCAGGTTATTAAGAAATGTGAAAACAATTAAATGTGGACATAGTTAATTTTTATTTAGAGTACTAAGAAATTATGACAATTGTTAGCTTAATAGCTATAAAGAGTGATTATTTTGGGTTGATGTTTATTAGGGTCAACAATTATGAACTCTATGACTTTTATAATGTGTTAATATCTATCATGTTTAAAGAATTTTGAATTTAGACAATCGTTATAGAAATATTTTTTAATTATATTTTTAAACTATTTAAATATGTTGTTCGATTTTTTTAAACATAAAAATAAAATCACGTAGTTAAAGTTCATATTAAAAACAAATATAATTAATAATTCACAGTAACAACTCTTCTGATCGTTTGTGAAACTTTCTCATCTCCTCTATTTTAGCTCTCCCCGTAGTTTGTGTACGTGAATTATGACTCACAGGATGAGTAGGATCAATTCTCGAGGTTCCGAATAAAATTTGAGAAGTTATTAAAGTTTGGGGTAATTTTAAGTAATTTATATAATTAGTTGGTTAATGAGTCAAAACCCACAACTTTTCCTTCTGACGTAATCCATTATCATATTAGTTGAAGTTTAGGTTTAACCTATTAAACCATAATAGAAAAAAAAATATAGATGGCAAAAGGAGAAACTGACTGCAATGTGAACGACTTCGAAATATCATCAGGTAAGTGTACGAGTTGCTTTCTATGAAATTGTTTTTGATTGTTATGGATGAATAGATTAATATAGAAATTGTTTTTGATTGTTATGGATGAATAGATTAATTTCCTAGTTATAACTATAAGGACGTGAGTCAGTAGTAAGGGAAATTATTTACGCAGTGATGGCCAAATAGGGATTAAACGTACACAGTAGTTTAGAATTTGCATAAAGTAAAGGAAATAGATTGTCATTTAGTAATGATGACTATTGCCTAACTTTCATTACTAACATAAGAGAATAAGGCATATCATATGGTTGGAGTGA
The DNA here is from genome assembly GCF_002878395.1 of Capsicum annuum. Lineage (NCBI taxonomy): Eukaryota > Viridiplantae > Streptophyta > Magnoliopsida > Solanales > Solanaceae > Capsicum > Capsicum annuum. Next base: position 49,714,932 of record NC_061118.1, read on the forward strand.
ATTGAAAAAAAATAATGGCACAACTACTGTTCTTCGTTGTTCTTTAAGGAGAATTTTCTGTCTTGAATTAATTATCACTTTTGGATAAATTAGGTTCTCAATTAGGATTTTTAGAGTGATAATTTGTAAAAAAAAAATGTTATTAGATTCGTTCTTATGGAAATTATATATTTGAACAGATTTAAAATATTCGGAAGCTTTAGGGAAGGGCAAGGCCCTTGCAAGGTAGTTGGATTCGGTTTCTTTGATTGAGGTAGGTTATGGTTTAATTGGAGTTTAGACTCGATTCAATTGTGTGTATGCTCCTAAATTGGATACTTGTGGATTGGTATTTGGACATGCTTGAAATTGTTGATGTTTAGGTTGTTGATTCGTGTATAAATGTTTATTGAAAATTGACTTGATGGAATTGACTTATGACTTTAAGTGTACTTGCAAACTTGGTACATTGTGTTGTATGCTGTGAGGTTGTGTAAATTGATATTGATAATACTTGTTTATATTTATGTTGGATCGGGTACCACGCCGGTACGTTTACATTTATGTTGGATCGGGTACCACGCCGGTACGTTTATATTTGTGTTGGATCGGGTACCACTCCGGTACGGTACATGAACATAGATTGTTCCCTACAGGTCATGACTATTTGCGCAAAAATAAGTCCCATAGTATGTGTGTACATACTTGTGTTGATTTTGTGGATGTTTACCATATGGTTGATACTCTTGATAGTTATGTGGCTTGTTTCTGAGCACTGTTGACCTGCTATTGCTATAATGTTGATTCAATGAGAATTTGTTATTTGATGATGCCTGTCTACTTGTTTGTCTAATTATGTTGTGTACATCCTATTAAGTTGAGTTGGCCTATGATGCCTACCAATACATAGTGGTTTGTACTGATACTACCCTGTACTCTTTTTTTGTTGAGTGCAGAAAGTTTTCCAGAGGCTCAGACATGACCTCACCTCTAGAGTTGATAGCAAATCTTGATCAGAAGGGTGAGCACTCCATCTTCAGGCTGCCATGGGTCATCTTATTTGTTATTGTCCATCTTTCGGGCAATAAAACATTCCTTATTTAGTTTATGTGAAGATTTCTTCAGACATGATTTTATTAGTAGTTCTTGTACGATGACTTTCGGGTCTTGGGAATTTTAGTAAGTCTTTTTTGGATTTTTGCATTAATAACAATTCATCCTGAATTATTGTCATTATATTAATTTTACGATAATCTCATTTCAGTATTGACTAAGTAATTGGGTAATAGTTTGATTTAGATGGTTCTCCCACGGGAAGATTAGTGCGGGTGCCCCTCATGACCATTTGGGTCGTGATAAAGTTGGTATCAGAGCCTAGGTTCATCGATCTTGTCATACAAGAACATGTCTAGTAGAGTCATGCGGAATGGTACGGAGACGCCTCTACTTTTCTTCGAGAGGCTACAAGGCAATAGGAAAATTCAAATTCTTTTTTCTTACATGCTATTACTTGGGTTCAATTGGTATCTGATGATTCCAATTGGTATCTAACTTCTTTCACTCTTATTCTCGCAGATGGTAAGAATACGGAAGAATGAGGCAAGAGAAGGACATGGCGGAGGAAGGAGAGCAGCACCCACTAGGGGCAGAGCTCAGGCTGTGGGGCCAGCTAAAGGGAGGCCAGTATCTTCTCCCCCATATGAGGATTTTCCCAAAGTTGTAGAGGATGGAGCTATGCCAATACAGGAAGAACGAGTGCCCGTTCACAATGGGGTAGCACCAACTCAGGGAGGTGCAACTCCAATTTAGATGTCTCTCACTGTGATTCAGCAGGTTCTGAGCTTTCTGAGTGGTTTGGCAGGATCAAGGACTATGCCCGCAGCACCTGTAGTCCAACATGGGATGCAGCATACTGCTGCTCTAGCCCCTTGGATGGAAGAAGAGTTAGGAGCAGATGTTTTTCCAAGATAGGTTGTGGGTTCAGTGATGATCGAAGATGAGCTTGAGTTATTCTGTAAGTTTATCAAGATGAAGCCCCCTGTCTTTCACGAAACTGAGTCAGAGGATACCTACAATTTTATTATTGACTGTCATGAGAGGCTGCATAAGATGAGGGTGGTTGAGAGGTATAGCGTAGAACTGGTTACTTTCCAGTTCCAGGGGGTGCTAAGATCTGGTGGAGGGCCTATGTTAAGTGTAGGGATCCAGCTTTGCCTCCCTTGACTTGGACACAATTTTACTTAGTTTTTCTAGAAAAGTACGTGCCTCGTACTTTGAGAGATACAAAGAGGTATGAGTTTGCTAATCTTAAGAAGGGGAATATATCAGTTGCGGCCTATGAGGATAAATTTCATTCCCTGTCTTGGTATGCATCTCACTTACTAAAAATAAAAGAGGAGAGGACCCTTCTTTTTATGAAGGGGTTGAACATCGATCTCTAGATTTTTGCACTTCAGATGACATCTTCAGGTAGGTCTTTCTAGGAGATGGTTGATTTTGTTAAGAAGGTGGAGGCGTAAGGCAAGAGGGTTATGCTAAGGCATCAGAAAAGAAGGCCTGCAGAGGAGGCAGTTTCAGTGGTTCTTATTCTAGGGGTCAGAGTTCTCAGGGATACCCTACCCTCCCAGTCAACGATATTGGTGTTTGTGGGTGGTCCATCAGGCGCTAGCCAGCCATTTTCATACTCTGGTGGTTACCTCGCTTCATCTTCGTCAGCTCAACGGCCTACCTAGACCGTACATATTACGAGTGTGATGGAGTGGGTCACGTTCGGAGGTTTTGTCCTAATGTAAGCCAGTTTGGTCAATCTAGCCAGCAGCAGGCTCCTGGAGCTCTCATTACGGCAGGTAGAAAAGGTTGTGGTAATGGTAGAGGTCATTCACAGGGTGGTCATGGTAGTCATCAGGCAGGTAGGGGTAGTAATCAGCCCCATCGATGTGGTTCTCAGCTTGGCAGAGGTGACGTATAGACTGGTGGTAGGGCCCATATCTATGCCTTCTTCCTAGGCAGGCTCGAGGCAGAGGTATCAAACACTATTATTACAGGTGCTATTCTTATTTGTGACCAGATGGCCACCGTATTATTTGATCTAGCTCTACTTTTTCATATGTGTCTGCTAATTTTGTTGTGGGATTGGACATGGTATGTGATTTGCTTGACTTTTCGATTCACGTGTCTACTCCTATTGGTGATTCTGTTGTTGTTGATAGAGTTTATCATTCTTGTTCTGTTATGTTTATGGGGTATGAAACTTGGGTAGATTTAGTGATTCTAGACATGGTAGATTTTGATATAATTTTGGGTATGAGTTGGTTGTCCCCATATCATGCTATATTAGATTGTAATGCTAAGACAGTGATTATGGCTATGCCGAGAATAGATAGACTTGTGTGGAAGGGTGATTATAGTCCTGCTCCAATAAAACTTATTTTTTTCTGCGTGCAAGGAGGTTGATTGGGAGAGGTTATTTGTCCTTCCTAGCACATCTTTGGGACACTTCCGCAGAGGTCCCATCTATTAGTTAGTTTCTGTGGTATGTAAGTTCCAAGAGGTTTTTCCTGCAGATTTGCCTGGTATGCCACCAGAATGTAACATTGACTTCTGTATTGATATAGAGCCAGGTACTCATCCTATTTCTATTCCTCCCTATAAGATGACTCCGGCTGAGTTGAGAGAGCTAAAGGCTCAGTTGCAGGATTTGATGAGTAAGGGTTTTATCCGTCCGAGTACATCTCCGTGGGGTGCTCCTGTCTTGTTTGTAAAGAAGAAAGATGGTAGTCTTTGTATGTGTATAGATTATATGCAGTTGAACAAAGTCACAATTCGTAACAAGTATCCTTTGCCCCGTATAGATGATTTATTTGACCAGCTGCAGGGTGTATCCGTATTCTCTAAGATTGATTTGAGGTTCGGGTATCATCAGCTCAAGATTCAACCTGACGACATTCCTAAGACTGCTTTTCGAACGAGGTATGGGCACTATGAGTTTCTTGTGATGTCTTTTAGGCTGACTAATGCCCCAGCTGCTTTTATGAGTTTGATGAATAGGATATTTAAACCCTACTTGGATTCTTTCGTAATTGTTTTTATTGATGATATTCTTATTTACTCTAAGAGTAAAGAGGAGCATGAAAATTACTTAAGGATTGTTTTGGGTTTGTTAAAAGAGAAAAAGCTTTACGCAAAATTTTCTAAGTGTGAGTTCTGGTTGGCTTCTGGGGCATGTGGTTTCGAATGAAGGGGTGACGGTAGACCCACAGAAGATTAAAGCGGTTAAGAATTGAGATAGGCCTGCTTTAGTGACAGAGGTTCATAGCTTTGTTGGCTTAGCAAGTTATTACCGCAGGTTCGTAAAGGGGTTTGCTTCGATTGCTACTCATATGATGCGGTTGACTCAGAAGGATGTATCTTTTATTTGGTCTGATGAGTGTGAGGAGAGTTTTTAAAAGCTTAAGACCTTGTAGACTATCGCTCCTATTCTTGCCTTATCGGTAGAAGGTAAGGATTACATTATTTATTATGATGTCTCACGTTCTGGTTTAGGTGTTGTGTTGATGCAAGAAAAGAATGTTATTTCTTATGCTTTGAGGCAATTGAAGCCCAATGAGAAGAATTATCCCACTCATGATTTAGAGTTAGCTGCTGTAGTTTTTGCTCTTAAGATATAGAGGCATTACTTGTATGGGGCTAGTTGTGAAGTGTTCACTGATCACCGCAGTTTATAGTATGTGTTCACGTAGAGGGATTTGAATTTGAGACAGCGTATATGAATGAAATTGTTTAATGATTATGATATCACCATTCTCTACCATTCGGGAAAAGCACTGATGCATTGAGTAGAAAGTCAGAAAGTATGGGTAGTTTGGCTTATTTGAATGCTAGCAGGCGTCCGCTGGCTAGAGAGATTCAGACTCTGGCTGACAAGTTTGTTCGACTTGAGGTGACTGAGAGAGAAGGAATTCTAGCCAGCATTGAGGCAAGGTCCACATTTCTTGATCAAATCAAGGCTAAATAATTTGAGGAGGCTAAGTTGAGCAAAATTTGTGATAAGGTTTTTCAGGGTGAGGCCAAGGAGGCTATTTTTTATGGAGACAGCGTGTTGCGAATTAAGGGGTGAGTTTGTGTACCTTATGTTGATGATTTAATTCCTACTATTCTAGCAGAGGCTCATTTTTTTAAGTATTCTATACATCCTGGTGCAACGAAGATGTACTATGATTTGAGGTAGCATTACTGGTGGGGTCGAATGAAGCGTGACATAGTTGATTTTGTTGCTAAATGCCAGAGTTATCAGCAGATAAAGTACGAGCATCAGAAGCCTGGTGGTACTCTTCAGAGAATGCCCATTCCTGAATGAAAATGGGAGAGGATAGATATGGATTTTGTTGTTGGTTTTCCTAAGACTTTGGGGAAGTATGATTCTATATGGGTTATTGTGGATAGGTTGATGAAGTCTGCATATTTCATTCCAGTTCAGGTGACTTATAATGCAGAAAAGTTGGTTAAAATTTATCTTAAAGAGATTGTTCGGTTGCATGGGTCCCACTTTCTATTATCTTGGATAGGGGTACTCAATTTACCTCTACCTTTTGGAAGAAGTTGCATGAGGAGTTGGGCACAAGGTTGGACCTTAGTACAACTTTTCACCCTCAGCCCGATGGGCAGTCCGAGCTGACAATTCGGGTGTTGGAGGATAGCTCCGTGCATGTGTAATGGATTTTGGAGGTCATTGGGATCAGTTCCTACCTTTGGTCGAGTTTGTATATAATAACAGTTATTACTCGAGTATCGAAATGGCACCATTTGAAGCACTATATGGGAGGAGGTGTAGATCTCTCATTGGGTGGTTTGATGCTTTTGAGGTGAGACCGTGAGGTAATTATCTGTTGAGGGAATTGTTAGAGAAGATCAGATTTATTCAGGAGAAACTTATAGCAGCTCAAAGCAGGCAAAAAGAGTATGCAGATTGCAAGGTTAGAGATGTGCACTTTTTGGAGGGTGAGCAAGTGTTGCTCAAAGTTTTGCCTATGAAGGGTGTCATGCATTTTGGGAAGGGAGGTAAGCTCAGTCCCAGATACATTAGTCCATTTGAGATTCTTCAGAGTGTGGGTCTGGTGGCCTATAGATTGGTATTGCCTCCGAGTTTGTCGGGAGTGTACCCTGTGTTCCATGTATCTATGCAAAAGAAGTTTTATGGTGATGGTAACTACAAAATTCCTTGGGATTCGGTCTTGTTAGATGAAAACCTCTCTTATAAAGAGGAACCTGTTGCTAGTCTTGATAGAGATATTCGTAAGTTGAGGACTAAGGAGATTGCGTCTGTGAAGGTTTAGTGGAAGAATCATCCTAGTGAGGAGGCTACTTGGGAGAAGAATCATCTTATTGAGGAGGCCACTTGGGAGACTGAAGCAGACATGCGTAGCAAGTATCCACATATTTTTGCGGATTCAGGTAATGTCTTATTTTCTCTTCTTGTCTTGTGTTTGCCCGTTTGGGGATGAACAGTTATTTAATTGGTATCAGATGTAACGACCCTTCTAGTCGTTTGTGAAACTTTCTCATCTTCCCTATTTTAGCTCTCCCCGTAGCTTGTGTACGTGAATTGTGACTCGCGAGATAAGTAGGACCAATTCTCGAGGTTTTCAATAATATTTGAGAAGTTATTAAAAGTTTAGGGTAATTTTAAGTAATTTATATAATTAGTGGTTAATGAGTCAAAACCCACAACTTTTTCTTCTCACGTAATCCATGATCAGATTAGTTGAAGTTTAGGTTTAACCTATTAAACTATAATAGAAAAAAATATAGATGGCAAAAGGAGAAACTAACTGCAATGTGAACGACTTCAAAACATCATCAGGTAAGTGTACGAGTTGCTTTCTATGAAATTGTTTTTGATTGTTATGGATGAATAGATTAATTTCCTAGTTATATCTATAAGGACGTGAGTCATTAGTAAGGAAGATTGTTTACACAGTGATGGCCGAATAGGGATTAAACGTACACAGTAGTTTAGAATTTGCATAAAGTAAAGGAAAAAGTAGTAATGATAACTTTTCTGTCTCGAATTAATTATCACTTTTGGATAAATTACGTTCTCAATTAGGATTTTTAGAGTGATAATTTGTAAAAAAATGTTATTAGATTCGTTCTTATGGGAATTATATATTTGAACAGATTTAAAATATTCAGAAGCTTTACGGAAGGACAAGACCCTTGCAAGGCAGTTGCATTTGGTTTCTTCGATTGAGGTAGGTTATGATTTAATTGGAGTTTAGACTCGACTCAATTGTGTGTATGCTCCTAAATTGGATACTTTTGGATTGGTATTCGGACATGCTTGAAATTGTTGATGTTTGGGTTGTTGAATCGTGTATAAATGTTTATTGAAAATTGACTTGATGAAATTGTCTTATGACTTTAAGTGTACTTGTAAACTTGGTACATTGTGTTGTATGCTGTGAGGTTGTGTAAATTGATATTGATAATACTTGTTTATATTTATGTTGGATCGGATACCACGCCGGTACGTTTACATTTATGTTGGATCGGGTACCACACCGGTACATTTATATTTATGTTGGATCGGGTACCACGCCGGCACGTTTATATTTATGTTGGATCGGGTACCACGCCGGTATGTTTATATTATGTTGGATCGGGTACCACGCCGGTACGGTACATGAACATAGATTGTTCCCTACAGGTCATGACTATTTGGGCAAAAATAAGTCCCATAGTATGTGTGTACATACTTGTGTTGATTTTGTGGATGTTTACCATATGGTTGATACTCTTGATAGTTATGTGGCTAGTTTGTGAGCATTGTTGACCTGCTATTGCCATATTGTTGATTCAATGAGAATTTATTATTTGATGATGTCTGTCTACTTATTTGTCTAATTATGTTGTGTACATCCTATTAACACTACTAAAAAATGGGAGAAAACCGACCACAAAAATCGACCACAAAACCGACCAAATTATATGGTTGATAATGTTGTGGTAGTTTTTTAAAACCGACCACATGTGGTCGGTTTTTTAAAAATATATATATATTTACAAAATTCATTATTATTTTATTAAAATTAAAAAATATAATTTTGGGAAAATAAAACCTACCACGAGTGGTCGGTTTTTTATTAAATTAATTAATTAATTAAATAAAAAATTGACCATAAGTGGCGGGTTTTCTAATAAATTAATTGATTAATTTAATAAAAAACTACCACTAGTGGTGGGTTTTTATTAAATTAATTAATTAATTTAATAAAAAACCTACCACTGGTAGTAGGTTTTTAGCAAAAAAAAATTCAAATAACCGACCACTTGTTGTCGATTTTTCTAGAATTTTTTTAAGAAAATAAAATCAAAATTCAAATACAGTATGCAACAACAACAATGCAATACAACACTATCAAATCAAATACAGCAGCAATAACAACGAAAAACCAAATGTAAATATATTCAAAAATGTACAAGACATACAAAATGTCCTACAGAAGTGAATATGAAAATACTACAACAATAGTTTCATACAACAAAATGTCTAAATTCAAAGTACAACACATACAAAAATCAAAAAACTAAAATTCATTATCATCGAATTCGTCATCGTCTTCCATATCATCATCCGTACTGAAATCATCTAGGGGGCCTAGACCTTTTGCATCCCGAACTGCATCACCAGGACACTGAGGAATAACCCCCGTAGTTTGAATGAAAGAGCTCAACGCCGCTGTTCTTCTGCCTCTCTCTCTGTTCAGCAAACTCTTCGGTGAGTTAAGAAATCATATTTTGTAGTATTTCAATAGTTTCTCTATCAACTGAAGAGCTAGAGTAAGAAGGGCTGAACGAAAACCTAACATTATAGTCAAAAAAGTTTTTGTGGAATCCGATCAAATGGCCCCTATTTGCAGGACCCACAAGTTTTGCCCATAACTCCTCCTCTACATGTTAGGGTATTGAGTCACCCTGACTCTCAAGAGGCTGACTACTACGATACACACCAACAAGACGCATATATCCGTCCTATATTCAAAGTAAAGTTTAAACTAAAAGTCAAAAAATATCAAAGTAGTTATAATTGATTAATATCAACTTTAAGAAAAAAATTCATAAATTTAGAATTTGTTTCTTACATGGACAGCTAAGTAGTTATAATTGATTAATATCAACTTTAAGAAAAAAATTCATAAATTTAGAATTTGTTTCTTACATGGACAGCTTTTGCACGAGCTTCAACCCAGACATCTCATCAGTCAGGTTCTTTTTTCTCAGCACATGAGTCTTCTCGTATAGCTCACCATGTGCTATTTTCCTTCTCTTTTCTTTTTCCTGCATATGAAAAAATTATCAATGTTCAAATACAACAACAACAACAACAACAAACCCAGTGTATTCCCACATAGTGGGATCTGGGGGGTAAGATGTACGCAGTCCATACCACTACTTCAAGAGAAGTAGAAAGGTTGTAATAGAAACAAATAATTAAAACAAAGAGAAAGAAATAATTAAAACTGTAAAAGTTACATACCATTTTTTTCATCACAGCAAGAGTACTTTTGGCACCCGCAGTATATAGGGAGCCACCTTTGGATGATGCCCGGGCTTTCTTTCCTTTTTCACTCAAGAATTTGTATTCTGCGCAATTCCAATGGAGAACATACAGTTGCCAGGCGCCTTTAGGAATCCACTTATATTTTATCGAGTTCTTTCGGACATAATCCAAGAGATCGTTAAATCTAGCTCTACATCTTATGAAAAAGTTCTTTATAAGAAATGTATTTGCATCATCCCACCAGTAAAATTTCTACAACAAAAATATAATATTCAATCTTTTATTCTAACAAAGTGTTAATAAATAGTCGATAAGTTAAATCCTTACCTTAAATTCTTCAAACATTCTATCCCTATCCAGTTCTGGAACCTTCTGCCAGCTGGTCCAATAGCCGTTGAAGTGCCTGGTAATGAATATTCGCACCTTTTTTCTAATTCCACCATCCGACCTAAACCTACAACACAAGATCAAACAGTAATTTCATAGAGCATAATAATTTAGTAATGTAAAAATGAGTAACGTTATTATATTTAGAAATCTTGCCCTCTCGCAAATGGAACAAGATAAATACTCCCAGAATCATCTGTCTCATGGCTGCCTAGTAAGTGATGTTGGATGCACTGGCGTGGGCGGATCTGAAGCACTATATGGAGTGCCTCCAAGCTGAAGAAATGACAACCCAATAGATCTAGCAAAATTACTGTGCGAAGATGCGTGACTGCTGCAGGAGGGCATCGATGATGGTACATATCTGGAGGGGCCAGCGGCTGTCCGATAGTACTGTGTTGGCATTGGCACGATTATACCGGCAGAATGAGTTGGTGCAGGCCCATGTAGTGGCCCCACATATATAAGAGTAGGTATCGAATCCTCGGACGACCTAGAATATAAGGGTCGTGCTGGCACATCAGCAAAGCGACCCTCAGATATTTGAATGCCTGTCGGTCGTCCATAAGGTGGAGGTTGTCTATTCTTTTTTGGTTTCGTAGTATCAACTTTTGCCTTACCTTTGTCACCTCTGCCTGACATCTAAATTATGTTAAGTTAACAAGTAGTTAGTTACAACAAAATTTATGTAAACATTCCAAGTAAATAAATTCAAGTTACTAATTCACATTTCAAATAGCTCCAACAACATGAGATATAGACAAAAATATTTTTATTACTATATAAATCGTGGAAAAGTGGAAACAACAAAGTAAAACAGTATATTATATATCAATCTTAAACAAGAAGCATAAAGGTAAATATATAGTACAAAGCATAAAGACATCAATACATAATAAATACAACCTGCACAACTAATCCTCCTCTTCTGAAGACTCTCCACTAAACCATTCACCCTCTTCGGAGGTTTCCTCATCTCCTACCTATTGAGCCTCTTCTTTCGCAATATTAACTTCTTCAAATATATTTTTTGGGTGATTCAAACCTTCTATTAATTCAACGTCCACTAGCTGGTGATCAATCTGTATTTCATTTTGATATGCAGTCTCCAGCACATTCTAAACTTCCACCCGGCCTATAGGCTTTTTTTTTGTTACAGCCCACCAATCAGACTTGTCATTGCGCAACAGATAAGGAGCATAATACACTTGTTTAGCATTTTGCGCTAGAACAAATGGATCGTAAAACAAAGTCTCAAAACAAAACCGCATTCAAAACAACTAAGTGTAATGCTAAGTCTCAAAACAAAACCGCATTCAAAACAAAAAAATCTCCTTTAAAGTCCCTACACTTAACCATTTTCAAGCAACTAAGTGTCAAAACAAAACCACATTCAAAACAAAAAATCCCCTTTAAAGTCCCTACACTTAACCATTTTCAAGCAACTAAGTCTCAAAACAAAACCACATTCAAAATAAAAAAATCCTCTTTAAAGTCCCTAAACTTAACCACTTTCAAGCAACTAAGTTTCAAAACAAAACCACATATAAAACAAAAAAATCCCCTTTAAAGTTCCTACACTTAACCATTTTCAAGCAACTAAGTATCAAAACGAAACCACATTCAAAATACAAAATTCCCTTCAACGCCCCTAAACTTAACCATTTTCAAGCAACTAAGTGTCAAAACAAAACCACATTTAAAGCAAAAAAATCCCCTTTAAAATCCCTACACTTAACCATTTTCAAGCAACTACGTCTAAAAAAAAAACCACATTCAAAATAAAAAAAAAAAAATCCTCTTTAATGTCCCTAAACTTAACCATTTTCAAGCAACTAAGTGTCAAAACAAAAAAATCTCCTTTAAAGTCCCTACACTTAACCATTTTCAAGTAACTTTCTCCTTTAAAGTCCCTACACTTAACCATTTTCAAGTAACTAATCCACCAAACAAGTCACATTCTAAGCAAATAAATCACCTCTAAAGTCCCTACACTTAACCATTTTCAAGCAACTAAGTGTCAAAACAAAACCACATTCAAAACAAAAAAAATCCTCTTTAAAGTCCCTACACTTAACCATTTTCAAGCAACTAAGTCTCAAAACAAAACCACATTCAAAACAAAAAAATTCTCTTTAAAGTCCCTAAACTTAACCACTTTCAAGCAACTAAGTCTCAAAACAAAACCACATTTAAAACAAAAAAATCCCCTTTAAAGTTCCTACACTTAACCATTTTCAAGCAACTAAGTATCAAAACAAAACCACATTCAAAACACAAAATTTCCTTCAACGTCCCTAAACTTAACCATTTTCAAGCAACTAAGTGTCAAAACAAAACCATTTTCAAAATAAAAAAATCCTTTTTAAAGTCCCTACACTTAACCATTTTCAAGCAACTAAGTCTCAAAACAAAAACACATTCAAAACGCAAAATTCCCTTTAAAGTCCCTACACTTAACCATTTTCAAGCAACTAAGTGTCAAAACAAAACCACATTCAAAACAAAAAAATCCTCTTTAAAGTCCCTACACTTAACCATTTTCAAGTAACTAAGTCTCAAAACAAAATCACATTCAAAACAAAAAAATCCTCTTTAAAGTCCCTAAACTTAACCATTTTCAAGCAACTAAGTCTCAAAACAAAACCGCATTCAAAACAAAAAAATCCCCTTTAAAGTCCCTACACTTAATCATTTTCAAGCAATAAAGTGAATCGAACAATATTCCCTTTAAAGTACCAACCAAATGATACAAGTTCAAGTTCACAATACAAGAAACAATCAACAATAAGACCAACAAGATGTCAACAATAATGCTAGTGAATCGAACAAGGCCTGACACGGCTTCACTAGACTTTAATATGAACAATAACAAGAAGATAACAACAATGCCAGTGAATCGAACAAGGCCACACACGGCTTCACTAGAATTCAATATGAAAAATAACAAGGTTTCATTATAACAAATTAGAGAGAAGTCAACTTACCTTAGCTTGGCCTAAATTAATGTGAAAAAGATAAGCGGTCACCGGAAAAATAGCAAAGTAATTCTTTTCCTGAATTCGGATTCTGTCAAACGGTAACATCAAATTTTAAGCAACCCATTAGGCTAGTAGAATTAAAAAAACTTGATCATTACGCAAAATAACAAAAATATTGGCATCCTTATTTTCTCGTATTTTAGCTTAAAATCACCATACATAAACCACCAACATACTAAAACTACAATCGAGTATCAGTAAAAATAAATCCTAAATTACTTGCAAGAATTGAAAGGAAATTACCAACTAAAATTATGTAATGAATCATAATAACTAAAATTGAATCTTCAACTAACTAAAAGGAAATTTCTTCAACTAAAATTGAATCTTGAACTAACTAAAAGGAAATTTCTTGAACTAGAATTGAATCTTGAACTAACTAAAACTAAATTTCCATTACTTTTTTAACTTTCAACTAACTAAAATTATGTAATAAAGCATAATAATTAGAACAAATATGAAAAATACATACTTTGAGCTAACTAAAATTACTACCAAAGAAATTTTAGTTACTACCAAATATGAAAAATATATACTTTGAGCAAACTAAAATACATACTTTAGCTAGTATCTAAAAAGAAAAATAAAGAGTTAAAGTTTTTGGAACTTACCGGAGCTAGGGGCAGCGGGAATCGGAGGCAGTGGGGTGGATTTGTAGATTTGAGGAGTTAGGGAATTTGGGGATCGGGTTTCTCTCTTTGTGGGGGGAGATTCATTTGGGTTTTTTTTAATTAAAAGACTTAAAACCGAATGGTCCGGGTTGGGTTGGTTTATTAAATTAATTGTTTTTTTACTAATTAATAAAAATCAACCACTTGTGGTCGGTTTTCATCAATTAGTAAAAAAAATATTAATTAGTTAAATAAAATTATAATTTAGTTAAAAAAATTAATTAATTAATTAAGTTAATTCAAATTTTACAAAAATGATCACAAAGTAAAATATAAGTTTTCGACTTACTTTTATACAAATTATTAGCGAAAAACAATCACATGTGCACAATTTTAATAAAATGATTAAATCATATAATTAATTATGTTATCACTATATTAACGCAATGTGAATATGTACAAATCAGATACTTGGTTATTTTATCAACACATTAAAAGGACTAGTATATTTCCTCAATAATATAATAATATCAATAAATTTTGCGAATTATGATATTTTATATATTTATATATATATATATATATATATATAAAAATTACCCAAAAATTTATCGTAATTTGTAAAAGTTATTGATATATATATAAACCTCGCTCGTAATACAACGTGTAAATCAAATAAATTATCGATTAAATGTGTTACATTATTTGGCACTATCGTTCAATGTTCTGTCTCCCCCTTCATTGCTTCCTTCCTCCCCTCTCATATACCTCGTAATACTAGTCTTGCGTTATTACAATTTCTAAAACATACGTGTGTCTATATTGACCGAAAATAGTATATCTATACTTCCTCAATAGTTTGATATATATCAACGTATTAGTCAAACTATTTTGATATATAGATTCAGTTATCTATCTTTTGATTACTACATACGTCACTACACGAGATATACGTATATAAACATATATTCAATTGTCTATCAGCTTTTAAATACGTACAATAAATATCACATACACGATTTTACTACCCCATAATAATATACAACATATTTCACAAGTACTCGAATGAATTATAGATTACATTATCTTATGTCATTAATACACCTTTACTGTATAATATGTATATAGTATATACATATACCTATACATACACACACATATACACACTATCGACTATATCAAGTTCTAAATACGTACTATATATATCACACATACGTACACAAGTATATTATTATCCAATAAAATAATGAGATGTGTTTGTTATACATACTCAGATGAGTGATTGATTAATTATATTTGATTAGTTTAATAAACTAGGTTTTGCTACATCATTCATCAATCGATCACTACATCATATATAAATATCCAAAATTATATATATATATATATATAAACTTTTGAGTTCATACTATATATATATCACATCCACAAGTATATATTACCTTATAATAGAACACGTTCATTATATTATGATAAATTATCGGTTATATATTACATTATTATGCCTGTAAATACGTACTATAAAACATCGCCTTTCAAATACGTACTATAAAGATCAGTTTTCATCTTTCACTTATGTATACGACAGATTTCAATAGTCTATATATTTTAACGGTATGATATATATATATATATATATATATATATATATACACACACACACACACACACACACACACACACACATATTCTTTATATAAAGATTTTACTAATAACAATAATTAGATTACACAAAGTTAATATAAAAGGTTTTATATAATTATTTTATAAAAATAACTATTTAGTTTTTATCTTTTTTTATTTCCAAAACAAACCACATATGGTTGGTTTTTATTTTTTTTATTAGTATTATTTAATTAAAACAACCACAAGTGGTCCTTTTTTAAATTTAATTTATTTTGTGATTTCAATAAAAACTACCACCAGTGGTGGGTTTTTATTAAATTAATTAATTAATTTAATAGAAGACCTACCACCAGTGGTAGGTTTTTAATTAAATTAATTAATAAAAAATTAATTTATTTTTATTTTAAATAAAAACCAACCACAAGTGGTGGCTTTTTTAAAAATATTTTCTTTTTTTAATAAATTTTAAAAATCGACCACAAGTGGACGATTTTTAAAAAAAATAATTAAAAAGTGGCCTGTTTTTCAAAATATTTGTAAATTAAATTTATTTTTAAAAAGCCTATCACTTGTGGTCGATTTGTTATTTTTTAAAAATTTTAATTTTTAAAATATATAATAATTAATATAAAAATAATTGAAATATTTATTTTGATATTTTATAATTATAAAGCCACCACATGTGGTAGCTTTTCTTAATAATTTTTTTAAAAAATAAAAAATAAAAAAACCAACCACAAGTGGTCGATTTTTTTCGACCACTTTTTGTGGTCGGTTTTTCTAATTTTTTTAGTAGTATAAGTTGAGTTGGCCTATGATGACTACCAGTACATAGTGGTTTGTACTGATACTACCCTGTACTCTTAATTTGTTGAGTGCAAAAAGTTTTTCAGAGGCTCAGACACAACCTCACCTCTAGAGTTGATAGAAGATCTTGATCCAAAGGGTAAGCACTCCGTCTTCAGGCTACCATGGGTCATCTTATTTGTTATTGTCCATCTTTCGGGCAATGAAATGTTCCTTATTTACTTTATGTGAAGATTTCTTCAGACATGATTTTTGTTAGTAGTTCTTGTATGATGACTTTTGGGTCTTGAGAATTTTAGTAAGTAGTTTGGGGGATTTTTGCATTAATAACGATTCGTCCTGAATTATTGTCATTATATTAATTTTATGATATTCTCATTTCAGTCTTGACTAAGTGATTGGGTAATAGTTTGATTTAGATGGTTCTCCCACGGAAAGATTAGTGTGGGTGTCACTCATGACCATTTGGATCGTGACATTCACCAGTTAATAATTATATTTTTAATTCTCCAGTTAACAAATATAATAATTAAAGTACGTAGGATCGCAAGACCATAACATTAATGTGTGACTTTCTTGAATTGATGTTTAACCAATATCGAATTTTTTTTAACTATATAATTTTTATTTTGTGACGATAGGTATCATGTCTAAAGTAATTTGAGCTTTGACTATCACTATTGAAATATTTTTAAACTATATTTAAAAAAAAAAAAAACTATTCAAATATGTAGTTTAAATTTATATAAACATAAAAATTAGTATAGTTCCTTAATTAGAAGTCATATATATTAATAAAAATATAATCAATGGTTCCTCAGTTATCAAATCGGCGTAACATAGTGATGCAAGACTACAACATCAATGTATGACTCTCTTAGGTTATTATTAATTAAAGTCGACACTTATAAACTATATTATTTTTATAACTTGTCAATGTCTATCACGTCTAAAGTGTTCTAAGTTTTTATTGTTTTTATTAAAATATTTTCATATTATATTAAAAATTGTTTAACTATGCAAACTTTTAGTTTTAAAACTGGTAAATAATTTTTATTTTTTTCTTTATGTATTTTTTATATCATTTATATATAATTTAAGTGTAAGATTAACATAGGTTAATTTTTTTTTTCAACTAAGAAAATTTTTATGAGAAATTTTCAAATGTTATGTTGACTTCTTTCCGCTCTACTTCTAAAAATAGATAGAAAAGATTTGAAATGAAAAAAAAAATCATTTGAATTATCATGAGAAAAATTATAGCATGATGAAAATTGTACAACTGAATTCATAAAAAAATAATTAACTTTTGGTATTGGAAATTTTGATAATTGCTTATTTTATATAATACTAAACTACGAATCAGATTTCAACAAAAATAAAAAACTAAAAGTTATTCAAAATATTGATAGGTTTTAAGATATATCTATACCTCCCATTTATCTATATAAAATAAAGAGATATAAAATTTAAAATTATAGATTACAAAAATAAGATTGTTTATATGATAAAACACATAATTAAGTAGATATGATACATAAATATATAATGTTAAATTAAAAATTTCAGATAATACTACTTTGGTCGCACTGATTTTGGATATATAAGAATATAATTAATTAATTTTATATTATTATTTTTGGATGCTGCTAAATGGCCATAATTTTTTGGCCATAAAATGACCTTAGATGTACAAAGACCATACTAACCTTTTACTTAAATAAAAAAAAAGTAAAATTTTAATATTAAATGCAACTAAAATTTATGTGGGATAAGTTATTACTCTCATTTAATGTGAAAGAAATTTAAATTAACTTTACTATATGGGATCCACCTAACTTCATCCATTGCATTTTCATCCTTCTCCCTCAATCTTCAATTTATTCTTTTTTTTAAAAAAATCAAAATTTAAAACTAGTTTTATTACTACATTGATCATAATTATTTAAAATATTTTTTAGAAAAGTTCATCAACGATTATTAATATATTGATCATAATCCTTTAAAATATTTTTAGAAAAAGTTCATCTATGATTAACTAATTTTGAACTTATCAGAATAATAAATTTATTATTTTATAAAAGTCATTCAACTCTAAAGTTTATCACATTTTTTTAAAACATTAGCTAGGGTTGATAAATATGAACAATATAATTTTTATAATGTGTCATTGTTTATTATATTTAAAGTATTTTGAATTCTGATTACCAATATTGAAATATTTTGAAATTAGACTTACATAATTAAAATATTATTTAAATATAATAATTAATAAAATTATTTAATTAGAATAAATATTTTTTGCCATAATTTTTTGGCCCAAAAATGGCCATAAATGTATAAAGCTATACTAACATTTTCCTTTAAAAAAAAAATAAATCTTTACTATCTTCTAAATTCAAGAAGTTAAATATGACAACAATTTATATTGAATAAATTGACTATCATTAAATATGAAAGAGGAATATTTATTTAAATTTAAAATGGGAGACCCACCTTAATTTCACCTTCTATCCAATCACACCCTCCCTTTTCGTCCTTCTCCCTCAATTTCTCTTTAGTCTTTTTTTTTATCGAAATTTAAAACTAATATTATTATATATTGATCATAATTATTTAAAATATTTTTGGATAAAGGCATTAGTGGTTAACGAAATTTTGAATTTATCACAGAAATTTATTTATTTATTAATTATATACAAGTCATTTCATTGTAAAGTTTATCACAAAAGTGTTTTTCTTAAAACATTAACTAGGTTCATCGAATATGAAAAATATGATTTTTATAATGTGTCAATGTTTATCATGTCTAAAATATTTTGAATTTAGATTATCATTATTGAAATATTTTCAAATTAGACTTATAAATTATTTAAATATAGTTTAAATATATTAAAATATCATAATTAATTAAAACTATTTAATTAGAGGATATATTAATAGTGTATGTAAGTAATATTCACAAGTTATCAAATTACCGTAATATAGAGGTACAAAATTACAATAATAATGTGTCTTGATATCTTTAGTTATTGTTAACTAGGGTCCACAAATGTGAATTTTGTGATTTTCACAATTTCTATAATGTGTCAATATCTATTATGTGTATAATAATTTGAATTTTGACTACCGTTAATGAAATATATTAAATTACATTTAACATTTATTGAAATATATAGCTTAAATTTTATTTAAATATAACATTACTTAATTAGAGATCATATTAATAACAAATATAAATTATAACTTGCAAATTATAAAATCGACGTAACATAAGGACGTAAGATGACAACATTAATGCATGACTCTCATGAGTTGCTGTTAATTAGGATCAAAATATGTGAACTATACGATTTTTATAATATGTGGATATCTCTAATGTTTAAAGTGTTTTGAATTTTGACTGTCGATATTGAAATATTTTGAAATTATATTTAAAAATAATTGTAATAAAATTTAAATTTATTTAAATATAAAATTTAACAAAATTACTTAATTAAAGGACATATTCATAAAAATTATCAGTAATGATTCACAAATTATCAAATCAGCATTACCTAAGGGTCTAAGACTACAACATTAATGCATCTTGATATCTAGAGTTGTTGTTAACTAGGGTCAACACATGTGAATTATATAATTTTTAGGATTCTATAATGTGTCGACGTCTATTATGTCTAAAGTGTGTTTGAAATTTTGATTGTATTATTCAAATTATTTAAATATATAGTTTAAATTTTTTGCAAGTTGGTTCGGATACCACGACTATAAAAAATAATTTAAAAATAATTAATAATTAGAGGTCATATTAATAACATATATAAATGATAATTCGCAAGTTATCAAATCGGCGTAACACGAGAGCATAAGCCCCCACAACATTAGCGGAAGACTTTTTAGGATTGTTGTTAACTAGATTGACACACATGAACTATATCAGGTTTATGATTTCTATAATGTGTTGATGTCCACCATGTCTAAAGTAAAACTCGTATTTGATAGCAACTAACCCTTATAAATGATACTAAATTGATATTCATGATACATATATTATCTATTAAAAATATATTAATAAATAATTATATATATATTTATAAATAATATTATAAAAATAGTTGATTCATGTTTTTTGATATTTTTTTATACAACAACAACAATAACAAACCCAGTGTATTCCCACATATTGAGGTCTGGGGAGGGTAAGATGTACGTAGTCCATACCTTTACCTCTAAAGAAGTAGAAAGGTTGTTTCCGATAGACCCCCGGCTCGAGACACGAAATATTACACAGATACATAGTAAAGAATGGAACAAGATGGCATAACATAAATATGACACCCACAAGTAATAGAAAACAGAGAAAAGTAAACAGATTCATAATAAAGCATGAAACAAGGTATCATAACAAGAATAATACCCCCACCAAGTAATTCCCTACACTAGCGACCCAAATTGACCCTAGCCTTCTGCCCTAATTCACGTCCTCCAGATCTTCCTATCTAGGGTCATGTCCTCAGTGAGCTGTAACTACTCCATGTCCCGCCTAATTACCTCTCCCCAGTACTTCTTTGGCCTACCCCTACCCCGCCTAAAACCATCCAAAGCTAGCCTCTCACACCTACGAACCGGGGCATCTATGCCCCTCCTCATCACGTGTCCGAACCATCTCAATCGGACTTCCTGCATCTTATTCTCCACTGGAGTCACACCAACCTTCTCCCTGATAGTCTCATTCTGAACTCTATCCCTCCTAGTTAGCCCACACATCCAACGCAACATCCGTATTTTCGCCACCTTCATTTTTTAAATATGGGATTTCTTAACTGGCCAACACTCCGCTCCATACAACATGGCCGAACGGACTGCCACCCTGTAGAATTTTCCTTTAAGCTTGGGCGGCACCTTCTTATCACACAACACCCCCGAAGCGAGCTTCCACTTCATCCATCCCGCCCTAATACGATGCGAGACATCCTCGTCAATATCACCGTTACCCTGAATCATGGTCCCGAGATACTTAAAACTATACCTCTTACATACCACCTGTGATTCCAACTTCACTACCACCTCATTCTCTAGCCTCACATCATTAAACTTGCATTCCAAATACTCTGTCTTGCTCCTACTCAACCTGAACCCTTTAGACTCAAGAGTTTGTCTCCACACCTCTAATTTATCATTCACACCCCCCGCGTCTCATCAATCAAAACTACATCATCTACAAAAAGCATACACTAAGGCACCTCTCTTTGAATACACCGCGTCAACACATCCATCACCAAAGCAAACAAAAAGGGACTAAAAGTAGATCCTTGATGCAATTCTGTCAAGACAGTGAAATGCTCTGAGTCTCCTCCCGCCATCCTCACCTGAGTTTTAGCTCTATCATACATGTCCTTAATTGCTCTGATATATGCCACCGGGACTCCACTTACCTCCAAGCATCTCCAAAGCACCTCCCTGGGAACTTTGTCGTATGCCTTCTTCAAGTCGATAAACACCATGTGCAGGTCCTTCTTCCTTTCCCTATACTGTTCCACCAGCCTCCGTACCAGGTGAATTGTCTCCGTCATCGAGCGGCCAGGCATAAATCCAAACTGGTTCTCTGAAATAGACACTATCCATCTCAGCCTCACCTCGACCACTCTCTTCCAAATCTTCATAGAGTGACTCAATAACTTAATACCCCTAGTTATTGCAACTCTGAATGTCACCCTTATTCTTATAAAGAGGGATCATAGTACTCCACCTCCAAGCCTCGGGCATTTTCGCTGTCTTGAAAATTTTGTTAAACAATCCAGTCAACCACCTTAAACCAGCCTCGCCAGAAAACGTCCAAAAATCCACTGGTATCTCATCAGGCCCTGTCGCCCTACCCCTTCGTATCCTGCGAACAACCTCTCTAACCTCCTCTACCTTAAAACATCTACAATAACTAAAATCCCGACACTCCTCTGAGTGCTCCAGCTCCCCTAACACAATAGCTCTATCCCCTCCGTCATTCAAGAGCCTATGAAAATATGACTGCCATCTATTCTTAATGTGGCCGTCCTTCACCAACACTGTACCATCCTCCCCCTTAATGCACTTCACCTGGTCGAGGTCACGACCCTTCCTCTCCCTAGCCTTAGCGAGTCTAAACAACTTTTTTCTCCTCCTTTCTCTAGTAACCCCACATACAAGCTCTCAAAAGCTGCCGTCTTAGCTGCCGTAACTGCTAACTTAGCCTCCTTCCTAGCTAACTTGTGCTCTTTCCTGTTTACCCGCTTCTCTTCTTCGTCCTTACTCTCAACCAACTTAGCATACACCCCTTTCTTGGTCTCCACTTTTTTCTTAACCTCTTCATTCCACCATCAATCCCCCCGATGATGCCCAGCCCGGCCCCTAGAAAGAAAAGAAAATATGAATTAAACCCACGTAATTTAATTCAAAAGAAAAGAAAATATGAATCTATAACCTTGTTCAACAGTAAAATTCTATTTTAATTCAATAATTAAAATAATAGGGTAGTTAATCAGTTATGCTAGATGAAGAAATAAATTAATTAATTAATAATAATAAAAATATGTGGCATAACATAAAATTACAAGAAGTAATGATTGACAAATAAAAAGAAAGGAATGAAACATAAATAATGTAAAATAAAAAAATTAAAATTAAAAAGCAAAAACTAAAATAGTAATAAAAAAATCGAATGATGAAAGAGGCTAAATATCCATGCGACACCTTTTGATTCGGATAGAAATTGATGAAAGAGGCTACATTGTTATTTTTTTCCTTTTATTTTTAATTTGGAAATAATTTAAAATAAAAAGTTAGTAAATGTATAATTTATTTATTTGATAAAATAATTTTTTTTTGTGTCCAATGAGTGTAATATGAAATGATACAAATTATTTAATAGGATACAACAACTATTAGTAATAATTTTTTTTCACTTTAAATACTTAAGTTATTTGAAATTTTATTTAAATGTAATATTTTATTTTATTCTTTCACTTTAAAATTGTTTTATACAAAATTTTTAGAATGTTTAAAAAATAGGTATAATATTACGGAAAGTATAGGTGTAAGATTTTTATAATATAACATATTTATGCTTAATTTTCATAATTAGGGTCGACACTTATGAACTGTATAATTTTCATGATTTCTATAATATGTCAATGTCTATCATAACTAAAGTACTTTGAATTTTGAGAGTTGCTATTGAAATATTTAAAAGTTATATTTAAAAAAAATTAACTCTATAGTTTAAATTTTATTCAAACATAATAATTTATAAAATTACTTATTAGAGCTCATATTAATAGAAAATTTAAATAATGATTCATAAGTTGTCAAATTGGAATAAAATAAGGGCACAAAAACTACAATATTAATTTGTTAGTACTCTCCTAGGTTGTTGTTAACTAGGTTGAATAAACTTCTTTGAAAAAAGATTTCAAAAATACAATACTAAATTTATATTGTTTCTACATAGTGATTAATTTTTTTAATCATAAAATCAAACACTAAGTTTCATCATAATAATATATTTGCCGATCTAATTAAATTATATTTTTAATCATTTGATTTGATTTGATACAATTTTTTCGAGTCTTACAAGTAAATTTAAAAAAAAATTAAATAGATCAATGATTATAATGTAATTATTTTTAATTAACTAATTATAGACGATTCAAATAAAATTTTGCTGCTTTTTAACTTAAATTTTATCTTGATCAGATATTTTGATAATTGTTATGACTCTCAAATATTATTTATTGGAATAATACTTTTATGGTCTATTATTAAATTGAATTAACTAATAATTACTGCAAATGTAACAATTGTTAGTTGAATAAGGATTAATAACTGAACATAATAATTATAAAAGTGTATCTATACAATAATTTATATCTAAATAAATGGATAATTAAATTTAATTGCTTTTGATCAACTAATTATATTAATTTTAAACAAATTAATTTCACTAAGTGTTGCGTTATGTTTGTTCGATAATAATACCTTTATTGTAATAGCATCGATAGAAGTTCAATATTTTGAAATGAAATCTATGTAAGAAATTATAGTCAATTTTTGGATGAAAGAAAACGTCTTTATAAACAGCAAAATGAATAAATTAAATTTCATTTTTTGACTTAATTATCGATTAGAAGATTTAGTTTGTATAAATTATTATTGATTTGATACCAATAATGATCTATTTCAGTATCTTAAGCATATATATATATAGGCACAATTAAAATTAATTGATAGCCTTGTCTTACATATAGAGTATTTGAAGTGTCATTAGAGTTGTCGACGATTGGATCCAATTTTATAGCTTATAAATTTTAAATATAATTTTTAAAAATAAGTAATTATATTAACTTTGATTAACTAATTATATCAAATCTAAACAAAATTTTAATAAGTCTCACCCAAGCTTATCCTAATCAAGTGCTATGAGAATTAGTATTTATTATGTGTCTCAAATCAATTTCATAAAATTGATATTATAGCTATTAGATGTCCTTTACTTTGTTATTTTCTAATAGTACACAAAAATTGTGGTCAAATAATTTTTGTGTTCTAAATTTTAAAGATAGAATATTTTTATGTCACAAACATATTAATTTTTAAAGTTAAATGACGTTTATGTTTGAAGTTTTTTTATGTGATAGAATCAATGTTATGTAATAACAGATAAATTTTACCTATCTTTGATTTTAGTTATTCAATTTTTCAATTCTTTTTAATTTTCACCTACAACATGTCTAGTGTAAGTGAAAAAAATTATTTTTCACACGATAAAAGCTAATTTAGCAAAAGTAACCTCAGTAAATTATTTCAAACAAAATATTATAATTAATCAATATTTCTACTTCATGTTATTAAGAAATGTGAAACCAATTAAGTGTGGACATAGTTAATTTTTATTTAGAGTGCTAACAAATTATGACAATGGTTAGCTTAATATCTATATTGAGTGATTATTTTGGGTTGATGTTTACTAGGGTCAATTATGTACTCTATGATTTTTATAATGTGCTAATATCTATCATGTCTAAGGAATTTTAAATTTAGACAATCGTTATAGAAATATTTCTTAATTATATTTTAAAACTATTTAAATATGTTGTTCGATTTTTTTAAATATAAAAATAAAATTATGTAGTTAAAGTTCATATTAATAACAAATATAATTAATGATTCACCAGTTAATAATTATATTTTTAATTCACCAGTTAACAAATATAATCGCAAGACCATAACATTAGCGTGTGACATTCTTGAATTGATGTTTAACCAATATCGACTTTTTTTGAACTATATGATTTTTATTTTGTATCGTTTGTGCTTTGACTATCACTATTGAAATATTTTTAAATTATATATATATTTTTAAAAAAAATTCAGATATGTAGTTTAAATTTATATAAACATAAAAATTAATATAGTTCATTAATTAGAAGTCATATGTATTAATAAAAATATAAATAATGGTTCCTACATTATCAAATCAGTGTAACATGGTGATGCAAGAATACAACATCAATGTGTGACTCTCTTAGGTTATTGTTAATTAAAGTCGACACTTATGAACTATATTATCTTTATAACTTGTCAATGTCTATCATGTCTAAAGTGTTTTAAGTTTTTATTATTTTTATTAAAATATTTTCATATTATATTAAAAATTGTTTAACTATGCAAACTTTTAGTTTTAAAACTCGTAAATAATTTTTATTCTTTTCTTTATGTATTTTTCTTATCATTTATATATAATTTAAGTGTAAGATTAACATAGGGTAATTTTTTTATCAACTAATAAAATTTTTATGCGAAATTTTCAAATGTTATGTGACTTCTTTCCTCTGTACTTCTAAAAATAGATAGAAAAGATTTGAAATGAAAAAAAAAATTATTTGAATTATCATGATAAAAATTATAGCATAATTAAAATTGTACAACTGAAATCATAAAAAAATAATTAACTTTTTGTGTTGAAAATTTCGATAATTGCTTATTTTATGTAATACTAAACTACGAATCAGATTTCAGCAAAAATAAAAAACTAAAAGTTATTCAAAATATTGATACGTTTTAATATATATATATATATAGATATATATATATATATACCTCTTATTTATCTATATAAAATAAAGAGATATAAAATTTAAAATTAAATAATAAAAATAAAAATTATTTATAGGATAAAATGCATAATTAAGTAGATATGATACATAAATATATAATGTTAAATTTAAAATTTCAGATAATACTACTTTGGTCACACTAATTTTGGATATATGAGAATATAATTAATTAATTTAATATTTTTATTTTTATCCTACACTATTCTTTTCAAGCAATAAATACTATGCAATCATATTTATGAACATGATGTTAATTTGTCAATTCTCATGTATTGAGATAGTTTTCAATGTATTGAGAAAGAGTAATAAAATAAGGATTTTAAATTTAAGATGAAAGGGGCAAAAATATCCAAAAGAAAATTACTTTATAGTATGAATAGGATTTATCACTATTATGGCCAAATTATGGTCAAATTTTATGGCCAAAAGGATTTATCCATTATTTTTATCCTAAACTATACTTTTCAAGCAATAAGTACTATGCAATCATATTTATGAAAATTATGTTTATTTGTCCATTTTCATGTATTGGGATAGTTTCCAATGTATTGGAAAAGAGTAATAAAATAAGTAATGAAAAAAGTTTAAATTTAAGATGAAAGGGGTAAAAATATCCAAAAGGAAACTAGTTTATAGTGTGAAAATGATTTATTACTATTATGGCCAAATAATGGCCAAAAGGATTTTTCCTATCTTCGTTTCTCTTTACGCCCAATAAACGTGTGTTAACTAGTTCCTTGGCAAAAAATGGGAAACACGAACGACCTTGGAAAGACATCAAGAAGGATCGAGGGAATTCAACAAGCATTGAATCAAGCTTTGGGATAGAAATATTGATGACACCAACAAGATTATTCATGGGGTTAAACCCTAAAACATTTATGAAAGGAGTAATATTATGACTAGGGGAAAAGAGAAGCTAACTACACCTGAGATCAAGCAAGAACTATCAGAAATCTCGAGTCACAGATCAATATCTCTTATGTAGTAGTGATTTTGATCTCCTTAGAGAAAGCTAATATTAGTGATTGTATTAGTCATGTCAATGGAATAGTGTCTGAGATGCATGGAAACTAGAAAACAGAGGATGTTACAGATAGAGCCAGGAAAATCAGGAGATAAGTCATAGAGAAACCTTTTTGAGATCCATAAAATGGTAAGGCAAGATATGTTCCTTACTTTTATCCCTCCAAAAATTACGATGGATAGAAGATTGTGGAAATTATTCAGGATAATGGTGCGAATATGAAATATAAAATCGTGGTGGCCTATGTAGTGCATAGTTCCCCATCTATTGGGGGCTATGAAGCATTTTGCTATGGCAAAGCTTGACGAAATTGGCAAGTAATTACCAGAGGTCGATTACCTCAATAATAGTTATTTTGATTTGCCAAGAAGTAGTACAAAGATTTGGCTGTGCATGTTGGGCTGCATATTCTAAATGATAAACAACTTATGAAATCATGAACTAAGAATTTCAACTTTATTTGTGATATTTTAACCATCACGCCTCTATAGCTTAAGCTACTAAATCTTTCACTGAATTGTTGGGATCTTACTACATAGCGCAAGACACGGAGTAGTTTGACAAGCTATTGCATGCAGAAAAATGTACTACTCAAACTAGTAGAATTACACTTGCTAGAATCTTGATAGAAGTGGAAATCACAAAACATTTGACTACCAACATCAAGATACAAGATCCTAAAGAAAAAAGGTTTGAGCAATGTGTATGATATGATTGAAAATCAATATGCTGTCGTCCCACACGCTTACAACTAGATCATAATTGCCAGATCAAATCAAAACTGGTAGTAACATCTAATCAAGAACAAAAAACGATACCTATCCCAAAGTCTAAGTACCACAAGAAGAACAAAGAACAGAAGGCTCGAGGATCACTATACTAGACTTATCTAAAAGTCATGACCAAGGAACTAATTTTGTATTAATGGTGCCACTAGCTAATGCCACTCAACAAGACGGAACCAAAATGAAGATGCACATGAAAATGGTAGATATATAGTAGGTTGCTAAAAGTAAATGAACATACAAAAGGAGCAACAATAGGTGGTTCTGATCAGACAAGTTTTGAATAATCAATATAATGGAGATGCAAATGTTTCAAATCTAACAATTGAGGTAGCTGCAAATAGTGGAGGAAAGATACGGGCTGATATTCCTCACAAATCTTATTTAGATGATCGTGGAATCTGAGGAATTTTAATGAGGTGGTTAAGTATAAGGAGATGAAGGAGTTTCTTAAAGCTAATAAAGTTAGTTTATAATTATTAGTTAGCACTGAGTTAGATATAGAAAATCTGCAAAGAATTCTTAAAAAGACTGCACCAAGATTGCACGATACTTAAATCCTGGGTCCGTCACTACCTTTCACTAAATAGGATGTGTCCAATGCATTACAAGGAATCAATGACATGAAATTTCAGGCATTGATGGTTTCAGTGTTCACTTTTTCAAAAGGGCTTGGATAACAATAAAAGATGAAGGCATGTTGTGCACATTTACTTTGAGAGCAATAGTATGTATGCCCCAATTAATAACACTTCAATTATTCTACTTCCTAAAATTAAGCACCCATTCTCCATAAAAGACTATACACCTTCTTTATTGCACAATTATCTGTACAAGATAATCTCCAAAATATTCACTTATAAACTAAACCTTTGGTTGATTCTTTGATAACTTGCGGACAAAATCATTGTAGTTTGTACGTATAAGAATGCTAAATAATAATGTGATATAATACATCATGGAATAGTGAAAGAACATAAAATGTATTTCATTAAGGTACATGATCAAAATAGAGATGCAAAAAGTCCATGATTTCTTAAAATGTATTTTTTCAGAATAAATACTTCAATAACTTATCTTCCCAAAACTTGTTATTACTTGAATAATCACATTTGTAGAATTGTTTCATATTTTATTTTTATATATGGATGCCTAACTATTCCTTTTGAAGCCAAGAGGAGATCCATTGTCACCATATTTGCTTATCTTATAACAAGGTTATTAAAAGTGTTGAAGGGCATTCCGTGATTTAAATATCACCCTAGGTGCAAAAAACTTGACATTATTCAACTAAGGTTTACAAATAATCTGGTGTTATTCCAAAAAGGTGATCCTTAGGCTCTCTTGGGGTTTTGAGTTTGAGAGTGGAATTGGGGATTTGAATCTCTTAAAACTAAAAAAAAATTAGGTTATATTATTCTTAAGGGTTGTACATAGGTGAAAAGACCTCAATACCCCTCATCCCAAGTAAATAAAGTAAAAACTGTAAGAATTTTACATAGCGGTGTGGCACGGACCTTATCGCGGAGGCTAACCTCCGTGCCCCACTGCCTATCATGAAGGCTAACCTCCATGACATGCTGGCTATCGCAAAGTGTAGCCTTAGAGACACGGTGATATTACGGAGGCTCACTACCTCCAAGATCCAAAATCACTCCGAACCCCATTCGAAAATTCTAAAACTCTTTCGGGACACTCTATTCACATGCTTAAACTCAATTTAAGTCAAAAATTGACGTTTCAAATATAGGAGGGCCAAAAATAAAATGCCTAAAATTTTTTAGGGTGTTACAACATCCATGTTGTGACTATAAATAGAAGGAGAAGATTGAAAATAAATAGAAAAAAATAGTGGAAGCAGATGATCACAGGAATGAAAAGATAGCAAAGGCAACCATCAAACATTATGAACACATCTTCAACCTCAAATAAAGAAATATGGATCCTAATATTTTGGATTGTATTGCGGAATGCATTACTCATGAGGATAACTTGAACATTACACAATACCCTTAAAGAAGTTATCTTCGATGTACCTATTTTCTTATACTTGTATTTTATTAATGGCATGAAAATTAGTTTATTATTCATGGTTTTGATGTTGGATTTGAACTATGGGTTGAGGGTTTCGGATATAAATTGTTTGAATATTTTTTCATGGTTTTCATTGATTTATTATGCATTAATTGTTAGTTTGTATACTCATTGGGGTGCATTGGAATGGTAAATGAATTTAGGGGCATAATAGATTTCCTAAATAACTGGTTTTGGTATGAAAATTGATAATAACCTTGACCCACTTGCATAATTGGTTTTGGAATATGAATTATCATTTGGTTTGGCTAGTCTCTTTAAAACTAATGCATGAAAAAATTGTTAAGGATGGTTTTGAAAACCTTGTGGGGTACAATGGAATTTCCAAGTTGATTTTAAATCCAATAGATGATAGCTACTTACGGAATAACGAAAGAGCAGAGATTGTAGGGATTGCTAGAAACTGTGAGAAAAAAAATTCATATTCACTTTTGATGTCCCTTTTATTGCTGGAGACCATAATTTCACTGAGGCAATAACTGCCAAATATGCTGAAGAATGGATGTCTGACCATGGACATAGGTTGAAAATTATTGAAATAGACTCCATGATCATGGTAAGAATGATGAAAAAAAGGTTTGCTCATAATATGTTGTTAAAGGGCATTGTTGAGGACATAAATGGGAGAATTATTAATGTCGATATGAGTTTTGCACATTGCCTTCGCGAGGGTAACATGGTAGAGTATTGCTAACACGACCCGAACTAGGACCTAGTCGTGTCAGATATCTCAAGTCCAACCAGGAACGGAGACCACCTCCAATATCCAACCATAACCGTCCTGCACCTTATGTTGGATGAATTCCAAACATATAACAAGATAAAACAATAATAGTTTAAAGACATTAAATAAAGTCTATAATCATAATCCAACAACCTCAAACAATCATCCAATCAGTGCCACCCCCAATGCCAATACATTCAATACCAAGGCTGATACCAATATCGACACCGCTCATGCCTATATTAGTCTGATAAAGCCTCTAGACAGAATCAATAACATCCGATTGGGACATGTCCCTGTCTATAGCCTAAGCCAAACCAAATAAATAACAAAAACAAAAGAATTCCATAGCATGAAATAGAGCCTTTCGGAGTATGCAAGCTCACCACTTTAGTCTGGCTCAAAGCTGTCCCCAATATCCAAGTCACTGAGCAAGAGGAATGATAGTATGGATGGTTCTTGCATTGAGTAGGGATACAATGCTCAAAGACAGTTACCAGAGTGAACGCTAACATGTACTCAGGATTAAAGATAAAATAATGCCATCATTCAAAACCAAGTCAAATAATACAATCACATATATACATATATATCATGCCGGAAAAGGAAATCAGGTTTAGCATGCACTTAAAACTTTAGCCTGGACTGTGTAGCTCTACCGTCCTATATGTCTACCCACGGGCTATATGGGTTTAGCTCCCTTACTAAAAAGGCCCCGGTGCATGTTAGCCGTACGAATTGGAGAAAAACCTGAGATGACTAGTACATCTCCTAAAATATAACTGTGACATCATGCATACGGTCATGATGGCCAAACCTCACATCGGCAACATGAGTTTCCAGTTTTGGTCACCCCTGAACCTCCACATTCCACATCTTTGCTAGCATAACACCTTTTAAGCTCATATTAAAACCAATCACACATTCCAACCATTTACCAAGGAGTCTTTTTAATTAGGCATTAACCATTGGTATCGTTATACCAAAATTAGAGCTTGAAAGTCTATACTTTTATGCCATACCAAAGCCATTAAACCAAGTTGACTCCAAAGTTTCCAGTTATATCAATACCATGGTCACCAAGGTTTTTCCAAACCATTTAAAACCAACCAAACCAAATAAAGTTCTATTACCTTTTATGCAATGCAAAGATTTCAAGAATAGTCAAACTATGTGACAAAATCATTCTCATTGGCATTTTAACAAATAGGTTGAGAGCACATATGTTTCAAAACCATAACCAAGTAATTTGGGGAAATCCAAAGTACCCCTAAATCCATTTACCCTTACTATGCATTCCAAAATGTCAAAATCATATTAAAAGCATGAAAGAAACATTATTAAACCATTAGAATCATTGTTCAACCACGAACATCTAAAACCCCTAACCATTAAGTCAAAATCATAACAATACCATGAAAACCAAGCATTAAAACACATGCTTTTCGTTGAACTAACAATGAGGGAGGAGTAACATGCCTTAGACACCAGGAAGAGGAAAAGAATCACTTTTGAAAGCCCTAATTAATTGTCTTGAAGAAAACCTAGCCTCTTTCTTGAATAGAGAGTTTGAGAGTTATTTTAAGAGTGTTGATTGAGAATAATAGGTTAATGAAGTCCCAAAAGGTGTTTTATGTCATGGTATCTAAAGAAGTTAAAAGAGGAAAATGTCCAGAATACCTCAAACTTAAAATTGTAAAAATACCGCAGGTGGTTACGAGTTGAATCCTTGACTCATGACCACAATATACGACTCATACCATGGAGTCGTCGCCAAGACAGTGAGTTGGACACCCATACACTGTCCACCATATGACTCTTTGATCTCCACCCGTGCCCAGACCATACGACTCATATGTTCCAGTCGTACCCAAGACAGAATCCAAAGGAATTGACACAGGATAGCATATGACTTCCCACAACGAATTTTAACCTATACTCACGGCTTTTAGTGAGCCACTCGTACTTAGAGCCAAGTCAAGTCACTAAGTTTCTAATTAAATGAAGGACCGACCTAATGAATCGTTACCAAACCAAATGACCCATACCACCAAATTGTAACCACAACAGAAACCTAACCATCATTAACTGGAAACCTTATGAGTTGGGCCACCTGACCCATATCCACATCATACAACTCGTATAGTGAGTTGTTACAAGGACAGTGAGCTCAAAGGTGAGGAAACTTTCAAGGGCCAAAACCCAGGGTATTTCAATTGCCTTGCCAATCTAGCCACTACTATAGAAAATCCTACTCACTTTTACAGATTTGATGTTTTGCCTGCAAATGCAAAGAGCTCATTTGTGCTAGATGAATGGTAGCTTCCTAGTTTTAGAATTCGGTATGATAAGGCCAACTTCTTTGTTATTTAATTAGTGATCAAGAGTTAAGCCAGAGAATGCTTCCACCCTTGTTGTTTATGCATTCTCTTTTATGCTTTGATTGCTTTACGATCAATGATGTATATTCAAGGTATGAACTTGTCCCCCCGTATTGTGTTTTGATGCTCGACATGATCAATATACATCCCAGGATCTAAATGGAACATAAATTGATAAAAAAATAATTCTCTAAAGCATCTGGTCTAGTTACGAATCAACAAGAAGATTGCATATACTTTGAAGGGGTACCTGAAAGTGTCTAACAAGAGATTCTGCAGAGACTTGAATTCATCATGGGAAAATTTTCTATTAGATCAATTTTTAGTAGGCGTTTGACCATGAAAAAAATTTAACATTTACTATGTTTGTAATTTTTAAAGTTTGAGTTGGAGTTGTGTTTGACCATAATTTTTGCACTAAATATTTAGAATTGAAATTATTTATTTTTAAAATTTTATAAATATGATTAGAACATGCAATATGATTTAAATGGGGTTGTTTTATGAAAATAAAAATTTAGAATTTTTTGATTAAAAAGTGAAAAAAGTAAAAATAAGGTTTTGATTGTTTTCCAAATTCCAAATACAAAAGTTGTATTTGAAATTTTCATGGCAAAACACTATTTTTGAAAAAAAGTAAAATAATATTTGGGCAAACAACATAAATCCCAACAATTTGCATCTTAATTACAGAAATTTTTGATATTTTGGATAATTACTGAAAATTTGAATTTGAATTTGTTAAGATACATAATTAGCTCCCGCCAATGAAGATACATTTTTTCCTTTGTAAGGATACATAATTAACTCTTGATACATTTTCTTGACTTTTTATCTATCGAGATACATAATATATCCAACGAAGATACGTTTTTCCTTGTAAAGATACATAATTAGCTCCCAATATATATTTTTCTATTTTGATTCTATCGAGATACATAATTAGTTCCCCAATACATCCCATGAAGATACATAATTGGTTGAAGTTTCTGTAATTACTTTGTAAGGATAAAAATTTGTGTAAATATGATAAGTTAAGGTGTATGTTTATGTTATTTTTTCATAATATTTTGGATAAAATGAATAGTATTCATGCCAAATGGGTCCACTTTAGAGGCTAAAACATTACCCACTCTATTGACTACGCTAAAAATAGTTAACAAATTTACTTTTCTGGCTTGAAATATCAAGAAATAATTTAGCAATTTATCTTTATTAATTAAGTGTATTATTTATTCATTTGTCAACATTTTGATGACTTACTCCCCGTTCGCTTTTACTTGTCACTCTTTGACATGACACATTAATTAAGAAAGTAATTATTGATGGTTATTTTACCATACTATCCCATTAATTGATATTTAGAGTAATATGTCTTGAAAATGATTTTTTGGGAGAATAAACACCCTAATGTCAAGGATAAAATAGAAATTTTTTTTTTATCTTTTCTTGATATGTCAAAAGTGATAAGTAAAAGTGAAAATTCAATTAGAAAAATAGTGATAAGTAAAAGCGAACCGAAGAAGTATAATAGTTAGAGCGATATAATAAAATTATTGTTTTATTTATCACTTTTAATAAGCGTGTCAAATTCAACATGGACAAATTAAAATAAATGGAGAAAGTAGAAACTACTGTATTTTGAATAGGAGGATCGTACCTCTTTGCGAAGAAGTCTTTTTAATTTCTTTTTCCCTGAGTTGACGATCAAAATATACCCACACTTTAATAAATGATATAATTATGTCACAGATATAAAGGTGACTAAAATAAGCTTAGTGCATTATTTTTGTACACTATATAGACTTTTTTTTAACAGAATGAGGTTAACGACGTCAAAAGTGGATAATCCATTATTTTTTTGCACTATCCATTTTTTCATATAGTGCACAAGCACTATTTTTGTGCACTATATGATTATATATATATATACATATATACATATACATATATATACATAGACAAATATATATATATATATATATATATATATATATATATATATATATTAGTGTATAAAATAAGTGCGCTATATATTTTTTTCTATGTACACAAAAAATACACTATATTCTTTTAACCTAACCCCATATACAGATCTCATTTTACTCAGCATTGATCCCCACCTTCTCTCTAAAAACTCCAGATCCGAATTCGTTATGTTAAGAATGAACTAACTTATTAAAAATGCAAATAATGTTAGGAATGCAAATAAAGGTTTTGAGAAAGCATTATGTCAAGAATGCAAATAAACTAACTTATTAAAAATAAAGAAGAGATTTGGAATTATGTCACTGTTCTCCAAGATATGAAGTAAAAATGATAGAAATTTCTGTCCATCAAAAGATACTAATTAGATTTCATCAATTTGGAAGGAGATGATTTCTTCAAACTACATATTTATCCTTGATGACATTAAAGGTGGTTTCTTCAAATTACATATTTATCCTTGTTATCACAATTTCATACCAATAGCATCCTACTTAGAGAGAAGGTGGGGACCGATGGTGGAGAAGATGGAAATTTGTATATGAGGTTAGGCTAAAAGAATGTAGTGCACTTTTTTATGCACTTTTTTTTGGAGCG
Organism: Capsicum annuum; assembly: GCF_002878395.1. Classification (NCBI taxonomy): domain Eukaryota; kingdom Viridiplantae; phylum Streptophyta; class Magnoliopsida; order Solanales; family Solanaceae; genus Capsicum; species Capsicum annuum. The sequence continues at coordinate 49,750,684 of NC_061118.1, forward strand.
TGACACGGTCCTTGTTCTATGCATTTTGTAGCGTGACATGGACCTTGTGCTCCGCATTTTACAGCGTGACATGGACCTCGTGCTCCGCAGTTTGGAGCGTGCCATGAACCTTGTTCAGGAATATTAAAACACGTTTTTTTCTTCAGTTTTTCAAGGTTAAACAAGTAATTTACACCCTAAATTGTCCTAAACTATCCTATGACTAATATAAACTCAATTTTATCATTTCATAACCCCAAATACATCAAATACAAAATCACACTTCTCCCAAATCCTCAAGAACACCAAATAAGGGTTCTTTAAGAATTCAACTTCCAAGGATCTAAATTCATGTTTTCCTTCAAGAAGTCAAGAAATTCAGGTATGTGGGTATTTAGTGAGGATCTCTTTCCATCCTCATGCCCAAATTTAGATTTTTATTTTATGAATTTATGATTTCCATAATGTAGGGCTTTTACCCAATTGTTATTCTAAGCTTGAATTCAATCAGAGTTATGCTCTTTAAAGTTAAAAAAATGATATCTGTATGTTAGTTATGAGATATATGTGAACTTAATTGTTAATTATAAGTTAATCGTTAATTATAAGTTATCCTGTTAACTATGTTGTTATTTGTTAATTATGAGAAGACCATTTAAAAATATACAGGTTTTCAGAGAAGTTAAAAGAATTCTAAATAGTAATTATTTAGAATATAAGAAATTAAATAAAACAAAAGAAGACCTCCATAGATTAGATTACCTAATTACTTTGATATCCAGTACTGAGGTAAAATTAATAATCCATTTAAAATCCACAAGAATGAGATATATACCACCTAATTATGCTAAATTAGATTTAGAAATCCACCAAAATATTATAAATATTGTACAAATGAATAATATAGGCCAATCCCAAAAATATAAAGAACTAAAGCAAATATTATCTGAGAAACGAAGAGAATTAAAAATAAGAAAAGAAAGACTACAATATAACATAATTGTTGGAGTATGTCAAAAATCAATAAAACCACAAAAGAAGAAATATCATATTTAGAATCTCTAATAGATAAACTAGAATACATATATCAACATGATTTATATACCATTAAAAGATAAAATGAATAAAGAAGAATTTATAATAGATGAAATAACATATGAAAATCACGAAGGATTAAAAATAAGAATATTATTTTCTAATTTAGAAAGAAGATATAAGAAAATAGGTGAACATTTATATTTACTGTTAGAAAAAGAAGAATCAAAATTAGAAGATAAATTCACAGCTATGGTAAGAATAACAAAAGAAAATGAAGAAATAGACAGAAAAAAGGAAATAGAAAAAATAAAACAACAAACTACATATGAAATACGAAAAATAGAAGAAATAAAAAATAATAGGATTGCTGAGTTAGAAAAAGAATTACAAATGTTAAAAGACTTAAAAGACAAAAAGAAAAGGAAAAAGATAAAGAACAAAGATTATTAGATGAAATAAACCAATTCAACGAAAAATTAGAAATAAAAAATGAATACTTAGAAACCAAAGAATTAGAAGTAAACACAATAGACACTAAAGAAACAAACGATTATGATTCAGAAAATAGTGAAACATATACAAAAATTATAGAAAAAATAGAAAACCTAGAAATTAAGGAAAAACAAGAAGCAATTAATAAAAATATAGAAGAAACAAGTGTAGAAGTAAATACTCTTGATACAAAAGATGATGAAAATATAATACCTAGTACATCAGAAATAAGAAAACCTACATATTATTATAAAGATAGGTTTAAAAGGTATAATCTAAAGGATGAATATAACAAATGGACACCAAAATAAATAATTAATAAAAATTATAACTTCTTAGACTTAGATTGTGTAATAGATGTAGATGAAATGATACAATTATGGATAAGATATATAACAAAAAAATTATTAGAC